>NC_088888.1:1283389-1604237 GCF_037157495.1 Lathamus discolor
GATAACCAGCAACAAGGACCAATGACTTTGGGAGAATTGGCAAAGAAAATGGTGGTGGAGAAATACAGCTTTCACTTGGACCACCTCTTGGACTGCAAACGATTTTGGGAGCCAACAAGAATTGCCAAGGCAAAGTAATTGTAGATTGAGATCAGCAGTGGAGAGGTTCCAGATGCAGGGTAAGATGTAGCTGGAAAGAATGAAAAGTTTCATACTGAAAAGTGACAAAGAAGGCAGAAATTCAGAAAGCACCACTTTAGACAGCTGTTCCTTACAGTTTTAACAGTATTGTAATAAAAAACCCCTGGAAATGTAACTTGGGTTTTTAGGATATTTGGGGTTTTTAGTTTCATAGATTTGTGGGTATTTCTCATGTTCCCTTTGAGTCTTCCATTACATTTTTTCCCAAAGGTACTTGTGTATCTATCCCTCTCAAAGTATGTGAGTACTCGATGGGCATGTAATGCATCTGAAATGAAACACTGGTTTATTTCACTATGTCTACTGCAAGCTGTTTAAAAAGCAGGCAAATCATGATAAGTCTTTTTGTGGAAAACATTTAGATGGCCAAAATACCTTTATGCCAAAGTCCAACTCCCATCACGCAGAAGGAAAGGTTTTAAAGCAATATGGCTAATGCATTACTGCCCGTGTTTCCATACATTACAAACACACCTCATCCATTCCCCTACCAAACCAGTCCTGCTCTAGTGTTATTATGCCCTGGCAGCTCTGCCTGGTGCCAGCATCCCTGAGGGAATCATGTTTACTTACCTACTGTTTGAGGGTTGGAGCTATGTCTCTATGGAAAACCTCCTCAGTTTAATGTAAGTTTGCAGTATTTGAATTCCATATGACCAGGGGGGATCGGTAGGAGCAGAGGGTAATTCAGGCTGGAAGGGAATCAAGGAGGTCTCACTAGAATATATATGACCTTGTTTCTTCTAATGGAAGAGGCTGGGTCTTGGGGAAGGAGAAAGCAGGCTAGTTTATTGGCTCTTAAGCAGCTTGTCTTACATCCTTCAGTTGCAAACTAACCTCAGATTAGTTGTTACTGACGGGTTCTTTTCTCATGCGTGCCTCTGTGAAGGCAGAAATGGGCATTTCAGAAAGCGCTGTGGAAGTTTCTGCTAAGTAACAGGCAGGCTGGAAACGGGGTAATTTTCAGAATCCCATGCTTCAGGTAGCAAACCAAAAATGGTTTTAATGAACTAATTCTGTAGCTTTTTATTAATTACCTTAAAAGATGTAGATAAAGCCTGAGTACTGCATGCAAATAACGCTTGAGTTCTGTGCTTCTACAGCTCTGCTCTTCCGCGGAATTCTTGCTGTAATTGTATAAAGGAGTCATCTTCCCAAGAAGCAGGCCTTTGCTTCCAGTTTACACATAATGTGGGTTAGTTGGGGTTTTTTTCTTCCACAGAAGGAACTCTATTAATAGGCAATAGAAATGTTAATCAGAAAAAAAAAGCATTTAAATGGGTTCCTGCATTCAACAGCGATTTTAACAATTCTGCCTTTTTTTTCCCCTAGGTTCACTAGTGTCATTAATGCATCAATAGAATGTTTGTGGTGCTATCAGAATGAATTACATGTTCTGGTAGATATTTTAAAAGTAAGAACGGAACATATGGTCAGAAGGAGCATTAAGAACAGCTCTGCTAAGCCCAAAAATCAGAGTAGATCATATGGTGCTGTATACCTTTGGAATATTTGCGATAATTACAAGGCATGCTAAAGCTTTTCTCAGTAAAAAGAAGCACGAAATTAGATGGATGCAGCCTGTGGAACCCTTGTTACTTTCAAAACCATTTCTACAATACTGCTCCTAGGGACTAAATCCAATGGGAAAGTACTGAGTACTCCACAGGTTGAGCTCTCGGCTGTGCGGGAGCATACACAAAATAAGCCACTGCAATCAGAACGAAATTAAACGCAGATTATATACTCTGCACAAGCCTCCCAGTAGAAATGGTTAAGGATAGCTGTTCATTCCAGAGAGAGACCCTAAGAGGTCTGGCTGTGGCTACAGCCTTATCCAGTTGCTAAGGGGACAGTGTTTGTCAAGCACTTTCTTTTGTGACTAGATACTGTCATCCTTCTCTACAGAGACCAGTTTCTCTCCTTTACATGCAGAGCAGCTATACAAAAGTACTCGGTGCAATCCTGATGTGACAGCTTCAAGCTCACCAGGTTACAGGTGGGAGGGCAGAGAAACAAAGCAGAGGATCGGAGAGAGCACTAAAGGCAATTAGAGGGAGATGAAGAGTGAGAGCAAAGGAAGCTGTTTCATGGCAACGGGAATGACTTTGTCAAGGTTAGCCAAGAACAGCGACTGGGGGTAGATTTGGCCAGGGCTAGTCAATAAACCAGGCCTGGCACACACGCTCTATGTAACTAACACCGTAAACCACTGTGCAGATCTGTTGTCATTTCCCCTTCCTTGGGAAGACTTTTAACTCCCTGTGCTGCCACCACCGCCTATGCGTGTACCGCTTTTATGAGCTACCTGGGCCTCAGAGAGATGAATCTCTCCCACTCTCGTATTCGCAGTGCCAGTTGGTGAGAAATCTGCTTTAACACTCTGACAGGAAAACCTTTGTACTGTCTGAGATTAAAATGTTTTAGTACCCAACACTGTGTATGCTACATATGCAGCTCTGTCTCCATTCAAGCCGTTTGCAGCCTCTCATCTCTGTCAGATCAGGTCCTGAGAGCAAGGTCATTCATTTTGTGCTGGCATGAACCAGACCCGTAGGCTCTGTTAGCATCCTGGATCTTGTTCTTTCTAAAAATAGCCCTCCAGGAGAGCTGGGTCGTATCTCCCCATCGCCTTTTAATATTTTAAGTATGAATAACGGAGATTGAATCTGGTTTTGTTCCATTTTATTACTTTTGATAGCTTTTTGATGAAGATTTGTTCCATTGAAAAAACAGACAGGGCTTTCTGAAGGGCAGTTTCTTCATACAACGTATTTGCCTATTTCCATCTCATTATTACATGCTATGGTTTCGCTAATTAGAAGTCCACGTAACTGTTCTATAGGAAAGTACAGTAATTCCAATCCTCTTGTACGATGGGAGACTCCTGTGTGATACCTGACCTTGAAAAAGCAAGGGGGGGGGGGGTTGTTGTTCATTTGTATGTGCTGTTCTGCAGGTGTAGCTGAGGGGCTCGTTTTTCATCCTCAGCTGGAGCTGTGCAGGCTGTTGGTGGGGCTTTGTGATTTTTAGCCTGATTTCTTAAGCAACTGAGGCTTATGTGAGCATGCTCTCTTTGTCAAATGCTTCTACCTGTCCAAGCTGAAGGAAGCTTCAGCTTGGGATCAGTTGGTCAAGTTCATCAAGATCCCAGAAATAATTAGGTTCCTTCTTGTTTCACGGAAACTCACTTCTGCATAGAGAAAAGAGAGTGAAATTAGTGCCCCCATTGAAGAAAAGGCCAGAATTAATCAGTTACGACAGTTCATCATTTATACCTTTTGTTCTGCAGCAGCTTGACTGCTCAAACAGCAAGGGCAAAGCTCTGGAATAATTGCAACGCATTCTATTATCACTGGGGATATAACAGAGGATGTGATGGGGGTGAGCTAGGGATGTCCCACTAGGAGGGATGGAGACAATTAGTGCAGAACTGCATCTGCAGGAAGCCCGCTTCATTAGTTCAGCTTCTCATGGAAAAACTGGCATGTCTGCATGGATTCTGGATGAATCTGGCACAGGGTTTTCTGGCACAGTTTTGGTTTATGATTTCTGTGGTTCGTTTGAGCACACATGCTCATTGACAGGCACATTTCTTTGGAATTGCACTTACCAGTGCTAGCTGTATCTTCATGATGCTTTTGTTTTGGAACAGTGCAAGGCAACACAGCGGAATCGTGTTTACTTTAGGAACTCAATCCAGTGAAGCTTTGTGAGTGTACCAGTAAGACTCAGTATCTAATTTATCTATCTTGGAAAGTCTGATTGTGACTCATGGTTGGAATAACCCGGCACTAAAAATCACGTCGTGATTTAGGTTTTCAGTTGTTATTTCTGTTCAGATGTATTGCCCATAGATTAACAATGAGAAAACATGGACTGAGAAACAATGAAAACAGATTGGGAAATGGAACAAAAGCCTTTGCTCTTTGCCTTAGCTCACAGGAGCTTTTCCAACTGTATCCTAGTTGGAAATCTGACTTTGTGGAGTCCCAAAGTCAGCAGAAGGAAAGTGCTGCTGGAAATAATGTTCTCCGGTTTCTCAATCATTTATTCCTGAATGCAGAGTTACACACTGAGTGGTATTTGGCCAAATCATTTGCTTCAAGAGTCAGGTTTATGATCCTGTTCCAACAATTGCAGACTTGAGGGTATCTGGTAGATCGCTCTTACCAGATGTAGCTCTGCAGTTTCTGTCAGAGGGCCCAGGCTGTCTTTCCTAGCTTTCAAAACCTATGAGGAGCTAACTAATAGTCACAGATTATTTACGGAAGTGCCAAGAACTTGATAATGCAAACCTTAATATTGAAAGGTCAGGTTTTTAATGCCCTAACAAAGAACACTTTGTGTGAGAAACTAATCGGAATGGACGTGAAGTTGCAAACCTGATCGGCAGTGCTCACAAAACTGCTGCCAAAAATTCCTGGGCTAAGTTGTAAACTGATATCCCAAATCAGTTCGGGCACAAAACCTCATTGCAATTCTTAGCCATCTTTCTGTCTGCTGGAGCAGTAACATCTTTGGGAGATAGGACTTTGGGAGATGTTTCAGAGGTCGTGTTTTGATGTCAACGTTATGGGTTAGAGCTTTTGAGTTTGTCTGTTTGCCTCTTGGTTTCAGCATCGCCACACCTCATGTTTTGCTTTCCTATAAATAATCCACAAGGGTAGAATACCCCAGAGCTGCACATCAGACTGCTTCCTTCTGGGACTTTCGTAAGGCTCCTGCTTAAAACACCAACCAAAATAAACCAGAACCCAGCACACACAGAACTTCAGGTCTGTGGGAGTTTTCAGCTGTCCTCTCAAAGTCTGTTTCCATTCCAGCCTGAAATACAACCAGAGGAAAGCCACGCTCACACACAGGGAGGTGTGGGTGCATGCACAGACACACACCCCCCTCTTGGAACACGCATTAAGTGAAACTTCAAGAAAGGACCAGTTATTCAAACTGAAAGGCTTTATATTGATTAAATCAAGATGGTTCACTTAAATCATAGAATCATAGAATAGTTAGGGTTGGAAAGGACCTTAAGATGATCCAGTTCCAACCCCCCTGCCATGGGCAGGAACACCTCACACTAAACCATCCCACCCAAGGCTTCATCCAACCTGGCCTTGAACACTGCCAGGGATGGAGCACTCACAACCTCCCTGGGCAACTGATTCCAGTGCCTCACCACCCTAACAGGAAAGAATTTCCTCCTTAGATCCAATCTAAACTTCCCCTGTTTAAGTTTTAACCCGTTACCCCTTGTCCTGTCACTACAGTCCCTAATGAAGAGTCCCTCCCCAGCATCCCTATAGGCCCCCTTCAGGTACTGGAAGGCTGCTATGAGGTCTCCATGCAGCCTTTTCTTCTCCAGGCTGAACAGCCCCAACTTCCTCAGCCTGTCTCCATACGGGAGGTGCTCCAGTCCCCTGATCATCCTCGTGGCCTCCTCTGGACTTGTTCCAGCAGTTCCATGTCCTTTTTATGTTGAGGACACCAGAACTGCACACAATGCTCCAGGTGAGGTCTCACAAGAGCAGAGCAGAGGGGCAGGATCACCTCCTTCGACCTGCTGGTCACACTCCTTTTGATGCAGCCCAGGATACGGTTGGCTTTCTGGGCTGTGCATGCGCACTGCTGGCCCATGTTCATTTTCTCATCGTCCAGCACCCCCAAGTCCTTCTCTGTAGGAGAATATTATGTTAAATATCACACGAATGTCAATATTATGTTAAAATATCACACAAACTGAAAAGGCTTGGGATTAAAAGCTCTTTTCCTGAAATGAAAGATCTTGCACATGCTTTTCATTTTGCCCCCCCTCCCCAATGGCATTCCAGTGAAATCATTATGTCTCTGCAAAGCACCTACAGCTGACTGAAATGGCACCATTCCACCGGAAGATTTACATCCAGCTGTTTGAAGCTTTCTTCCACTGTTTGTTTAATTGCGAACCCATTTTGTTCACATCGAAACAATTACAGACCGCTAATCTGTCCAGCATCTCAATTAGCAGGGCTTCAACCTTTCTGGTTACTGATAGCCTGTGTTTTCCAACCGTTCAGTTGGCCTTTGCATTCACTTATGCTATGGTTTTCATATACTCTCTGTCTTCATTAACAGTCTCTTTAATCGTAGCTGGTTTAATACTAAGATTAGAGCTAAGGTGGAAGAGAAAATCCAAATAGGTTTGGCATGGATCATGCCTTAAATGTGCAAAGAATCCCTTTACAGCAAGGGTCAGAGAACTCAGAACTGTGAGGTAACCTCACATAAAATATTTGCTGCTTTTGAGAGAAATCAGTGCAGAGTTCCACTCAGAGAAAGCAAGTAGCGTTATAGAACAAAATACACACACAAAAATGTACATAAACAATGGCACTGAGGGACATTAAACAGACTTGGTCTTAAAATGGAATGATTTCCCATATATATATACACATATATATATACACACACATAAAAAAGTGGTACATGTTCAATCCCTGGCAGTGTTCAAGACCATACTGGACAGAGCCTTGGGCGACATGGTCTAGCATCGGGTGGCCCTGACAATGGCAGGGGGTTTGAAAAGAGATGATCTTAAGGTCCTTTCCAACCCAAACCATTCCATGATTCTATATATAACTATACTATGCCTTTTACATATACTTCCATTCTCTAACCGTACTTGTCTTCCCAGTAACTGGGAGCTTCATGATCTTTCATGTATTTACCTTCCTATGGCCCTCAAAGTTTCCAGCAGCTTTCAGTTTCAATTGCCAAAGTGGCTTCACATCAGTGCCGTGGGCGAAGTTTCTCCTGGGTAGATGGTTTGTTGAAAACCTCAGAGCTTGGGGGATGAGATTTATCCGGCCCATGTCAGTGAGTTGTACTGCTGTTGGCAAACCTGCTGTCACGGGGGGGACGGGACAGTTCTTCCCTTTGACAGGAAACTCTTGTTAACCTGTGCATGGTTTGTATATTACTGACTTATCACCGCGACTTAAGGTCTCGTGTTGAGCTGCGGTCACGTTTGTGCACAGCTGTCTGCAAATGGCAGCCTCGTAGGATCACATGTAAGTGCTATCAGCAGAATGAATCGCCCGTTGGGTTTAGTAGAAAGCCTATGACACATCCAAACGGATCAGCTGCACTCCTTTTATGCAGGGGAAGGATGAAGCTACAGCTCACACTGTCACAATTATACCATGGGAACAAAACAAAAATAGTCGAGATTTGGAAGTTTGCTCAAGATTTGTCCCTCCTGGTAACGTTGAAAACTGAGGTTCTTCTGGCGGTGGGCAGGAGTATCTGATGCTCGAATGAAGCTTAGACATTTTAAACATGTGCTTGTGAAACTAAAGCACAAATAGAACCGATCTGATTCAGCACAGCTCTGCAAAGTCGTGTTTTGGTTCCTCATACATATTTTCCATGCCATTTCTTTATCGATGTGGAACCGTGTTTGCTCCTCACGGCCTGAACCTGGTTTTCCACACTGAGCAAAGCACTGCTTTGGTAGAAAAGAAATGTGTTCCTCTTGTGTTTGGGAAACAAACAGCCTGGACAACGAGTTCCAATCGTAATGTCTCTAATTCACAAACAGTTCCGCTCCTCACCCTCAAAAAGAGTTTGTCCAATGATCCAAACTTCTGCATCCCACTCTCTCAATTGCATCCATGAATCACAGAGATGTGGTACATGGGAGACTCTCCATAGATCTGAGAGGACTTTTTAACCACCTCACAGACTGAGTCCCAGGTTCTCTATGGGTGGACGCCTGTGCCCCAGCAAGTTTTGCTAACATCAGTGCCTTGTAGTTCCTTCGTGTGGGGATGCTGCCAAAAGCAGGGGGAGAAATGGAATAAAAGTAATAATAAAGAGAAGAATAACAACTCTAACTGTGTACTTGATCCCACCGGAGCCTTTATTCCTGTGCTCAATACAGTAATATCATCAGAAAGACGGCTATCAAGACAATTCGAACGGAAAACTCCAGGGCTGAAACACTTTCTAGGAATGGCTGGAAAACCATAGGGATGTCTGAGGTAAATGTCAGTGCTGGCACAGAGAAATACGTTTGCCCTTAAGCTCTGCTGACATTTTCTCTTTGAAGATCCTCTTTACAGTTGCTTCTTGTCTGGACAAATGTCTGTCACTCGGGACCTGTGTTTTCCAAGATGGCCATTTCGCTCAAGCGGACTTGCCTTTTAAACTCCTCACTTCTTCTGGCTGAGGTGAGGAATGAAACTGAGGCAAGGCATTGATTTTTCCACACGACACAATTATTCCTGAAGGCTGCGAGACTAAAGGAGATGAATGCTTCCGGGATTTGGAGAGTGACTTAACATTTGGCAGAAGGATTATACTGGTACCAAAGCCCTTGCGAGAGCGTTCCTGTGTTTGGCAGTCCCTACACGTCCAAACAAACCTATTTGTGTGTACTAACAGGTTCGGTTTCCTACAGCTTCAAACGCTGCCTGCACTTCCGTACACAGCAAAAGAACTTCACATCCATGCCCTTTGCTCAGCGTGCTGCTGGTTTTGCATGGAGCTTCTGGAGGGGAGGAAGGGAGTACTGGAGACTGTGTCCCAGACTGCCAGGGGAGGAGAGGCTGCTCTGAGTGCCAGGGAGCTGAGGAACAGCTATGGAAGGGACAGGAAGGACCTGTGCGACAGAGGAGAGAGTAGCGACAGAGGCAGGACCTGAGGGTTGGAAAGGAGCGAGCAGAGGGTGTAGGCACAGGGAAGCGCCTGCCATAGCCAAGTTTCAACTCGGAAACACCCAGCCCCCCAAACACATCCCCTGTATAAAGTACTGCGGATTCATTAATCCCTTCTCATTCCTTCAAATCCCTTTTAGCATTAAATTCACTTTCTGAGCTTTTTGAAGGCTGCTGTAAATTCGAAGGTGTTAAACCCTTCTGGAGATACGTGGGGTGCTTGTGTATGTGGCTCCGTGTGGCAGGTTATTTCAGTTTTACACCCCCAAAACCATAGGGAAACGGGCCAATACGGCTGCAGAATGCTACGGTTAGGAACGGAGGCCACCAGAGCTGAGATTTATGGTGTCTTTATTCACCACAGCATCTGATTCATTCTCAAATGCCATCTGCCTTGTGCAAGAGTCGGATGTACTATGGGAGGAAGAGTGCGCAAGTGTGCAGCAGCATCGTGTTGTGATGTGTCCCCCGTGCTGAGGAGCAAGTGAAGGCTACATGGGTAGTTTCAATGCTGACAGTTCCCGTCTTCCTGCTGCTTCACTTAGAAGTGAGACCTATCCTGGGCTGCATCCCCAGAGGCTGGGGGCCGTGATGCTGCCCCTCTGCTCCGCTCTGGTGAGACCCCACTTGCAGCACTGTGTGCAGGGCTGGTGCCCTCAGTACGGGAAAGACGTGAAGCTGTGGGCGAGGGACCAGAGAAGGGCAGCGGAGCTGGTGCAGGGCCTGGAGCCCGAGTGTGATGGGGAACGGCTGAGGGACCTGGGGGGTTCAGATGGAGAAGAGAAGGCTCAGGGGGGACCTGATGGCTCCCTACAAGTGCCTGACAGGAGGATGGAGCCAGGAGGGGCTGGGCTCTGCTCCCAAGGAACAAGGGATGGGACAAGAGGAACCGGCCTCAAGCTGCCCCAGGGCAGGTTCAGATGGAGCTGAGGAACAATTCCTGCCCCAGAGGGTGCTCAGGCATTGGAACAGGCTGCCCAGGGCAGGGCTGCAGGCACCGGCCCTGCGAGTGCTCACACACCGTGGAGACGAGGCCTCAGTGCCGTGGGGCAGGGGTGGCGCCGGCAGCGCAAGGACAGCCCGGGCCCGGTGCCGGTGCCGCGGCTCCCCGGGGCGGCGGCGCTGCCGTGGCTGCGGGCGGAGTCACGCGCGCGGCCCCTCCCCGCCGCCCCCGCCCAGCGCCCCCGTGTCGCGGCCGCGCCGGAGAGCTGCGCGCGCGGCGCCGGGCCCGGCCCACGGCGGATCATGGCGATTGACGGTAAGTAGGCCAATAACGGGCGCCCCTCGGCCCCGATCGCGCCCGTCCCCCTCCCCGCGGGCCCCTTCCTCTCCCTCTCCTCCCCCGGGCGCGGGTGAGGGGGGCGGGCTCCCACCGGCCGGGCGGCTCCCCCGGAGCCGGGCTGAGGGGAGCGGCGGCGGCGCCTCCGCCGCTTCTCCCCGCGGCTGCAGCGGAGGGAGGCGGGGGCCGCTGCTGCCTGGCTCGGGGGCCGGCATCGATCCCTCCGCGCGGGGCTGCCGGGCCGGGGGCGCCGCGGGGGGGGGGACCGGAGCAGCGCGAAGCCGCTGTGGGCCGCCCTGGGCTCGGCGGGCGGCGGGGGCTGAGCCGGCTCGGCTCCGAGACGGACGGGGCCGGGGGGTGTCCGGAGCACCCCGCAGCTCGGCTGCAGGTGTCGGGGGGTGCGCAGCGATTTCCATCCTTGTAACCCGAGAGGGACTTTGGAAGTGCTCTGAAACTCGGCGTCCCTCCCGGCACGGGAGCCGCGGAGCGCCGGTGCCCCGGGCGAGGGACGCTCCTGCTCGCCGCCGGTTGCCCGGCTGCTGCTGGGCGCTGCTGGGCTGTACTGAAGCCTGTGTCCGCAGATCTTTCTAGTCATCGCAGCGACAAAGCAGCAGAGAGATGTGCTAGACACTTGTTGGGTTTGCTTGGAGATGATCGTCTTGATAGAGAGGGTTAGAATCAGGGGATGGTTAGGGTTGGAAAGGACCTAAAGATCATCCAGTTCCAGCGCTTTTGCCATGGGCTGGTTCCTGAGCTTTGTTTTGCAGCCTCCCCTCTCGATCCTGTGATTTTACACCTCGTTCAAAATCCTTTTTTTTTTTTTAAAAACAAAAATAAAATTCCAGAACTTTATTTCCAGCCACAGAAGGTCCTAAAGCGTGCTGCTTCCTCCACTTGGCTGCTTCCGAAAGCATCTGTTGTTGGAACCTGAAGAACGTAGGAAAACAGGGGGGAAGAATCCAACTGTTCGTGTTTGTTTTGCATGTGGGATGCTCCTGTGCTGTCAGTATCCTGGAATTAGTAATTCAGGCCTCTGTAAGGAGAAGTTGCACTGCGCAAGCAAAGCTGCGTGTTCACCCTGCCTTGGAAGCTGTGCGCACCAGCAGCCTGAGTTGGCCAGCTTTAAGTTGGTTAGGTTCCGTTCTGCCGAAAAGCCCTCTCAGTGTTATCAGGGAGGTGGCAGAAATCTCTCCTGGGTCTTGGCTTTTTACATAACTCAAGCTCAGAAAAACCCCACACCCCAGTGCTTCAAAATCTGCCTCTGTTTTCATTTCAGGCGGCATTATCCCAGTTTGCTACAGCTGAAAATATTCACAAGATGTGCCATTCCTGTTGGATATTTCCGGAGGATATCGCAATCTAGCCTTGGCAGCTAATGCAGCCCTTCAGAAATCGCCCAACTGCCTTTGTAGGCACTTATGTGAAACTGCCAAAATGGCACTTAAGCTCTTGAGAAGTGCGTAGTTTACAGGGAGATGTGAAGTGGGATTGAAAAGAAGGATCCAGTTGTGAAAGTGAGCTGCTAGGGCTGGATTTAGTGCTCTTCCTGAAGACAGAAAATGCAGGGGTTTTGCTGCTGTAGGCTGTAGCAGGTGTGCAGCATCCTCTTTGTTTTTAACCAATAGCTGGTGGCTGTAGGTTTCTTAGTAGGCGTTACGGGTTTTGTTCCGTATCCCGGTATTCTCTCCCTCCTGTTCGTGCCTGCCTTGATTGTACTCTTTAGCAGTACTGTTTCCTGGCCAGCAGTGTTTAAAGCTACGAGTTTGATTTGGGTGAATACTGACTGTTGAAGCCAGGATCAAACCGGAGGACTCATAGTCTAAAGTGTCAAAATACGGAATTTACATTGTGTCCAAGTACACTTGTATTTAAGTAAGCAGGAAATACTCTGCTGAGTTTTTAAAGACCCTGCGGTTGTCCAAGTTATTTTTTAATTGCTTTTTGGGGGGTGAATTTAATGGGAAATGGGCAAGAGTGAAAACTTCTGATTGCAGAATAAATGTGAAGTATGAAACTCCCCTCGGTGACACGGTTTAGTGGTGGTCTTCCCCGTCCTGGAGTAATGGTTGGACTTGATAAACTTAAAGGTCTTTTCCAACGCAGTTGATTCTATAATTCTGATTCCTTCAAAGCAGGGCATATACAGTTATACTTAAAGAGCGCCCAAAATTGAAAGGGCTCAAATTACAATAGGATTTGTTAGCTGCAAGGAATCAAGTGCTTTGGGCTGTTCTTAAAAAGAAAGCCTGTAAGTACCATTTCCAGTGTCATTTTGTCAGCATACCAGTTTGCATCGGTTCTGTCACTAAGCCCCCAAGGTTTTGCCAAAGTGAGGGGTTTTTACCAGGGGTTATGGAGAAGCAGGAGCCATTGGCCATGGCCAGTGACTGCTGTCATTCTGGTCAGTGCTTTCTTACTTTTCATAGAATCCTAGAATGGGTTTTGTTGGAAGGGACCTTGAAGCTTATCCAGCTCCAACCCCTGCCATGGGCAGGGACCCCTTCCACTGGAGCAGCTTGCTCCAAGCCCCTGTGTCCAACCTGGCCTTGAGCACTGCCAGGGATGGGGCAGCCACAGCTTCTCTGGGCACCCTGTGCCAGCGCCTCAGCACCCTCACAGGGAAGAGCTTCTGCCTTAGATCTAACCTGAACTTGCCCTGTTTCAGTTGGAACCCATCACCCCTTGTCCTGTCGCTGCAGTCCCTGATGAAGAGTCCCTCTCCAGCATCCTTGTAGCCCCCTTCAGATACGCATTGTGATCACTGACAGACTTTTAAAAGACAAGTGTTCTTCACATGACCGAATTCGAAACCCTAATTTAGTGCCTGTGGGAACAATTGCATCTTTTTCTTTAGAGAGTTAATGTCGTGTTAAAAGATGTTATTTCGTCATGGAGACATCAAGTATATAGTGTGCATGGGTCAGGCTGTCTCAGATTTGTGAGGGACCAGCAGAGAGCAACCCAACTGGGAAAGTTTTGGCTCAAAGGAGATTAAAGAATTGTACTTCCAGTTCTTATTTCTGTATATTTGTCTTCCAAAACAAAATGTTTTAAGATGCAAGGTTATTTATTGTTTAATATTTCCACTTCTTCACAGGGAAAGGTTAGATCCATCTAATAAAGGCAGTATGAGCATGGGAAGTATGGCAAATACGGTAGAGAGGCCAAACTGGAAGCAGTACTAAGACCAGACCGGTGGGCAATCTGAGGTTAAGTGTGTGCTTTCTCTGAGGCAGAATTGCACATTTTGCCTATCCTCATGAATCCGTTTTTACCAGGTTTTGGGGCTGCACTTGAATGTGGTTTAATGTGGTGTTGGCTATAGAGAAGTGTACGTTTCTTAACAGAGGGAATACATTTAGAGATGAACCTTTACAGAGTTACTTCTTTTTGGTCCTGAGCTCTCTGACAAGGTTTTCCTCCTTCTCCTCCTTTTCCAGCTGTTCGGTTGGGAGCAGGGAGCTGCGGCTGTGTGTGCTGTGCAGGGATTTATGGGCTGGTTGGCTGACCATATGTTTGATGGGTCTGTGTTCGTGCTGTAGTTGACTGCTGTGCTTTTTATGAAACATAGAATCGGAAAAGTATTAAGATCTTAAAGCTTCCTGTCAATTTGGGCTTAAATTAGCCAGTGGATTGGTAGTGATGGAAGGATGGGGCAGAAAATGAACTGTTTAATTATATAACACTCATTTCCTTGGGAAACAAAGAAATCACTGAATGAACCTACTTTCTGTTTATGGGCATAAGAAGAGAGAGGGTTTAGAATGCTGCTTCATACAGGTTATGTGAAAACTGTGTCTAGCTGCAAGTCGCCAGAATCCAGAATAGGAAACTAAAGGGCAATGAGCTGTGTACAGTGCCTAGGTATCGTATGTGCGGCTCATACCTTGAATCTGACCTGGGGAGCAGTTTTAGCTTGACTCCCGAGTTACCTGGGATGTTCAGGTGTCACTGCAGCAGGTACTAGGAGGGTGTAAGGTAATACAGAGATCCTCAAGTTAGCACTGATGGTAGTGCTTCCTTATGCAAGTTGGTAAGGGTTGAGCAGCAGCAGCGGTATGAAATAAAGCCTGAACGTAAGAAGCTGTTTTTCATACTTATGCCCACTTTTAAACACATTTGTTAAATGGGGGGTGGATCAAATGTCAGGATATCAGATTTGATCAGCCACGCAGAATCTGTTTAATGCTGCTTTATGCTCATTCGCTGTCTGTAGTGAAAACTGTTCAGTACCTGGTATGAATTGTCATTGTAAGGATGATTCCCTGCATTATTTGCCGATGAGAGTAAAACCTTGTGCCATATGCAAAACCAGCAGTTTTCTGGTGGGATTTGTGTTACACCACCATCGCTGTCGTGTTATAGATCTACTGAAATAAAGGAAACTAGATGATCTTTAAGGTCCCTTCCAACCCTAACTGTTCCATGGTTCTGTGCAGAAAGCTCTCAGGTCTGTATTCCCTTCTAGAAAACAGAGCAGGCTACCTCTAAAAAGAAAATAATCTAACCTCTAATGCCATAGAGACTTCTTTTTGACGAGCTCCCTGTGGGCTGAGATGGAACTATCATACTTGATTGAAGAACAGTTGATGTGTTCAGATTGAAATCCTTCTTGAATTCTGCTCATGTTTAATGCTTAGCGCTTTTGCAGATTGGAGCTCTTGGTGTTTAGGATGGGCATGAGGAATGCAAACACACAGTCGCTACCTGGTTGAAAATACAGATCCCCATCGAAGTGTAGGGGATCTATAAGAGAGGAAGGAGTCTTACTGTCCTACGGAGAACTTTGAGCTGCTTTAACCACTGGGTCATATTTTCTCTTCACCTTACAGCCTAATTCAACTGCGGTTCTTCCAGCTTTTGTAATGAACGCTGTGAGGGATCCACAGCTGATACACTCTGACTTTTCCCTGAATATTGTCAGGTTTTGAATTGCATAAGGCAGAGGTCCTGTACTGCGTAGAAAACTAAATGTGCACCTGGGGACTGAAGTGGGTTTCAAGTCCTTGTGCTTCCTAATTTTCGAGTGTTTTATGGCTGGAGGTGGGCGGTGTTTTCTGATTGCTGTGTAAATCTGCCTCTAGAGTGAGACAGAAACTTGGAGATGCTCTTGCGACTTCATTGTGGGCCAGCAAGTGAGTTTGTGAACTAGTAACTGTGGTGTTGGGGGCCTCAGAGTGCTGCAGGTGGGGTCTCCCGAGGACAGATTGGAGGAGGAGAATCATTTCCCTCGACCTGCTGGTCTGGCTGGGGGGGGTGTTGTTCTGGTCATTCTGGCTAGAAAGGAAGCTGAGATAACACTGTTTGCATGGTGTTATTTTCAACGCCTCTACTTTATGCCACAGCTTAGAAAATCTGTCCTATCTCCATTGCTTTTTGGCTTCTGTAAGTCCAGGGATGCGCTTCCATTTATGTCAGGGAGGGTAGGATCAGATGCAAAATTTGTTTAAGGAACAGCAGTATCTGTGCTGTGCTTGATTGCCACTGATTGCTGAGGCACTGATGGGTATTGCTGGTTCTGTGGATGACAAATATAACTAAAATGAAATATTTTCCATGTGAAAAAGAAAAGTTAATGTTTGTTGTGACTTCTGTGGTCAGATAACGAACAAAATCACAGAATCACAGAATCCCAAGGGTTGGAAGGGACCTCAAAAGATCATCTAGTCCAACCCCCCTGCAAGAGCAGGGTAACCTACAGTACATCACACAGGAACTTGTCCAGGCGGGCCTTGAATATCTCCAGTGTAGGAGACTCCACAACCCCCCGGGCAACCTGTTCCAGTGCTCTGTCACTCTTACAGTAAAGAAGTTCTTCCTGATGTTAACGTGGAACTTCCTATGTTCCAGTTTACACCCATTGCCCCTTGTCCTATCACTGGATATCACTGAAAAAAGCCTCGCTCCATCATCCTGACACCTACCCTTTACATATTTGTAAACATTGATGAGGTCACCCCTCAGTCTCCTCCTCTCCAAGCTAAAGAGACCCAGCTCCCTCAGCCTCTCCTCATAAGGGAGATGTTCCACTCCCTTAATCATCTTTGTGGCTCTGCGCTGGACTTCTTCAAGCAATTCCCTGTCCTTCTTGAACAGAGGGGCCCAGAACTGGACGCAATATTCCAGATGCGGCCTCACCAAGGCTGAGTAGAGGGGGAGGAGAACCTCTCTTGACCTACTAACCACTCCCTTTCTAATGCACCCTAAGATGCCATTTGCCTTCTTGGCCACAAGAGCACATTGCTGGCTCATGGTCATCCTCCTATCCACCAGGACCCCCAGGTCCCTTTCCCCTTCGCTACTTTCCAGCAGGTCACCCCCCAACCTGTACTGGTACATGGGGTTGTTCTTCCCCAGATGCAAGACTCTACACTTGCCCTTGTTAAATAGTCTCAGCTTAAGTGAGGCCAGGTGGATGACTTTATCCTTAGGGTGAGAAGTTACTGGATAGCAATCATTTTCCATGGTGCTAGTGGGAAGACAGTCTTTACAGGAGGAGTTTTGCTGAGAGCTGATTGCTGACTTTTACTCTTGAAAACGTCTGGTCTTGAACATGGCTGCTGCTAGTTTAATTTGGTGCCTATTTCTGTTACTAGTGGAGTAGACAGTAAATAATTGTTCTTTATTCACCTGCTTACATCCACCATCTGTTGCATCTGTGTTTCCAAGTGTCGCGTTCTATTAAAGCACTCGTCATATGGAACCCATTTGTGTTTTTAACAATTTTTATTGACTTCTTTTTGCCTTTCTCTGTGATTTCTGTGGTGGGACAGAATTGCACAAAATAGACAAGGTGTGGGCACATAATAAATACATAAAATAGCAAATTTGATTTAACTTAGAATCATAGCATCATAGAATAGTTAGGGTTGGAAAGGACCTCAAGATCATCCAGTTCCAACCCCCCTGCCATGGGCAGGGACCCCTTCCACTGGAGCAGCTTGCTCCAAGCCCCTGTGTCCAACCTGGCCTTGAGCACTGCCAGGGATGGGGCAGCCACAGCTTCTCTGGGCACCCTGTGCCAGCGCCTCAGCACCCTCACAGGGAAGAGCTTCTGCCTTAGATCTAACCTGAACTTGCCCTGTTTCAGTTTGAACCCATCACCCCTTGTCCTGTCACTGCATGGCCTTCTAATCCTGCATGCTTGAGGCAGTGGCCAGCCTGACCCATGGTCTAGAAGCTGACTGCCTGATGGAGGGTCACGGAGCAGGAGTGAAGCAGCTCTGCTGAAACGCCTGCCCAGGGCCGTGTGTGTGTGTGTGAGCAGCAGCTCCTCCTCTCATTTGACAGCATGGGCTCTCCGGGCTGTAATGAGCACCATGCCCCTCACCTTGTTCATGCTTCTCAGCCTGCACGGTGTTGTCATTCACTGGGATTTCATGGATGTGTCAAGGGAAAACAATAATTGTCTAATGTTGAATAAAATATTGAGTAAATGTTTGTTGAATGTAGTCCAGACTTATGCAAATGCAGTTCTCAGTAGGAAAGAGGTTTATCATATAAATGTATGTCCCAAAACTTACACCCGATGACAAAGACTTCTATCATTATGGTGTAATTTTCCACTGCAGCTACTAAGATGGATTTGTTGCTGAACCGAAGAATAAGGTGGTTTTTACACAGTACCCTAACTTGCACCCCAGTATCGATACTGGAGCCAAGGCTGTGTGACATGGGTGTTAAAGGATGGAATGACCCTTGCTGAGTTTGTGGGTGATGCCAGCGCGGGGAGCAGTTAGATGGAAGGCAGGGTTGCTCTCTGGTAGGTGCTCAGCAGGCTCAAAGAATGGGCTGAAGGGAACTGTGGGAACTTCAAGGACAACTGGAAACTCCAAGCCTGTGCAGCACTATAGGCTGCAGACAGGCTGTCCAGGAGCATCCTGTCTTCCTTGTTCTGGGCTCCTCAGTACAAGACATACAAGGGAGCTGCTGGAGAGGGTCCAGCAGAGGCCATGAGGATGCTCAGGGGCCTGGAGCATCTCTGTTATGAGCAGAGATTGCAGGAGCTGGGTTAGTTTAGTCTGGAGAAGAGCAGCCTGAGAGGGGATCCCATCAGTGCAGATCTCAAAGGAGGTGCCCGGAGGATGGTGCCAGGCTCTTTCCAGTGGTGCCCAGCGACAGGACGAGGAGCAATGGCCATAAACTGCACCACCACAAGAGTCACCTCAACACGAGGAAGAGCTTCTGTACGTGAGGGTGGCAGAGCCCTGGCACAGGCTGCCCAGGGGTTGTGGAGTCTCCCTCTCTGGAGCCATCCCAAACCCGCCTGGACACGTTCCTGGGTGCCCTGCTCTGGGTGGCCCTGCCTTGGCAGGGGTTGGATGGGATGAGCTCCAGAGGGCTCTTCCAGCACCAATGGTGCTGGGATGCTGTGAACTCTGCACAAAGGAACCTGAGGGTCCTGGTGGTCAGGGAGTTGAACATGGACCAGCCCTGTGCCTCCGCCCTGTATCCAGCTGCCTTAACCCAGTATGAGAGAGACCGACAAACTGGAGAGACTCCAGCAGAGCACCGCCTGCGCTGCTGCGGGGCTGGAATACACAGCACATGAGGAGAGGCTTGGAAAATGTCTTTGTGTGGCCTGAGGAAACCTGAAGGGGACTCTTGCTGCAGCCTTTCACTGTGTCAGGGTGCCTAAGAAGCGAAGGGGGGTTCTTCAGGTGCTCATGAGGGAATGGGTGTCAGCTACTGTGTTGGGTTTGCGTGGTGAGGTTTTGGTAGTGGGGGGCTGCAGAGGTGGCTGCTGTGAGAAGCTTCCCCTGTGTCCCACAGAGCCAATGCAGCCGGCTCCAAGATGGACCAAGCACTGGGCAAGGCTGAGCCAGTTGGCAATGGTGGTAGGGCCTTTGGGATAACGCATTCGGGAAAGGTGGGGGAAACGGCTGTGCAACACCAGCAGCAGTCAGAAGAGAAGGGTGAGAATATGGGGGAGAAACAGCTCTGCAGACACCAGGGGCAGTGAGGAAGGAGGCAGGAGATGCTCCAGAGCAGAGACTCCATTGCAGCCAGTGGTGCAGACCTTGGTGAGTCAGCCCTGGCCCACAGCCCGTGGAGGTTAATGGGGGAGTAGATTTCCACCTGCAGCCCATGGAGGTTAATGGGGGAGTAGATTTCCACCTGCAGCCCATGGAGGTTAATGGGGGAGTAGATTTCCACCTGCAGCCCATGGAGGTTAATGGGGGAGTAGATTTCCACCTGCAGCCCATGGAGGTTAATGGGGAGATTTCCACCTGCAGCTCATGGAGGTTAATGGGGCAGTAGATTTCCACCTGCAGCCTGTGAAAGACCCCATGCTGGAGCAGGGGGATGCCCAAGGGAGGGTGTGCCTGTTGGAGGATTCATTTGGGAGAGGTTCCTGCAGGGCCATCTCCTGTGGGAGGTTCCTGACGCTGGAGCAGGGAGGGAGTGTGAGGAGTCTTCCCCTGAGGATGAAGGCGCAGCAGAGCCAAGGTGGGATGTACCAGCCGCAACTCCCATTCCCATCCCCTGTGCCGCTGGGGAAGAGGAGGTGGAGAAATAGGGGGAAAGTTTGGCCCATGAAGAAGGGAGGGGTGGGGGGAAGGTGTTCTAAGCTTTGGGTTATTTCTCATCATCCTGCTGTGGTTTGATTGGTAACAATTTAATGTCCCCAGGTGGGGTCTGTTCTGCCTGTGCTGGTAACTGGTGAGTGTCTCTCCCTGTCCTTGTCTCGACCCACAAGCCTTTTGGTGTATTTGCTCTCCCCTGTCTGGCTGAGGAGGGCAGTGACAGAGCAGCGCTGGTGGGCACCTGGTGTCCAGCCATGGCCAGCCCACTACAGGTCCACCAAGGGAAGTCCTGAGCGGCAGTAAGGAAGTGCTCTTGGTGAGAAGGGTGACACCTGCCCGGCTTTCCCATAGGAACCGGTGGTGCCCGGAGAGGTCACGGAATCTTGGTCCTTGCAGAACTTGCTTGGTTGAGGCCTGGAGGAACCTCCTGTAAAGGTGGTCCTGCTCTGAAGTCTCTCAGAGCACCAGAGGTCATTCCCAATCCAAGTCACTCTGTGATGATGCCTTTGTTAGACTTCCTAGCCAGTTACTTTCAGCACCTAGAGGTGGAGGTTTAGCTAAAGTCCGGCCATAGGACTTTGAATTGTGCTAGTTTTAGAAAGACAGAACTTTACAATTCAATCGATTCAGGTGATACTTTACCTTGTTTGATGCACAACTTCTAATCTTTTTGGTGTGGTAATCATCTGGGCAAACACAGACTTGGGATACATAATCTGTCTTAAGTGGAGAAGATGAAACTTCAGGTGTTTCAGCTGCCTCTGTGAATCATCTGGCTGTTCTGTTTGTGCCAAGTGTTTGAATGAGTTAGATTTTAGGGCCGTTAAGGGGTGGTCCTTGCTCAGGAAAACCCATCAGTTTTGTGGGTGTGCTGTTCTGAAATGATTCCATCTTAGAATCAGAGAGCCATAGAACAGTTAGGGTTGGAAAGGACCTTAAGATCATCCAGTTCCAGCCCCCTTGCCATGGGCAGGGACACCTCACACTAAACCGTGCCACCCAGGGCTTCATCCAACCTGGCCTTGAACACTGCCAGGGATGGAGCACTCACAACCCCCCTGGGCAACCCATTCCAGTGCCTCAGCACCCTCACAGGAAAGAATTTCCTCCTTAGATCCAATCTAAACTTCCCCTGTTTCAGTTTCAACCTGTTACCCCTTGTTGTTGTCTGAAATGATGAAGAGCTGTATGCCCTCAGCTGGGTTTTTGTGTTCTCTGATTACATTTTGGACAAGTATTATGTAGTTTTATATGCACACTCACCTGGAGCTTTAAACTGTTAAAGAGGAGAACATGTTCAGAGCCAAGATGAAACAGAATTAGTTCCAATTTGTATCTAAATCAAACTTAAATTTTAATCAGCTATTAGAGCCAACTACCACTGTAGTCAAATCGCTTACTTTAAAGTAACATTTAAAGACTGCAAAAGATAAGGTGGTCCTGTCACCGATCCATTGGGGTTTGTGGGCTAAATGGCACAAAACCAGGCTTTTCAGACTGAAATGCTAAATTAGCAGTTGACCTCTTGCTGTCATGCAAAATGCTTTCATGTTTTCAGTTGAGCTTCTTTCAGTGACCGGGTTATTCAAAGCTGCGAGACTTCTTGGGAATTGGAAAGATGGAAAACCTTGGGTTTGTTTGTTAATCTGTGAGTAAAAGCGGGGTGTCAGTAGTGTATTTGGAAAAGCACTAAGGAAAAGAAGAATCTGCCCGGGTCGCTTGAGGATAGTATTTCTTGTGTTTCGTAAATGGGTTAATTTAAAAGAGAAGAGAGATTCTCTTCAACTTTCTGTTCAAAACGCATAGGTCACTTGGTGTGTTTTTATTTAACCATTGATTTCCATCCCAAAACGATTTGGAAAAAGAGTAGGAGATGAATTGCCTATGAAATAAGAGATGTCATTCAGCATTCTCTAACAAAACATAATGGAAATCCTGAGTGGATGGATGTTAAATTGTATACATAAATATATTGCGTAGCCTTGTGGTCAACAAAAAGGAACGTGACCATGACTTGGAAGCCTTTATTTAGTGGAACGCCATGATATTTTAGCATCTAAACTATTGAATACAGATACCTTTCTTTAGAAAACAGGAGGGAGCAATGTAAAATCGAACCCTAAAATGAGTTCTTTATGATGAGATTTCAAGCTGGTGGATTAAAATCTAATGCTGCTGCTGTTCTTAGTCATTTCCAGGTGAATCTCTATTTTTAACTGACTGTCTTGGATCTGTGTAATGAAAAAATCCTGCATTTCAGTTACTTTCATTCTTTCTTCACTGCTGATTTTAAGCCTGTTGGGGGAAGAAAATGTAGGGAGATAAGTTCCAGTCACTTGTAGTTTCTCTTCTGTAGCCTACGGGTCATTGCAGTGACTTCGAAGAAGATTGGAATCTTCTCCCAAAGGTTGGGGTTTATTTAAAATGCTTCATTGTAAAAACAAGGGGTTTTATTGTTTTTGCTTAGTTTCTGTTAAGTTTTCATTCCAAAATGCTTCCTGAATGAAAATGATATTGTCCAGCTTCTAGAACGCACTGAAAAGAGGGAATTATTATAGGGGTGTTGTAATGGCGATGACTGTACGAAACTCACAGGATACTCAGTCTCACTAGGACTTGATTTCCCATTCAGGAGTATCTTTGAGGCTTGTGTTTTACATGACTGAGTATGAAAAATGTATGCTGCCATAAAATGAGGATTATTTTAACTTCGTACCTCACAAACTTTTAATTTAATTTTGGAATAATTATGTTTTATTCCCATTTATTTGACACCTTTTGCCCTTTTTTTTTTTTCCCCCTTTAATACATTCATTTCCTACACTTACTGCTTTAAAACATAAATCTGGCTACAAATACACTTCCACAGCACTATCTGTTAGTGTTATCGATTATGAGTTTTCAGTACTAGTTTATATTATATCATAGCCCCTACTATATGGCACAATTGCCTTATTACAGAATGAAGGAGAGTAATAAGAGCTATATAATGTATTTCCATGGTTTTGAAGTGGAAGGAATTTTGTTATCTAAGGCTGGTTTTAGTGTGTTGTGAAGTGTTTGGAGCCTACTAGTGATTAATACGTATGGAATTTTAACGTACGACTGTGGGATGTATCTTTAAAGAGGATCATGAATACTCTAAATGTGTTCAATATTAAGTCATCTTGGTTAAAAAAGCAACTCTTCCAATAATTTCTAGATGTCATTAAAAGAATCTCTTCAGCAGTTCTTGGACTGCCTCTTCCTTCTTCTACAGTGCTTAGCAATAGCTTGTTTCGTGTCCCTTTCTGTATCACACCTTCCTCTTTCCACATGGTTCGCTCTTTCCTTTGCGGACTCATTCATTGACCTCACTAGGTATATTATGTGTTGGTGTTTGTTTGATAGCTGTAATGCTAACATTAAAATGGCTTTTATTAAAACGTAAAGCTTCATTTTTTAGCATCAATTTTATTATTCTCATGTAAATGTCTCAAATTGTGTATAGCTGTTTTCTTAATTACCAAAACAACCCCTTAAGAAGAAATTCCGGGTAAACCCAGCCTTTACCATGTTAGCAGTATTTTACCATGGAAGATAACCATAACATTATTTTGGCATTCTATTTGGGTACAAATATAGTTGCTGTTTTGAGATGTCTTCTGTAGATGGCTACACAACAGGAAATTATGTTTTACACTTGGGAAGTATTAGTGGCTTCCATTAATTTGTCTTGTAATTTTGTCCATAGAGATTCCATGTAAAACTCTTCAACCTGCCCCATCATTAGCAGTATTAAGCCAAAGATACATTTATTGTTTCCTCCAAAGAACAGAATGTATAAATGGAAAATGTGTTAAATCAGTCTTCTTCATTTTAATGAATGGCATGAGTTTACAGCTTTTGCCATTCTACTCTTTATAAGCCTTATCAAGAAGCCAAATGCTGACTTACGAAGAAGCCAGTCTGATACTGTTTTCTAATGATTTCTTTCCACACAGGTGGAGAACGAACTTGTGGTGTACATGAGCTGATCTGCATACGAAAAGGTAAGCAATGATTTAGGAAAGTGAACTTCTTAACCCTGTGAGTAGTACCGGGGAGAAACCTGATGTTTCTTGGTCTTAGGTCCGCATCTTCGCCTTGCAAAATCTTTTGATCCCGATACTGTCAATGAAACAAAGAAAAAGAAGGAAATGAAATGTGAAATTCCAAAATCAAGTTTGCTTTTTCACAATCAGGAAAAATGCGCTCGTCGACTATTCATTTGATTGTATGGAAGTTTTTACTGTTGTTCAGCTGCGATAGGAAACCACAACAGTTTGATCTTAGCCTTGTCCAGGTATCTGTAGGATTCTTCCTTTTAGTAGTAGAAGTTGGGTAGGTATTTTAAATGACTGATGTGATGGACTGGCAATCTCTGCCTGTGCTTTCAGTTGAGATCCTAATGACTGCGCATTCTTGAAAACAGCTGTATCAGGAATGAAACCAGGAACTGGCAGAGCATGAAACAGAGCTGTGCTCAAGAGAGGGCTTTCATAGGTTTGAAGCTGAGCTACAATGACTGAAACTGGGACTTGACAGAACAGCTCTGGTGATACAATGATTAGGTACAGTTCTGTTTTCTATCCCTTTTGCTAGCCCTATCCCCCTTTCTGCATCAGTGCTGTTGAATCTCTGTGTTCTGAAAGGCAATCTTTACCAAAGCCCAGAAAGGTTCTTTGAGGACCGGTTCCTGGAACTGACTCACTCTCAGTGACAGTGCTTGCAAAAGGTGTGGTTGGAGAGGGGGAAGACGACTCTTGACAGTAACAGTTAGACTGGCTCAATTGTGTTGTCAAACCACATCATACTTGGTAGGAAGAAGTTTTGTTTGACCTCTGAATAGAGCTCAGTTTTCATTGCATTCACTTAGGTTTTAGTAAAATAACTTTTTGCAAACATTTGCTTAATGTCTCCTAACCTCAGCATCTACTGATTTTGCTAATTCCTATTTATTTCAGTGATCTTAAGAAAACCCGTTTTTCTGTGTTCTGGGTGGCAGTGCTGTATGGTTTTTAGTGTTATTGCTGGGAAGCTACATTGAAAAGATGTACAGGTGTTTTTAAGGTTCTATGTTATGTTTGAGCATCAGATTCTAAGCTCCATTTGTCATTGATGCGACATTATAAATGTTTTGTTTGAACAACAGTTGCCTGAAGCCTGTGTTTTACATTGGTTGTTATAAACTAACTTGGGGATAAGTGAATAAAAGAGGAATATCCCCCTAGTTCCTTTTATATCTGCAATATGTTGGTTTCCTTTTTTCTTCATATGAGTTTCCATGTGTATTCTAACCTATGTCTTCTTACTGGCAAATTTCCCCTTGTAGTGTGGGGAGCGGGTGCATTCGTGTATCCTCCCTCCTTACTTAAGGTATATGTGTAAAGCAGAAGGTGCTTGCCATTGTACTACGAATCTTCCAGTCATGTAGTGTTGTGGTTCTTTTATCTAAGACCTTACATCACCTGATGGGCATTTCAGGATGTTTTTACTGTCTGATCAATGGCTGGGCTCCTAAGGATTTCTTTATTTGCTCGTTGTCTGTGCCTGCTTGTTTGCCAGGATCAGAGTGCGAGATCCGTATTGTACTCCTCAGAATAGGGAGCCCTTTCCAAGCTGAGAATTCCTGGCTGCCGGCAGTGTGGAGCTGGTCGGGTCAGATGTTGCAGCTCTGTCCTTAATGCCACTGGATACTCACTTCAGACTTACGCAGGGTCGAGTTGAAAGGTTTTGTGGTATAGAGATCTTCCTCTTCGCCATCTCTTGGCTGTGCTGTGAAAGCCGAGCCTTTTGGTTTCCTGAGATTACTCAGTTAAAGGTTTGCTCCTCTTTTGGCTATTTTCCTAATACAGAGGTGTTTTTGAGAGTCAGGAGAGTTACATTAAGGTGTTCCTCTGGTTATTTGCTGCGGACATTGAGAGAATTTGGGGAACTTGGGATCGGGCTTCGCGAGAACCTGTCTTTTTTCTGGCTGTGTAGTGCTCTGTAGCTAGGTGCCAGTCTGCCTTGGAACTGGCTTTTGGTAGGTGCACCAATACTTTAATTCAGGCTGTTTTCAGGTTCTGTTTGTAGAGACAAGAGAGACTTGTGATGAGCATTTACAATATTGAGCTATAATGGAAGAAAACCCTTCTATAACATATTCTGTTCCCTATAGTATTCAGTGTATGGCATGGAAGTGGCATTGAAGCAGAAAATGCATAGCCATAGGATTTTCAGGGTTCTCTCGCCTTTCATAGTTGAGTGTTTTGGAAACAATGCAAAGTGGTGCTTCCACCTCAGCAATGTGTTTAGTATTTGATTCGTGGAGATGGAGCACAGTAAGGTCTGACTTGCCCAGATTTTTAGAAATGATGTATTAAGCCCTTTTTTTCTTGTGCAAGATGCTCTTTCTATTCTTGTGACAGCCTCGCAAAGGAAATTATTCAGCAAACTGCCTTTGTGCCTAATACTGGAACAGAAGTGCTCTTCTATATGCAAAAGAAAGAAGTTGCAAAAAGACAATGTCTTTGGCTGACAGTAAGAGATGTCACTAGTAATAATAGCTGTGAAAAGATAAGAAGGTGTGAATTTTTGTTTTGGCAGAGGTGTATCTTAAGTAGAACTATGTCCTCTTTAATGTTCTGGTCAACTATCCTCATCCATTTGCATGCATCAGAATGTGAAGTTGCTGCCTGAATTTAATTCAAATGCCAAGAAAATCATATTTATTCATGAGTTTCATTTTATAAGTAGAAACATTGTTTTATTGAAAGTCAGCTGTCTCATACCCAAGTTCTGTTACTGGCTTCCTGATAGTCTACACTGAGGAAATGCTTCTGAAAAAGAAACAAACCAGATTTCCCCCTTTCTCCTGTCATTCAGTGGGCAGAACTTCATCAGGAGAAAGGGAGTACCACAGACGGTAGCAAGCATCTTTTAACTAGGTAACCTCACAGTAATGTAAAACTTGACAAATAGATGATGTTTCTGCTCATTTCAGGGTTCAGGTCTGAACAGTCAAAAGTGAAAACACACTTTTTTCAGAGATAGGAATAAAACCTTCATTTACAAGTACACACACCTAAAGCTACTTTTGTAATACATGCAGAAAATAGTAATTTGCTCATAAGTGTGCCCTAGTTCATTTGAAATAGGCAAATACGTGGTTTTCTTCCCAAGCTAGAAGAAACTTGGTGTCCTTTATCCTGTGAACACCAAACTGAACAGATTTGGGAGATACAATGAAAGTATGGCTACATGATAAAATTGAAAGTATATATACTAAATATATGTACTATATATATTGATTGATCGATGGCTTGGCTTTGCAAATGAACATTTGGGAAGGGCTTACCCACGCTTTCTACAAGTGCAATGAGGACTAAAAGGGCAACGTGGGACTGTATATTTATATGTACTAAATACATATATGCTAAGTATATACTATTTTTTTCCCTCTGTTGGAAAGCTGACCTGTGTTTATACATTTCAGACTAGAAAAAAACCTTAGTATGAAGCAAATAGATTTCTTTGAGATTATTGATGCCCATACAGGAAGCAAAGTTATGTTCCTGTGTGTCCTGGAGTCTTCTGCGAAGCTCCTGGGCTCAGTAACTCCAACTATTGTAGTCCCTTCCATGGCAAGTCTTATGTGTAAGAGTTTTGCTATATCCAAACGCTGGCATTTTTCTTCACTTAGAATGTTCACTAAGCATTTTTCACTACGCAGTACTTTGCTCTGCAGCCTAGGTGCTCACTGACATCTGTTCTGAACTCTGGATCTCGGATAGCCTCCCGCTTTGCTGTTCATTGTCGTGGTTGGTAGGAAAAATGATTTTTATTACATGGATCTTTGTTTTCCACAGAGATCTGCTTTGCAATAGCTGTCGACTTTTAAACCACAGGTCTCTAGACCCCTGCAGGCCCTCAGTACTTTTGCACTGGGAGGATTATTTGAGAGTGCCTTTAAAAATCTATTACCCCTGCTGTTTTCTTACCCACTGCATGGAGAATTGTTGTGTAATATGCTATGTAGTTACAAGAGATTACTGGGATTTGCAGGTAATCAAGATGATTCCATGATCTGTGTCTGTTGCAAGTAGCAGGGCGATGCTTCCTTCGCTGTTTCTTTTCAGAGGTTTTTTTGTTGTGAGGTACTGCTTAGTAGGAGATGAATTCCATGTTGGAGAGGAAAGGCATTGAGGGACTGGTAACTCAGCAGGGGTGGCAGGCTGACAACTTCCTCAGCCCAGAAGGATTTAGGAATTCAAAGATTTCTGTCAATGTTTCAATCTCCATCTCAGACTATTGCTGTTATTCCTAAAGGCTTTCTTAGACCCGTGGATGTTTTGGAACTCAGGGCTCCTCTTTCTCTAAATTGATCTCCAAAAGACAGTTTCAGCGTGGTATCTGAACAGAAAGGAATCCTGTAAATGACAATCTGCAGAGGCAGTGCTAGGGTTGCTACAAGGGATTTTGTGCTGTCATGGATGTGACAAGTCAGCTTGATGAACCCAGCCCTTTTTAACGCAAAGTTCATGGATGTGACAAGTCAGCTTGATGAACCCAGCCCTTTTTAATGCAAAGTGTAATATATGAAGTATATTGAACTCTATTTGATGTAAATATTTAGTCAAGTAATTGAATTGCTCCTAGTAAGAAGAAATAAATTGAATATTTACAATGAAAATGCATTGTAGACTTTCTCCCTGTGTGAAGGAAGTCCTGGAATCCAGAAGTTAAAACACTTTGGTTTTTTATTAGTCCTTGTTATTAGATATAAAGAAAATGAGGGGGACAAGAAGTTTTCATTTATCTCTGTAGCACTGCAGGTTATCCTTCAGCCAGTGTGAAGTGACATAGGCCAGATGGCTTTTATTCCTGATAACTTTCCACTGGAATACAAGTGCCATGGTAAGCAGACCAGTGTAGTCATCATGATACAGTAATTCCAGTCAAGTTTTCCATGGCCAAAAACGCGTTTATTTTTTTACTTAATGTTAGGTATATGGCATTTTTTTATAAATTCACCTTTAAATGGCATCATTTATCACTTCAGAGAACGTGAGCTTTCTGTTTCCCCAGTAATCCTTTGATAGGTTTATAAATAGGATTTTGAAAGGGCATCGTTATTCCAAATGGGAAGTGAAATGAACACTTTCATCCTGATTTCACTCTGTCAGTCTTTCCAAACTTCTGAAAGGTCCCTGTTGCTAAAAATGGCTCCTAATTTTCTTACTTAGGAAATGCAGTGCTCTTTTCAGTTCTGTTTTGGAATTCAATGGCCATTTCAGTTTATGTTCTTTGAGAATTGTGTCTCACTCAGAGGAGCTTAGTGGATATCGAAAGTGCTGAAGTACAGGTAGCTCATGGAGCATGTGCTTGTACTGGAGAGTGCACGATCTGTACAACAAAGTGCAAGATGCAGGAGAAACACGTAGAAAGGAACTTCATAAGACTAGCACTATAATGTATGTTTAACACAATACACTGACAAATATAGCCGTTAGCAGTGGGCTAAGTTAAGAAGTCTGTGCTGCAGAAGAAAGGCAACATACAGTTTGAATTGAAGGGGGTAGCATCTGTAGACAGAAAAGTTTCAGTTTTAATGTTACCTGAATGTAGCTAAAAGATGCAAAACATTCATAGATGAGATTTAATCACACATTTTAAGGTGAGCTAAACCACTTTGCCTGATGCTTGTTTTGGCGCAATAGAAAAGAAGCAGGTACATTTGTGAGAAGGAATTCCACAGCATGCATGTTGTATATGAGAGAAAGAAGGATGAATGCAAAATAAAACAGTAAGCACAGGAAACATGTTTGTGAATTTGTCTTTTGCCATGTTTAATAAAATATTCAGAGGGAATTCTCAGTTCACGGCCATTGATTTTTATTTTTTTTTTTTTTTGCAGAAACATCAGGTAGACAATTTCTGTGATAAAGGTTCTTCTGTTTTCATATGGGCAAGTATCCCAGTAGTAATGTCAGCTGCCACATAGAGTTTATCTTGCTTGTAAAACAGTGCAGCTGGTCCAGAAGTTAAGTCTTCTAACACAACACTGGATAAAATATTACCCCTTGTAGGTACCTTTGTCCAGGTAAACTAAGTTCTGTTCACCTCAACTATGACAGCAAACAGGAAGATAACTCTGCTAAATTATGGTGATACTTGATGTATTGAGTTTACCTTGTCACAGAAAAGCTGTTTAGAAAGAGCACTGAATCTTAGGTAGCCTTTAAGTTGCTCTTAGAGAAGAGACCATCCTATATAAGTAGTCGTGAAAGAAAAAGATGTCTACGCTTGAACTGACACATACGAAATACAGCGCTTATTCCTGATGAGCAGTCAGTCAGACCCAAGTATTTCACTTCTGAGCTGACTCTGAGGTATCGGAGGGGTTGATTTGTTCGTTTCCATTATGACATGAGTTGTCTGTGAGAAATAAATCTGTGCTCTGAGGAGATAAATAACTGGAGCATGGAGAAAAGGCAGCCCAGGCGTGAACCTTATTTTTTGGCTCAGTAACCTGTTCAGCTTCTTGAAAACACCTTATTCTCTTGTGCAAGCTGGGAAGTTTGCTAAGTCACAAGCAGCAGCGAAGGGCATTTGGATGAAACCGTTTCTGAGTCGGACAGCACAAGTTATGTTCATGTAATGTCAAGATGTGATGGGGTAAAAAACTAAGAACAGTCAATAATTCTTCATCAGGGCTAAATCCAAAACAACAGGCCTCGTTATTTAAAAGATCTTTGAAGTCTAAAATATCTTGGATCAAGTTGTAAAAAGAACCCCAAAAAGGGTTATAAATAAAAAACATGGTCACGTTTTTCATTTCAAGTGGTTTTGTGCTCAGATCTTAAACACAACAGGTTCTTTTGGTCATAGCCCTGGTTGCTTAATTTGTGCGCAGAAGAGATACTGTTGCGTTTGTAAATGAATAATTAAAACCTCCCTAAGATAACTGTGTGGCTTTGGACATCGCTGCCTAGTTCAGCAGTGTGATGGGGAGGGTGAGAGCTCCAGAAATAATTGACTGGATATTCAGTATAATTGGGGGGATAGATCCATATTAAAAACATTAAATGCTTTTTAATTTAATATTTGATAATAATATTTAGTTTAATGTTTAAAACGTTCAATGCTTTTAATGTGCCTGGGGGTGTTATTTTGGTGATACATGTTTAAAGATGCTGTTATTTTCTGACGAGTTTGAAACATCTTTTGGAAAAGAGAAACTGTTTAATAACAGGGGAGTTCTTATCTGAAAGAAGATGCTAATTTGATGCTTGAGATGAGGCGATGGTAAGTTTCTGTGTTCTAATACTAATCCTACTGATGATGCTGGCAGAAGTGGAGTGATGTTAATGTAATACCTCTGTAATGAGTATAACTTTTCCATAGCCGCAATTCAATTAGCCTTAATAACTTCGTAGGAAGACATTTGGTCTTTTAGTATTCCTAAAACTGGGTTATGTTATTATGAATTTCAAACATTCATTGCTGTTTTTCTTAAGAGCTGAGGGTAATGATAAAGTTTATAAATTGGACATTTGAATGTGAAATATGACTTTGAGGAACTACTGCCTTTCTACTGGTTTCTGATTGTAGGAGAAACCACTGGGAACCTCTGAGAGTTTTCAAGATGCTTTTCATGGTACAATCAATGCTCAAACCGATCAGAATTTATGACAGTGTGTTTTGAGTCAAAATAATTCTGGTGCTCCCTGTGGCACAGATGTATTTTATATGCAAAAAAGAACTTCCTTTTTCCCTGCCTGCGGAGTAGAACCGCTTGACGCTTCAACTGTGAGAAACTAATGGGAGGCCTGATGCGATGTGTAAAATCTTTATTCATAGCTGGGACTCTGTACACATTTACATGTGGAAAATGGAAGTCCAATTTGATTTATTTGTATTTTTTCCTTCCGGCTTTATAATGGTAATACATTAAAGGATTTTAACTTAATAATATACTTAATCTGTGAACAAGCGTTCTAAAAGTCTTTACGTGGATGCAAATTGATATGGAAATGTAATTTTCAAGTCCTGTGTTCACACTGAATTGCATAAATAATTAAGCAGTCTCGCTGCAGCTAGAGTTTCATTCTTTTTGTAAGGCACCAGCCAATGCTTTTTTTTACACTCCAGAAAGATGTCATCAGATACTGTGTTTCCATAGGGAATTATGCCGTTTGCATACAGCGTCTTTTTTAACTAATTAGGACCCAGGAAGTACTCAAGAAAAAACCCCAAAGCGTTGTGTTTTCAAGTTACTCCGAGGTTGTGGTTAACCTCCTTGAGCCCGCATCTGGATGGGTCAAAGCAGCCTTGATTGCTGAACAGTGTAAGAATAAAAACCCCTTTAAAAGATCAAATGTGAAAAGAAGTGATAAATGCTCCATCCCTGGCAGTGTTCACAGTTGAACAGAGCTTTGGGTGACTTGGTCTGGTGTGAGGCAGGGGGTTGGAACTGGATGATCTTGCAGTCCTTTCCAACCCAACCCAGCCTGGGTTTCCGTGGTTCTCTACGTACCACAAAGTGTGCTTTTTGTTGAAGTTATTGCCCAGTTAATGTATTGTCCTGGGTTCAGAAAGGGGGGGGAGTGAATGGACGAGCTGTGTGGATTGGTTTAAACCACGACATATATCCTGTTAGAAGAAAACAGTCACTGTCCCTTACTGTGCATCACAGAACAACTGGAATTCAGTTCAGTCTCCTCTCAAAGCAGCGGTGATGCTGAATTCAGGCCCAGTGCTCCAAGCATAAAGCAGTTGTCCTCATAGATGAACTTCTGTGATCCCATTTTCTTTATCTGCCTGGTCTTCCTCATGTGTCTTCACAGTTTCCTCCTCCTGCCTTTTCCTGCCTCTGTCTTTGATAGGCGTTGCAGAAGAATGAAGTTTTTTCTGCTCTTAGCCCGGTCTCTAGTCTCATTTGGGTTAGAATCGATAATTCAAAGAACACTGGATGTTGTTCTACTAGCTCCAGACATTCCCTGTTGTCCGTATGCGGCCTTGGGAGGGGAAGGAGCCTGCCTACTGGCAGCAGAACCTTGGGAGACTTCATCTGTTAAACCTTGGGGTCACAAACGAGTATACACAGACAGAGGCTTTTGGCCCATCTCAGAGCTTTCCTGTATTTAGGAAGATTCCATGAAAATGGTAAATGGACAACAGACTGCTGCTAAATGAACACCTGAAACATGCTGGACGTTCCTCACTTCATCAGGGAGCACTAGTGCCTTTAAAGAACTGAACTAAAGAACACCACTGGAGTGGTGAGGTTTCTTCCTTCAGCTCATGCTTGGTCATGGCTTAACTATGTCATTTGCGTTGAAACTTAACACCAGACAAAACCCTTTCAGTGTAAGGCAGTTGCCAGAAAGTTCAGCTGTGACAAGTGATTTGAATGAATTTACGGACAGCTCCAAGCAGGTTCCTGGAGGGAAGATCAGGTAATCTTAGCAGGATGTGCAAGCAATGTCTTTTGTGAACAAAGGGATTTTCCCCGCCCCTATTTATTCATAATAATGAGGAAGTTTTAGCTTCCTTTCCATTCTGGTGCAGAATAGAACTGCACTTTTCTCCCCTTGTTGCTCTGCTTGATGCAGCAGGACAGCTCCATCCAGTATCTGAAGGGGGCCTATAGAGATGCTGTGGAGGGACTCTTCATTAGGGACTGTAGTGACAGGACAAGGGGTAATGGGTTCAAACTTAAACAGGGGAAGTTTAGATTGGATCTAAGGAGGAAATTCTTTACTGTGAGGGTGGTGAGGCACTGGAATGGGTTGCCCAGGGAGGTTGTGAGTGCTCCATCCCTGGCAGTGTTCAAGGCCAGGTTGGACAGAGCCTTGGGTGACCTGGTTTAATGTGAGGTGTCCCTGTCCATGGCAGGGGGTTGGAACTGGATGGTCTTTAGGTCCTTTCCAACCCAAACCATTCTGTGATTCTAAAGGACTGGTGAGGAACTCTCTAACTCTATGGAGTTTTGTATTTCTTCTGTACTGTCTGAGATTGAAGATGCCGGAGGCGTGCATTTCCCTGCTGTACTGCTTGTTCTGGCCCTATTAAACAGTTATACTGTGTTATATTTCATGTTCTTTCTTGGACTTTAGTGGGTTGGAAGGTAAAGGTCACATTTTGAAGGTTTCCAATTATTTCTGCCTTTGCCTTCAGTTCTTCAGAAGACGGTGTTCTCAGCCTAACCCCATTGAGAATTGCTCATGCTTTTCCCAGTTTTCTGATATGATCTAACAAAAGAAGGAAAGCTTTTACTCAAGCTTGATTTTTGACTAAGTAGAGGCTCAGTTTTATCCTTTTGAGACATCTTTGGTTGCTATTCTGGCGTTTCCTCAGTCGTTTTGTCAGAATGGGTAGTTCAGAGTTATCGGAAGGCTCCTTTTTGTGTGAAAACGGTTAGGGATCTGGGCACTATGTTACGCCATCTCTTCTGCTCAGAGGTAAAAAGGTGAGGCAGATCTTCAGTTTCAGATAGGTCTGGTTGTCCAGCTCAAAACAGAAATGCAGATCCGACCCATTCCTTAGAAGGACTGAGAAAGGTTTCTTTCCCAGTTTTTAAAACACACCTGTATACTTACTTATGGACAGCACCACAAGTGCAAATGTTCCCTGTCCTCCCACAGCACGAACTGAGGAGGTTGTGGAGCTGCGTGTGTTTCTGTCGGTGCTTCTACACAGATGCAGGGGTCCAGATTTACAAAGGGCATCTGTAGACTAATTTCATTTGGAAGGCTCATGGGGAAAGTAATTCACAGTTCAGCCCTCTGTTCAAAGCAGGACTAACATTAAAGTTGGATTCTCTAATTGATCTAGGCAATCTGTTTCAGTGATAAACCCCTCCTAGTCTGGGGTTTTTTTCCCCTCATCTCCAACTGGAATTTTCCTTGTTGCTTCTTTGGACTGGTGCCTCTCATCCTTTTGTATTTGTATTGCACCTCTGAGAATGCAGAAGCTGTTGCCAAATGTCCTTTCATCCCACTCCTTTTTACATGGTGAAAGATGTTGTCGCACAGCATTGTACTCCTAAAGTGAAGTGCCAAGATCTTGGCAAATGGAATTCATAAATCCGATAAATCTTCGTAAATCTTTCATAAAGAGAAAAAAATTCAACCCCCCACAATGGGATTTATGCTAGTGAGTAGAGCCTAGCGAAAATGGCAGGAAGAAGCTGATGTGTGAAGTCCTGGCTTTCATCCAGATGAATACAGCCACTTTCAGTCCTGGAAGATGGATGTCTCTGTGTTGAGGCCCCAAAACCCACTTTAATATTAAGGTGTCTGTTGCTTCAAGGTCTTCCTCTCCCTCTTTAGAATGCAGGTTTGAGACATGTCTGACATAGGAGGCTATACTGTTTATTAATTGATCAGCACACTATTAATAAACCGGATAACAGATCGATTACCTAATAAATATACCACTATGAATGACAGTTCTATAATGCCTTACACTACTGTTAATTGCAGCCATATATTGAGTTCTATCCCTTTTGCTTATAAATTGCACCCAAGTGTTATTGAAGTAGAGATCTATAACACTTCACTTCAACCTCTCAGTCAAATTTGCAACTCTGTTGCCTTCCAACACCTCCGATCAAGTCTTTCAGTGGGTTGCCAGAGGTAGCCAAACCTCCAGCTCTTTCCAGGAAGGATGGATGGATGCTCTTGGCTTCTTTCCAGTGTGCTCCATCAAAACCCAGCCTTGGCAGGTGATGATAATCCCTCCGTCTTCTGCAGAGACCCTGCCTTGTTACAGGTCCTCCCTTAGGTCAGGACCAGATACATTTCTGCTCTTTGGAAAGAGGATTAAACATTAACTCAAATTTAAGGGGGGTGGGGTTTTTAGTTGTATCTTGCACATATATTTGGAGATTCAGTAGTATTTATTACTGATCAATTCTGATAATATAACTTTTCCGAGTTAAACTTTTACAAGACTTCTGAAAACGTGTTTCTTTCTGTTTCTTTTAGTATCTCCTGAAGCAATCGGATTCCTGTCTGCTGTCGGGGTGTTCATTGTTCTCATGTTGCTACTTTTCCTATATATCAATAAGAAGATGTGTTTTGAAAATGTTAGTGGTTTCCCAGATCTTGATTCAGGATACACTACAAGAAAGAATTCACAAGAGAAACTTTGTAAGTATCTGAAATGCAGTGTATTAACCATAATTCTGAGAACACATTATTACAAGGATATGTAGGAATATACAATCACTTGACTCAAGTGATGAAAACACGGAATGTTGACCTTTCCCATGACTCTGCGCTATGTGGAAAAGGCAGAAACCACAGCAATTCAACGGCTATATAACTAAAGAGTTGACATTTACTTACGGGAAGCTACTTCTCTTGCACTGTGAGAAGGCTCTTGAATGGATTTTAAGCATTCCATAATGGTGTGCAATTAAATCTTCTCAAATACATTTGTGAATGGGATTGTTTTTCACTCAGCCTGTTAAAAGCCTTCACCAGCCTATTGGAGAAGGTCTTGCATTTACTCACCTGGAAAACTGGAGAGGTTTTCTTCCCCTTTACCTCTTTAAAAGGTGCACTTATATATTTTCAGGTTTTTTGGAGGCAAAGTTCTCCCCCCCAAAAATGAAGTCTTAATGTTCCAAAATACCTTACCTTATGTATCCTTACCAAAGACAATGGGTATCTGGGGGTGAAGAAGTTTCCATAATGTGTGTTTTAGGGCAGCTGTTATGTTAAAAGCTTGTTTTAGTGTGACACTGATGAAAGGACATATATAATATATAATATAAGGACATAATATAAATGTCTCACAACTTCTTCCTTGCAGGTTAGAATTAAACCCCCATATTTCCACCTCACACAGTTGTCTTATTTATGAAAGTAATGAATTCTGTAATGGCTAGTTGGTGCTGCAGTCGATGAACGACTATGGTTTTGCTGGTTCATTTCAAGACACTTAGCTGCTTTCTTGTTATTTTCAATGCATATTGAATGGAAAAAGCAAAGCTGCAACTTCCTCTGGTAAATGTGTGGAGTTTGAGATGGGAGCAGCTCGTAGCTCTGAAGTTGAACTTGGAGAAATGGAGTTGATACGTTTGTGAAGCGGAGAACCTTTCGGGATTCAAAGTTGTTGCTGAATAGGTTGGACAAATGGCATTTTTCAGGCACCTCCACCAAAATCTGAGCCTTCCCTCTGTGTCTTCTCTTGTGGACACGCTTAGCAGTGCTGTGGATGATCTGACCAGCGCTGTGGGAGAGGTCGGCTATAGTGTAGCTGATTCAGTAACAGAGCAAGTAACAAACATGATAAATGGCCTTCGTGCAGAAGGTGAAAGCTCCAAAACACAGAATGATAGACCTGTGGAAGGCAGAGAGGAACATACACCATCATTAACCCATTCTCAGGAAAGTCATGTGAAAGTGAAGAGAGGTACGGTAGAACATAAAGAGACTTGTTACTCTGATCCATTAGATTTTGTACAAAAAGATGCAGGTCAGGATGGAGTATCTGACCGTGGCATGGACAAAAACCAGTGCAAAATAAAAGGCACAGATAGTAATAATCATTTAAGTGATACAGAAGTATCTCAGGATTTGAAGACTGTAGGAGGACCTTTTAAAAGGGAAGCGGTAGGAGGAAAGGAGTGTTTTGTAAATGTTAAGTACTTAAAGGATAATAACCTGAAAAGTAATAAATTTACTATGGAGCAACCCATTGAGGAACGAGGTAATTCCCTATGTGCAGTATCAGATAATTCTCAGAGTCACTTGAATAGAAAAATCAAAGCACGGTCACCTGGAGCGGATGCTGAGGATTCTGACGAAGTGCACGCTGCTACCAATGTTCCCCACGATTCAGAGCCAAAACTTGAAGTACAGAAGCAAAACTTAGCAGACTCCAGCTTGATGAAGATGCACAATGAGCACCCCAATGGCATTAATGAAGTCAAAGGAAAGAAATCTGAAGCCTTTTTGGGCAGAAAAGGAAAATCTCTTTCGAAGGGTGAAGGCGGTGTGGCAACCCCAATTGCGAAAGAGGGTCAAAAGAAAAACCCAAAGAAATCAGCCAGAGAGCTGTGTAATAAGAAGACAGCAGGAAAAGGTGAGGAGTCCATCAGCAAACTGCGTTCTTCAGCCTTTCCTGAAACTTCTGATACTGACTACTTTCTTCCCCTAATTTACACACCTAATGATAGTGCTTCCTGTGGATGAGTGTAGGCTGTTCTGTCAGGACTTCTTTCTCTAATTATATTGCTATTTCTTGGAAGTGAACTACGTTTTAAAGTATGATTTAAAGGAGCTGGTTAATAAATGCCTTTCCTGTGTTCTAACTTTTCTATATACACTTTTTCTCACTTTCTTTGCAGTGCCTGGTATGGTTTCTTTTGACAACTATGGATTAATACTGGAAATGAACACTTGTTCTGTGAAAGCGATTTTCATTTTGTGTATTTTAAAAGCATTGCAAAAGAAATGACTTCTGTTGCATTGACGTTGTGGTAGATCTGCAGAATGTATTTCTGGGATATGCAAGATAATGATTCCAAGACACAAAACTCAATGAGAAGAGGCAATTAAGTGATTTTAAGTATAGAAAGAACTGAATGAGGCTTATCTTAAAGTTGCAGTCTTACAAAGAAAACCTGTGTGTTGTTGATACGGATGCTGTGTGCGCTGGCTTCAACATCCAGTCTTAAACAATATGACAATGGAATTGCAATAGGAGTTTGTAAGTAACAAATAAAACCTTGCATTTTTACACAGTCATTGTGCAGGCTGTGTAGTGAAGTTTTAGAAAGCAGCACAGGCTTTTCCAGCGATGCTGTTTCTGTAGAGAAATGACTGATTTTGTAATACAAAGGGGTTTTTAATTTAATTGAAGAGGTGGTTTCTGTGTTTGTGTGATAAACTGGGATCTGATCTGTTATTTCTGCATGTAATGCAATATTTGTGAAGTATATTTTTTTCCTTGTGTGTTTCAGAAACCAGGGGTTGGACTAAATGACCTTGAAGGTCCTTTCCAATCTAAGATACTCTATGATTCTATATGCTCTTATAAAAAATGGCATTTGACATCCCATAATAAGCAAATGAATAGCTTTCAATAGGTTAATAATTACACAGGGCCTGTGTTAGCCAAGTAAAGGGAAGGTTTTACTAACAACACGAGTTCTCTTAGGCAAGTTTCCAGCTAAGATGACAAACTCAAAAGACAAGCGGAGACGTGTAAAACCCTGAGGGTTTTTTTAGTCTGCAGGATATTGTTAATTTAAAACATGCTTGCATGGCTAGCTTGTGTTTTAACTTTAATGTGGTTGAAGTTAAGGTGTGTCTCAGGACTTGGAATGACAGTGTGCATCCTTCTTCTTGTTTTATGCTAGGAACTGGAGACAAAATACCTGGTGTCACGGGGAACTTCTGAATGCTTACAAATGTCAGTGTATTATTAGAGACAGGACTTTCAGCACTTCTTTCAGACCTGTTGCTAGCCTGTTTTGCACTGTTCCATTCTTTATGCAGACTGATTCATGAACCTGATTTCCTATTTGTGAACACATTTTTTTGTCATGATAAATAATGCATCTAATACTGATGGCACTAGATCCTGTTCCTGCTATGCCCTGCTTTAATTATACTTGCGGAAATCTGTAGAAGTTTCCTAGGTGGCAAGTTTCAACCTGTTGAGGGCCTTATGAGATAGAGGGTTTTACTCTTGTACCAGCAAAGGAGGCTTCTTTTTCTGGGCAGTTTCTTTCAATGAATCTGATAGCCAGAGGATATATCCTGCTTGGTGTGATATTTTCCGTAAGTGATCAGTGAAACTGAGCTTGCTTTCTAGGCATCCATGCAATGGGAAGAACCGTATCTGTTACACTGGAATTCAGGTTGAAAGATCTAGTTGCTCTTTTAAGTCACCAGTTTTCCTATAAAGACTAAATTAGGATTACAAACACATTGCATGTAGAACTGGTAGCACCATCTGCAGTTGAGATTTCCTGATGCTTTCCGTTTCAAGACTGTATTTTCAGTTTCCTGAAACTATTTGCCAAACTTGAAATACTTGGGATGAAATTTGGCATGCTTTCTGTCTGAGATCCTTTTGGTGGGGGGTTTTTTGCTTGTAAATCTGTTTCCAGGAATAGAATATGGGATAAACATGCTGGTTATCAGTGTAAAAAAAATGAGATTTCGCATCTGCTTCATTAAGATGCTGTGGTACCTTTGTATATTGGAATATGTACTTCAAATGTGGGAGAGCTCTTTTCCCATGTCAGAGATGCCCATGTTCTTCTATGGATAAAACGTGTGAGTTTGACCAAGTTGCAAATCTTTGGATACGTTGCTGTTTGAAAAGGCAGAGTAAACACTTGTGATAATTTGCTTATTATGTTCACTGACTGTTCCATTGGCGCTCATATGCTTCATTGTAGGAGTGGAAGAACAGAGTAAAATCTTATCCTGCTTTATGATACTTAGTTTCTGTTCAAACTTCCAGTGTCCTTTAGTAGGGTTGAGAATAAACATGACTTATGTGAGGACAGGAACTTCCTGAACAAATGTGACATGATGCAAGTGGTAGACTGAGATTTGGAGTAGGCTGAGTGACAGCTACGAAGAGAACTGATAACATTATCTGAAGGTGGAGAGACTAAGGGTGAAGGACTAAGGTTACACGAGTAGCTGGTTAGGTGCAAGTATATAGAATCTGTGATTGAATAGACAAGGAGAATAAAGAGGGAATCCCTGTAAGAGACCTGAAGTGGATGCTTGGAGCAGGAACCTGGAATATGGGGCAAGGAGACATGAATTTAGGATAAGAGTCTACTCATATAAATGTAATTGTGCAAACCATGTCTTACCTAAGCTTGCAGCATAGGCTTTTCTTTGTGAGTACAGGGGAGAAATAGACCTCAAGGGAACGTGATTTTACTCATCTACTCTAGAGGCTTCCCTAAAAGTGGGAAGAACCTCTGTAGTAGGAAGAGGCAAACCCTTGACTAGATGGCTGCTCGAGATTGAGTTACTTAAGTTTTAAATGGCTGATTTACGGACAAGCTGAATTCGTCCTTTACTTGAAATAGCCAAGGAGAGATGTGAGACTGACTGGACGTGAAGGAGGAGACTAATGGGAGTGGAAATGCAGAGCTGGAGCTAAGGACAGGGACTGGGCAGGTGGCATAAAAGCAGGGAGTGGAGAAGGGGTTGAGCACGGCTGGATAATGTATTAGACAATATTCCCTTGCAGAATCAGGAGCTGAAAACCAGCATTATTGGCCTCTCCGAGCTCTGCTGGTGATGGAAATCCATTGACAAATCATATAGTTGCAGAGGTTGGCTTTCAGGGTAGTGGTAATGCTGACCTTTAGTGAGTTTACATGAACTTGTGATTCCTGTTAGTGTTTGAGACGTACAGAACCTCTGCATGGCATGTTAAATTTGGACAGGATCTATTTGAGGTTTGGAAAAGGGAGGAGGAATCTTTCCTTTTACAGAAATAAAGCTGCAGCTGAATCTTTGACTTGTGGGAGGAAGTCATACTGGAGATGTAGTTGGAGAAAGTTGGCAGCAGGAGTGGGCATTATGGAGTGGGTATCAAAGAATTAACTAGATAGATTCTTCTGTGTAATTGTTGCCGTTGCCAGATGTCTGCAGTGAGAATCTTCATTAATGTCATTTATGGAACAAGTGGCTGTTTATTGTAAGTTAAATAATATTGTGCATGAAAACATCTTTCATGAGCATTTTCTCATTTGTTACTGTGAGTTTAAGCACTACTGACATAAATATCCTAAGATGACTTCGTTGTAGGCTTCTCGTTGTCAATCGGTTTAATTTCTGTGTTGCATGCTGGCAGCAAAAATCAGCCGGGAATGGAGGATCAGAAACTGCCTTTTTGATACGTTAGATGTCCAAATGTAATGTTGGATAGTGTTGGATTGCATTCATGTAAAGTATTTAATCATTTTCTTACTTAATGAAAGGCTTCAAGAACTTAAGTGTGGGCTGCTGCCGTACATAAATTGATCCATTTTCTCTGGAATAAGTTTTAGAATGGTTTTTTGGGGCTTAATGAATTTTCAGTTTTTCTAGAAAATAGCTCTCACCAATTACAGAATCACATAATAGTTGTAATTACAAGATGATCTTTTAAAAGTATTAGAGAAATTTGAATTGAAATAGCTTAAATATCTTCAATTAGAACCTTTTATGGTTATTTTCTTGTATTCTGTTTTGAGCTGTAGTCGATTTGCTTTATTTTATTCAAACAGACAACTCTTATATGAGTAAAGACCAGCATGGTTCATCATCTGAGAGTGAAGATGAAGCACTGGGTAAATATCATGAGGCCTTGTCTAGAACCCAGAGTTCCAGGCTGCCAGTGGTGGATGGCAGACAGCAAAAAAACTATGTATGGGAAACCAGACAAAAATATAGTCCCCTGTCTGCAGAATATGATGGATACAGTAGTGAAGCCTCAATAGATGAAGGTAAGAGTAATTTAAAAGCATTCCTTTTATTCCAAATTTCAGAATGATGTTCTGGATAAGTAAGTCCTAGAGACAAGTACAGCTTGACTTGTAAATAGTCAATGTCTGTATGAAATATCCAGATACCTTTTATATTTGTGCATGCTCAAAACAAAGAAAAAATGGCAGAGACTTGTGCACATTCATGCAAGTGATGTAGTACCTTGTTATGTGAAGTTTTATGCAATTTTGTCACCAGTAATTTTATTTTGGGGGGAATTTAAAGCAGTTTTGATTTAGGAAGGAAATACGGCAACTCTTGATGAATTCTGTGGTATTATAAATACAAAGGCGACCTGTTACTCATCTATTGATAAGCTGTCATCTCAGCAGAGTAACTGGAATTGGTTATTGGTTACAGTGCATATGGTCCTTTGCAGTGTGCATTACTGAAATGTTCTGTATCTTTTCTTCTTTTGAAATCACAGGAAGAAATTATCACAAATATTAGATTAATATCTTTTTTCCATGGCATTAATAACTCTGGCTGTTTCCTCTGTGGTATATATGTCTTGATTTTAAGTTAGGGTGACACTCTGATACAGAGGCGAAGAATTCTGCTGTCAGTATTTTGTCAATATGCTTTCTGTGCTTTGAAAATATGTGAGAACCATGTCTATGGCCATTTTCTAGGATGAAAAGTGAGCTTTTATTACATAAAAGTCAGATTCTGATATAGATGCTGTGTTATAGTAAGATATTTGTTGGTCTCCTTTTAATATGTTAAAATTCAAAGGTTTTTTACTAATTTATATTTTCATGCAATATGATACATGTAATCAAAAGATACCTGTCCTTAAATGTTCTGTACAGCCCAGAAGTGCTTGCAAATGTCAAAGTTTCTACTATGTGATGTAATTAAATTATATAAAAGTCTGTTTGCCACTGACATTTGAAATCAGTGCATGCTCATTCATGCTTCCAAGTTAAGACTCAAAGGATATGAAAGCCATGATTGACATAAGTTGCAGAGTAAGAGCCTTATTTCCTGGTCGTCAGAAATACTGGTTCTTTCATTTGCTGTGATCTTGTAGGAAGGCTGGGAGTCTGAGTTCCAGCAAATAGGGAAGGAGGTGCAGAGGTGAGAGCAAGTGGTGAGATCTGATCCTTGGACACTGTGATGGACCAGGACAGCAAGGAAGAGGAACAGCCAAAGTATCGTGTTTGGGTTTTAGATCTACTGAGATCTATGAACAGTGTTGCTGGGGTAATATGAAAGATGCTTATGTCAGGGCTCGGAAAGAATGGTGATGTGTGTTAACAGGAGACGGAAGACTCGGTTGTATTTATTAGCAAATAATACTAGATTGAAATGATACAAGAAGAGTTCTGTCAGATACCCAGAATTGTGTATTTGTCTCTTTGCAGACTGTTGAGGTTGGTTGTTGAAATAGTCACAGAATAATGCACATTGGAAGGAACGTGTAATATTCCTCTTTCTATTCCACAATTGCTCAGGTTTATTTTTACCCCTGCCTAGTTCACCATTTCAGAGGAAAGTTCCCAGTTCATCTGAGCTTTTTACTACGAGATACAAGCTCCAAAGCTATTGTCGTAGCCTGTATCCAGGTTTTTGTTCTGTTTTCATCATTTTCTTCCTTAGCATCCTCTCAGATCATCATAGGTCATCATGTGATCATCGGGTGATGACTTTTATCCTCTTCTGGGGAATTAGTGACATGTTTTAGTGGTGGACTTGGCAGTCCTAGGGTAAAGGTTGGACTTGGTGGTCTTTAAGGTCTTTTCCAACCTGCTTGATCCTATGATTCTATGAGAACTCCAGTCTGCAAATCTTAAAAGATCCTACTTGCAGCACTGTGTGCAGTTCTGGTATCAACATAAGAAGGACATGGAGCTGCTGGAGCAAGTCCAGAGGAGGCCACAAGGATGCTCAGGGGCTGCAGCGCTTCCTATATGAGGACAGGCTGAGAACATTGGGGCTGTTGAGCCTGGAGCAGAGAGGCTGTGTGGAGACCTCGCAGCAGCTTCCAGTGTCTGAAGGGAGCTACAAGGATGCTGGAGAGGGACTCTTCATCAGGGACTGCAGCGACAGGACAAGGGGTGATGGGTTCAAACTGAAACAGGGCAAGTTCAGGTTAGATCTAAGGCAGAAGCTCTTCCCTGTGAGGGTGCTGAGGCGCTGGCACAGAGTGCCCAGAGAAGCTGTGGCTGCCCCATCCCTGGCAGTGTTCAAGGCCAGGTTGGATGGGGCATTGGGCAACATGCTCTAGTGGAAGGTGTTAAGTCAATTACATCTCATTTTAACTGATGATCTTAAGGTCCTTTCCAACTGAAACCATTCTATTATTCTATGTCATAGTTAGGATCCAAGACAGAAGGACCCTGAAGTCAAGTCCATGTATTGCATCAGGAAAGTTACAACTGTTTCCCTTCTCCTCTTTCATTTTTTCTTGTAATGCTAAAGATATCTGCCGCCAGCTGCTATCCCTTCTCAACACTCTTTCCATTCAGGAAGCTGGCTGGATGTTAAACCCATTTTTATATATGCACACACATATTCACTCTAAAATTAGTATGCAAATTAAATTTAGTATAATGAGAGAACATTCAGGGCTTGGAAAAAAAGAAACCTTGCGAAGCAAAAACTATCAAAACATTCTAACTTAGAAACTTGTAAATTTTTAACCACATGCTTCTGCTTGCAAAAAGCTTTACTAATGTCAGTATTTTGCTTTTCCTGCTGCTTGTGAGAGCTTTCTCTTCCCATGTTTTACAAGGAGTGGAGGATCAGCAGTGTTACTTGATAGCCTGCAATCATTCTGCAGTGTTCTGCAGAATGCTTGCAAATCGGAGAAGTGATTTAGTCTCATGTTTGTAATCCATTGATCTCAACAAAATTACGTCCAATGCGATTAAGAAGAATTTTGTTGTATCGGATGCGGAAACAGATGAGCAGCCTCGTATTTGTCACTCCTCAATGACCTGAAGGTGGCACACTAGAATAATTAGTGGTAGTACTCTTCGTGTTCCTAAATGGTTTCAAACATGAAAGAAAGAATCTTTACACAATGATAAAAATGTGTTAGACTAGAGGAGAAGGCGGAGTATGCCTTGTTATGTTATAACCATTACAAAGGAAAAGCTGCCCAAACTAGAATGGTGATGGAAAGGGAAGGTGGAAACCACATGAAGGAAACCTGCAGTCAGAACTAAATGAGAGGCTGGCTTTCACTACCAAACAGTTCATCTATGTTCAGAGAAGGAGTTCACTGAACAACTGAGGTTAAAAACCTCTGACTCCAAATGGAGAGCGTCAACGCTATATGTGTTTTCTAGGCGTAATTTTAAAACTCAAAGCTTTACTGTTCCTTGAAGTTGCAGATAAGATCTGTGGAAGACTTGATGCCGTAGGAATCCTGGAATCTTTCATGACATACTTGGCTTTATGTCTGTCGAATTATTTTTATAGGAAGTGTAAAGACAAATGATAGAACCGTTTCTTAATTCTCCATAGAGGAAGGGGAGCAAACGGTGTGATCCTGTGTACTTTTTTCATATGAGAAACAACTGACAAATACATGCGACTTTGCGTGCTTCTATTTCCTCATATACTTTAGCATTTCTGCTTCCAAGACTTAAACACTGCAGCTGTACTTCCCACTTAAGGCACTGATCAGTCCCTATGGTGAGCAGGGCTTGACAGTGTTACAGTGAAGTGATGGGAGGGCAGAATTCACTTTTGTCCATGTGTGTTTCCTCCCTGCTCATTGCTAGTCAATCAGCCTCTGATGGTACCATTAAGACATCCACCAAAGGTAGAGTAATATGACTTCATTTCCAGAAAGATCTGTGTTATTTTGTCTCCAGGGTTAATCTCTGTCACATGCTGTATGTTGTAACAATGTGCTGTGTTTTCAAAGGAGCCAATGAGCAGTTCTACTAATAACTGTTTACTGTGCACTTCAGTCTTCACCCTTTAAATCTGTTTGTTCAGAGTGTCTGCGCTTAACAGTGCGCACACACAGTTTAAGGAGACAAAAATACCATCTTGTCTATATTAATACACCCTGTAAGCTTTTCTTGCAGTGCTAAAAACATGTAGATTAATATGTTCGCATTACTAAGACCATAAAAATGTCTGATCGTATTATTTCAAGGTTCAATTGTTATCAATTACATAATTAGTTTGTTACATCTGTTTTCTGGCTGCATGCCTCTCAAAATGTTTTATTCTGAGGCCTGATAATGTGTGTGGTGTGTTTTCACATCATTCCTTTCTCCTCTAGATGGCCATATTAATCTTCCTTTTCAGCATATTTATATAGAACTGACATAGCATTTTGTAAGATGGTTTTACTAGTTGAACGAAGAAGCAGTACCTTTCGTGGGGTTTGTTGCTAGATTTGGATGATGTAGCACTTCCCTCTAAGAAATTTAGAGTGTTAAATTTTGGTTCACAAATACCTGCTTATAACCACTGTCTGATCCACTTGATACAACTTTAGCAGTGAGCTGCTCATGGGCAGGTGTAATTCCAAGCGTTTCTAAAGGAAAAGCTAAATCATTAGAAAAACAAGATGATGACAAGTGAACCTGTCTCCTGCACCATTTTTACACCTGCAATTTCCAATTCTTGCACAAATGACCCAAAACTGTTGATCCCTGGAAAGAGAAACCTGTATAACTATAGTATTTCTTGGTATCTGTGTGTGGAATTAAGCCAGTGTCTGTGCTCAGGCCCAGACTTCTAGGTTCAACTCTAAAGTTTGAAATCTTATTTAATGCAATAATATTCTTTGTGTTCTCTCTCTGTTATCCAGTAACGTATGGATACTTCCTGTCATCTTTTTTCCTTTCCCCTGACACATACCCTGACAAAACCTCCTTTTCGTTTTTATAGTGTGCATCCTACTTCTCTTAATTCTGTACCATTTCAAAGGCTATTATTACCTTGTTGAATATGTAGTATTGCCTTTATGTGCTCCAGTTATTTATAATATTTTGGAAGAGGGGATTAATATAGGCTCTGATATTACACATCTGTTTCAGAAAATAAAGAACAAAAATCAGGGAAAAACCACACAAAAATAAAACCCATGTTCCTGCTAACAAAGAGGTTGAAACTGATCTAAATAACTGATCTAATAAGCCTTTAAACTGAAAATCGGCATTTTTCGTTGTACTTTGGTAGTTGGAAGTATTACTTAGCATCTATGTTGCTGTGATCATGCCTTCTTAATAACTTCAGATACCAAAAAGGCGCACAATGTGATGTTAAATTGGCCTCTCTGTCTCCAGTAGTGGCTGCTTCCTGAGCTTTAAAAACTCAAGCATTATACAGGCAAGTTGTTGTTGGTTATGTTACCTCTGAAAGCTTCATAGTAAAGTACAATGTATTTTCTTTTAGGAAGCAGCCCCTCAAATTCCTAAAAATGGAAATATTTAAATTTGGGAACGTTGGGGTAAATGCATTGAAATTACGCTTTGCAGGCGGATGTCAAAAGCTGTAGGTGGTTCTCTGCTTTTGAAATCAGGATTCTCTGAATCCTCTGGGGAAAGAAAGGTAGGATTGGGGAATAAAACAGTCTGCACTTTTCATAGCTAATATGTGAGTTTCTTAAAGCATGGCTTGGCCAATTCACTTCTTTGACAAGTGTGCAAAATTCCAGATTAGGAAGCAAGCAAGGGGGATTGTTCCCAATTCTGAGGCACAGTAAGTGACATCATGCTGGAAAAAGGTAGTAAGCTCACTTGCTTGCCTTTCTTTAAAGTATTTAATGTACTTTATTTAGCTTTAGTTTACCAGCTCAATACAAGCCCAGCTTCCATCTCTAGCCTATTTTAAAGTCTTTCTGTAACTCCTCGATTGATAAAGCCCCGTGGCTGAAGACATGTTTGTTCAGAGGCTCTATTTCTGAGATTGGCCCAAGCGCCTTACATTTCACAAGGTTTTTTGGAAACATATGGAAGCACTAAAAGACTGCAGTGAGAAAACATAAGTTGTCTTAAATGAGAATCTGCTGCTCTAGCAGGCATATGCTACTGGATTTTATCCATCTTTTCCATATTGTGAAGGTAGAGTATGATGTTATTTTTGTAGTTTATCTTCTCCACTTTTATTCTTCTCTAGGCTTTCGGCACTTTATGTTGATGTGTCTGTTGGACATATGTTTGCCTTGCTCCTCAGTGTCAATCTTTGCACGTGAAGGCGACTGTTCTTCTGGAATCTCTTGGAGCCGATTCTTTATGCGGCTTTTTTTGCCTTTCTCTCTGGTTAGTTTTCGTGTCTTGCGGAAAGTCTCTTCACTGAACTCCTGGAATATACAGAGAGATTTTCTGTCAGTGTCTTCCCAACATAAACACCAAAAGCTCTTCCGTGAGCACCTCAAAACTGGTGCACAGGTGAATCTCCCCAGTTTGTTAAAGCAACCTGGGGCAGTTTTCCTCAGTCAGTACATTCTGTAAAGCAGGGTCCTGCTTCTTCAGACTTACCAAGGTAAGGTGAAAGCCACTGGACAGGAAGAAAGGATTACTCAGTGAATCCCTTGATAACCATGTGTTTTCCAGTTTGGTTTCTCTCATTATTCCTTGCATATAAGCAGACCTATTTTCAAGCCATATGAGTGAAAACTTACTGTTTCAAAATTATGGAGCGAGGGCGTCAGTATGGCTATATCGTGTTCAGCAAAATAAGTCCACAAAGTTCTCTCAGAATTGGTCTGTCTCTGCCTGTTCATTTCAGATGCAAAGAATTGCAGGCATAGAGGATGTGGAATAAGAACTCTGGACTAGGATTCAGGCTGGAAGACTGAGTACTAGATCCTAACTATTTTTTCTCTTTTTCCTCTAATGTGCTTTAAAGAAAGGAGTTAGAAATACAGCGGAAAAGAGTGTTTAGGAAGAAGGGAGCCATGCATTTTTCTCTGATGTGTCTTTTATCATATTACCTGCGAGATTTCTCTGGTAAAATACCTATTGGAACAAAAATACTCTTTTTGGCCTGCAGTTTTGGACAGACCCGGGTCTTAAATGGTACTTTCATCAAGGTACTTTGAAAGGGTCTTTGTTAAAGATGCTTTAAAACAAATCTTAAGTAATCTTCAGAGCAGTGTTTCCCAAACATTTCAGAGTGTATTTTGAAGGCTGAGTCATTATCGCACAAGCTGATAATACTTGCGTACTATCAATTGATAGCCTTCTTGATGCGCTTATTTTTTGAGATTTTGGGGAGAGAAAATAGGTTGGGCTTTGTTTTTTTTCATGACAGTATTTCAGTAGTGGAGCCAGCTTCCTTATGCTTGGTTCTTATCATGGAGGCATCTACCCTTGACACTTTTTATTGAAGAGTAACCAAAAACCTTCATGTGGTAACGGAGAAAGTGCAATGATGCAATACTGATCCCTGATTGTATATATGACTGCCTCCTATGTATTGGTAAATTGGAGTGATCTCCATCAGCTCCAAGCCCTTAAAAACTGGAGAGTTTCTAGTGGTTTGAAGCCCCGGGGGAGTGTGGCTGTTTAATGCATTGCCCTAGCAAGGGAATGTTTTGGGGATAGTTTTGTGTAGTAGAAAAGATACTTCTGTAATTTGAGGGGCTGTAGAATAGCATCCAGAGCTGACTTGATTTGTGTTGCTTTCTACTTGATTTCTGTGGTGCTGTGGTTTGGGGTTTTTAATGGTGGTGAAAAATAAAGTCAGCTGAGCATTGCGGAGATGAAGGTGATAAAAAGACTAACTGGGGCTCTGTCTTATTTCATGGAATTCAGATCTTTTTGGTTTTTACTTCCCAAGAAAGTGATACCCTTTGTCTTCTGAAAAGTTCCTGATAGCAAGGAAATTTTATGGCAATAATTCACATATTAGTCTATGACTGTGTTGTGGTGATGGTTCTTAACCTGCATGAATGGCAGATAGCCATAGTGTTTAGAAAGCCTGGATACCTGGAATGGGCAGAATTCTCAAATAGGGGTAGAAAGTATGTGTATATATATATACTTGTTTCTTGAGGAATATTACCGAGGGGGCAAGACATAAGCCTAGGATTTAAATGCAAAGGAGATCTGCGTCTGAGTTCAAATGCAGTTTGGAAGAGAATGGATTTACATTGGGAGGTTGAGTTTAAAAGCCAGATTGTGCACAACTTTGATGTCATCTATCTCGTCAACTAAAGGAAGCATGTGAAAGTGCTTGGTGGAATGGATAATTCTGAAATCATGGACTTATTCCATGATTAGCAGCAAAGATGCTGGAAAAGGTGTTGTTAAAGCATGCATGTCATCTAATGCTGAGAGAAGAAAACTGGTAACAGAACTCAAAGTCAGTAATGATGCTAAGATTTTCAACAGGAGAATTCCTTTTCCAGCCAGACCAACTCCAGAGAGGAGGAAAAACTGCCCTTCAATGGGAAAGAGCTTTTTTTCCTGATGCGCACAAGTGAGCAAAGCAATGTCAGAAATTAGGTTCCTCCTGCCAGCATTTTGAAGTCTTTGAAGAAATACCCTTTGCATTGATGTGAAGGCTTTGAAGAAAGTCACCCTTAGCAATGTGATGTCTCTAAAGTGATGTAAATCATACATTAATAATTACAGGGAAGTTTCCATTTTATTGTAAACATGCTATTTCAAGAAGTCTCTCTTCTATTTGAATCTGGAGTTTATGAAAGGATCAAGATCTGTCATTAAGTAGGAAAGGTTCACATAGGTATTTGTGGCTGAAATAGTTCCTTGTGGCATTGCATTTGATCTAGCTGTTCTATGTAACATCTACGTAACATCTGCCTAACTGATTTTTTTTATATGAACACAAGATACGATACTGTATCAGCAGAAAAGATCGCTTCCTTGATGAACCTACTACTTCTGCTGATTCTGAACGCTCACGTTGAAAACTGGCTATTTCTCGTGCTAATAGATGCACTATGAGGTATAGGCATTCTTTTTTCTTTATATTATGGTATAATGTAGTGATTTAAGTTTCTTTCATCTTTATGCATGTATATACCCTGAGACATGACTTGTTTTGGAAGATTCCCACCGAATAGACAAAAGAAGGTAGTTTTTGTTCATCTTAACCCTAATCACAGAGATCCTATGGCTCTCTCATGGATGGAGTGACTGAGAAACAGGATTGAACAGTAGACTGGAAACCTCTGGGTAGCCATTTACTAGGTGCATTGAAAAAGAAGAATTTTACCCTGCATAGACTCAACTGCTGCTCGGTCAGCAAAATGGAACAGTACTTATTATATAAGTGAGAATTACAAACATTGTTATAACTTTCCATAGGAATATTACAGAAGAACAATTGATCAGTTCTTCCTCCATAGTACAAGTGGATAAATGGATAGTTCTTGTCACATTTAAAGGTTAAAGTCAAAAGATTTTTAACTCTAGAGACTAATGTTTGCCTCCCAGTTGTGCTTTTTGCCCCTAGGTTGAAGAGCAGTTGCCATTAGCACTGTTTTTTATCGTCTGATCACATTCCATTTCAACCATCTCTTTGGTTGGTAGTACTAATTGTAGATTATTTTCCTTATGCATATGTATCAATGTCATAGGCACACTGTAACTCCTATCATAAGTATTCTCTCGGAGTTGTTTAATGAATATTCTGTCCTTGTACAAGATGAACAATGTTGTAGCTAATAACGTGTTATTTTATTGTTTGGATGACTATTTTCAGAGCTGCTTTAATTGTGTATATTATTTATGGGGACTGTATCCTATCCAAGTAAACAATATGAAATTGTGTCTATAGCTTCTGTGGAGGCAAAGATCTGTCTTTATTTTTATTTTCTTCTTAAAATAACTCTTTACCTGCTACTTACAGCTCTTTTGCGTTACGAACTTAGGGTAACTTTTAGGAATTACTGGATATTTTCCTTGGGGGAAAGGGAAAGCATGATCTATTATATTGTACAACTTGATGTCCTTATATTGTGAGTGTTCTTTTGGTTGGGGGGGTGGGGGTGCGGTGCTGGGGTGGGTTTTTGTTTCCAATTATCTTTCCTCCACTGTATTTACAAGTAAGCTGGAAGTAGATCCTTAGTAGCGTAATTGCCATGCTTCTGGTCATTTCGGTGTGGCTGAAGGTAATCTGCGCTTTGGTGGAGTCATAGTCTCATGAAAGCGCACAGGAAAAATCATAGGGAAAATGATTCTATTATGGAAATTATGAAAACTGATTCCGGTCCTTAGAGAGATGCTAGCAGACGTGCTCAACTGGATGTATGATTTTGGGGGGAGTCACCTGTGCCCAATTCAGTTACAGCTTGATCTTAGAATTTGTGAATAGGCAGTCCTGCTACATTGACCTTCCCCACCACTTCATATTCTACCAGCACGTGGGTTTATGTATGTATTTGTATGTGTAGCTTAAAAGAAAAACCCACCCAGCTTTCTGCTGGAAACCTTTGCACTCAGGCTTGTTGAACCAGTCTAAATTTTGTCCTTACGAGTGTTTTTCAGTTATTGTGATTTTCTATTTGTTTTAATTTTTAAAGAAGATTTATGACATTCCTTTGCAAATACATCAATTTGTCAGATAAAGGTTAAAAATTAGATACATTTTATTCATGGTGAAGTCACACCCAGCTTATTTAAAGGCAGCTTTGACTTAGAGTTGCAAGCCTGAGGATATTGATTTGAATTATGCATGACTGTCTGGTATGCAGTTCCATTAGCCTGCTGGATGGATAATGTAAACATGTTCAGAATTTTAAGTATCCTATATGAGCAGCAGGTTAAAAATAGAGCTGATAAGAGCATGTGTATCTGAAAAATCCGAATCTGGGAAAAGGAAACTACAAAAGGTTCATCTCTTCAAGAGACTGACTTCAGGTGTGATATTCTTTTCTTTGCAAATGCTCAGCCTGAACAAACACAGCTCAGGTACATGACTTGACACGGTTGCTCGTGTTTGCTGCAGAGAGTTGACATCTGTACCACGAAACATACTTGGAACCGAAAGGTCAGAGCCAGCTCTGCATCTGTTGGCATAAAGAGAGATGCAGTGTCTATTCCTGTTTAAATTGGTCGAGATTAGAGGGATTAGAGTCATTTCTTCATATCTTCAGGGGATTTTGTGTACTTGATTTTGCTCAAACTTTCTGTGGCTTCCAGTATCTCACAGTTCCTGTGACTGTCATATCTGATCTGTTGTTTGCTTATCACTGTATTTTAGCAGTCTGTGGTTTAGTAGTAGTACGTGTAATGACTTCTGAAACTTGGGGTTTAAATCCTCGGCTCTGAAACCACCGTGTTGGTAGGATGTAAAACAGGTAGTGTCTTTTAAGCGTTTTGTCCAAGTTCCTGTGAATCTTTATAGGAAAAAGCCAACTCTGAAATGAGTACAATGCCGGCTATGCCACTGTTTGTTAAGATTTATGATACATCGAAGCATTTCTGTTGCATATGTTGCCTTTGTAGCAATTTAATGAGCTGAGTGAAAATCAAAAGTCTGGTACGGAAATAGTCCTGTGACAATTTGCAAGTAAATGTTCTTGAAAATGATGGCAGTGTTCAAGGCCAGGTTGGACAGAGCCTTGGGTGACATGGTCTGCTGGAAGGTGTTGCTGCCCATGGCAGGGCGTTGGAACTAGATGATCTTGCGGTCTTTTCTAGCCCAAACCAGTTTGTGATTCTATGAAGCTGATTGTACTACTCTGATATATACTGCTTTTCCTTTCCTGTCAGATCTTGGATCATGAATTGTATGTCCGGACAGAATTCAGCCAATAGATAACTCTTGAGTAGATCTGGTATAATTTAAAAAGCTGTTTCAAGTTGATGGTCATTTTCCCTTGTAACTGTGGAATCTGTTAAAAGACCAGTATCTAATGCTGTCCTTCCGAGAAACTCATCACCCTCTTTGACAATAGCTGTTATCTTTGAGTGTTTGCAGAACAAGATTCCTTTTGCTGGCAATGCCAACCCCTGCTCTGAATCATCTGCTTTTCCTGGTGCCTTTTCCTTCCTGTTAACAAGACGGGGCTGTGAAAGCAGAGAATCTCTGGAAAAAGAACCAGTAGTTGCCGTAAGTGTTAAAGGCAATCTTTTGGCCTCAAGAGATGTAGCGAGCAACAGTGGCAACTGGAGAGTCTGTGAAGGAAGAACTGAAGAACCCTTTTTATGAAGGATGGTATCAGTGGTGGTTACTTCTTAAAAAGTACTGGTTTGCACTTGGACTCTCCTCAGAGAGGAATAGAGGATCTGGAGTGCTTTTGTGCACAGTGCAGATAATACAGGAGAATATTGGACAGAGGAGAAGTTATTGTGCATGTAATAGTGAATGTAATGGCAAGAGTACAGAGGCATTGTGTAAATATCGCCACTCTTCCAGATGCTCAGGGTTTTTTGTGAGTGGTTCCAATATGAAACTATATAGAATTAGTAATATTTTGATAATACAGATGGCTTACAGTAACAGCACAATGTAGCAGTTAATTTTGAGTTCCTTGGCATTGTTCTCTAGCTTCCAGTTCCCTTTAAAAGAAATTTTCGGGGGTAAGAGGTTTAATTCTAGTCAAATGTGCCCAGTAAAAACAGTCCATGGATGGGTTTTTCATCTGCAGAAGGAAGCATCATAACCCAAGACATTTCGAAGTTAAATTTAAAAGTTAAAAGAAATGCATCTTGGGAAAAACGAAAGTACTTAATATGTCCTCAGTTCATATGTGCTTGTAGAAAACGGTCCAAAATGATAACGGGTATTTCATGTTAGTACAAACAAGGGTAAGAGTCTGGGTTTTATGCTTCAGTGTTTCTGGTTCAGATGCTATGCTTCATAATCTCTCTGTTTTAAAGCAGGGCTGACCTTGTTGGTCAACAAGTCGGGTAAGTTTTTTTGTTGAGTGTTTTGCTGTAATTCTAAGAGAAGTTTAGATAAATGAGGGGAAAAAAGGCCAGAGCAGCATTTGCCTGCCTGCTTTTCTCTGGCTCGCTAGCTCTCAGTTGCCGTAATGGCACTTACTTGTGCAGCCAATGTCTTCAGTGATTCAATGCATTGAAAGTTTGAAGATGGTTCTGAATGAGGTTGTGTCGAGTTCATATTACAATAATTTATTTTTCCTTCTGGTTATTCCCCTTTTCAAACATTAATTCAGATTATATTCATATCATCACTTGGGTTTTGAATCCCGCGTAAATTTTGCTCTCTGAGTGGGAGGGTCCTTTGTTTTTAAGAGGTCAGAAAACAGAAACATAATGGGAAAATCAGTTTAGTAAATGCCCTCTTCTTCGCTCATTAGTACAAATCATTCCCAGCTTTTGGAATGGAATTAGCATTTGAAAATGTCCCTAATAAATTGGTATAAAGAGGCTAAACAATTTCTGTTTAAGGGAGCTTTATTTACTCTATTTATGTGTAATCTTGGAGTTGCATACAGTGTTCCCACAACTCCTTCCTGAAGTGTGTGCTGAAGCGTGCTGTGTTTTACATCTCCAGTGGATATACTGATCTAGAAATACCGAAACTCTCTCAACTCAAAATATTAACAGCAAATTCAGAATGATTCTGTGTACTCCCATTGCCATTTGAACACTTTCAGGGTTGATCAGAGTAAATTGTTTTATGTCTGCATCTTTTTTCATTGTGTTTCCCTTGAGCAAAAGTACGAGGTTTCAGATAGAAAAGAACCTGCTTGTTTGTTTCATTACAGAGGTTAGTATCTGGCATATCTCTTTTTTTCCCTTGTTTGTGGGGGGGAAAGAGGAACACTTCAAGGGGTTAGATATTCATCTTGTATTGATGGCTCAGATTCCTACTGTGTCACTTTTCTGGTGTTTGATAAGGCACACAAAGCAGTTGTGGGAGAAAGCATATCACTTGTATCCATGGTAACTTGAAAGATACTTTGGAACTCAAAAGCATAGAATAAGCCAGAGTAATAGGTCTCATTATAAGGGCAAAATACATAAAAGGTTCAGGCATATGCTTTTAATTAGTTGCCAAAAATAGCTAGATTCAGAGATGATGCAATGAGACAATAACTTGTGTTAGAAAGGAGCAACGTTTGAAACCTAAAGATATGCTCAAGTGAAAAGCTTTTATGTTACCATCTTTTGGGTATTGGGTCCATGAATATTAATAGATTTGCTGTGGTTTCTTAATCATGCTTAGGACATGAGAGCACACACTGATAAAAGCCAGTGCGAGTCTCATCTGACTCCAAGTTTCAGAAGTTCCATACTGATGTTAATTCTCGTGGCTGTGATGCAGCTTCTTATGAATAGCATGTGCAAAGCATTCTCTTATGTTTTGTAAGCGCACTGCTGGCAGAATCAATGTGATGAGTGCTTCTAGGTAGGGATAATAAAAAAGGAGTGAAAATGCAGATTAGTTTGAGATGGAAGATACTGTATTTTGCAGAATAAGTCACTTTAATTAATTTTGAAATAGGAAGGTAAGCAGTGGGCAAAGCGCGAAAATGTAGTATGAAACCTGAATGGATAGACTACAATTGAATCCTGGAGAAGGAAGATAGAACAGTGTGTGAAGTGCAAGGTTTTGGGTATTTGAATAACCGTTTTAATAGAAACACTTTAATACAGTGAATGATTTTAAAGTTTTCTATTTGAACGGCAGTGTTTGTAAGGAATCCATCTTGTATTGCAGTGCATTTCTCCACATTATTTCCTCTGTTGCTATAGAAACTAATTCGAGTGCAGCTGTGATCGCTTATCAAAATTATAATGTTTCAATACCCATTTCTTATTTGGAGTTATTTAAATAGCCTTGTCTTATTTCGTATCAAACGGCACATTTCATCACTGCTGAATTGTTGACTGGTCAAAATGTTAATGCAAAGCGATGGCAAATGCTGTGGGTTTGTTTCTTTCTGCCATCTAAGCAGACTTGTTGTTAAAGTTTGAATAACAAGCAAATTAAGGCTTTTTCCCTTGACAAATTACGAAGATCAATATTTGTTGTCTAACAGCAGCATTTTGTAATGGATATTGCTTCCTCAATGTATTCTTAATTATACTGAATATCTCATAAAACTTCCGTTGTTCCTGTTACGCCTGGCCATGGGGGTGTTTGTATGTATATATGTGTGTTTACACGTATGTCCATGCGCACATTAACTATTGGTTGAGTGCTTTTAACTGAAGTCTGTACCTTGGCATGTTCATTTTAGCAAGGTAAAAATGTGAATGAGACTACATTGTCTAAAACTAGTCAGCCACAAGGTACTGAGTACCTACTGCAGTAGAACATCTCTAGTTTACAAAGTATTCCAAATCTCTTGCTCCTTGTATTATGTGTTTCTTTGGGGATGAGGTTTTTTGTGGTGGTGGTGGTTTTGGGGGGGTTGCATTGTTCTTAACAATGAAAGTACTATGCTGGTAGGTATAATGTGTTTAATGCAGGGTGCGCAGTACAACTAGCGTATGCAGAGGAGTTGTACTCACCAGTGAGTTGTTAAAACAGCTGTGTTATAGAAGGAGCTTTATAGATATTTGAGATACCTGTATTTATCCTTCCTTATTACAGTATTGAACTGAGGTTTTCAGTATGTACTATAGAACCAGTGAACAGCAGGTCCTTGCAGAGGACCTGTGGAGGTCATCTAGTATGATCTGGTTCAGAGAGAGCTGCCTTCGAAGTTAGACCAGGTAGCTCAGGTTCCTGAAACCTTCGAGGCTGTTGATTACTCAGCCTTTCTGGGTAACCTCTTCCATTCCATTTGACACATTCAAAGTGTTTTTTCCTGTTACTTAATCAGAGTTTCCTTTCTTGCAGCATGCATTTTGTATCAGTTTTATAGATAGCTTAAGAAAGTAGTTTAATAAAACAGTGTAAACTCTTAAAGCTGAGATTTGAAAGAATTAGTATGCAGGTTATGAGCTGTGTTAAACATAAATCTGCTGAACATGTTTTCAATTGTAATATTAAGATCTAAAAACTTTGACACCAAATTATGACAAAGGGTGAGATGGCAGTAGGTCTGGAGGCAAATCTTGTGTGCTTTCTGACGTGATAGCAAAGTTCCTGATGTGTTCCAGTAGTACTTTTCAAGTTAATCACTGACTCTAATGAGTGTACACTAATTTCATGTAGAGTGAAATAAATCATTTTCAAATTTGAAATTATCATACAAACATTTTGCAGCTGTAGCTGTCAGACTTTGATTGCTAATTAACTGCTGTGCATCACCTTTAAGGCTCTTACTCAACAAGCAGCGTCAAACAGTAATATCAGACTGGGGATATAAATTCTTGCCAGTATAAGAAAGGTCTGTGGGAAGCAGATTTTGATGGCTATGCATGTTTATCCTCTGTCACAACGGCTAGTGTGTTTCATATTGTAGGTGTAAGACCATGATCGTGATTTTGCAGTTAGTTTTTTGGGAAGTTAAATGGGTTGAGGCTCTGATTCTTGGTTGTTCAGTACTGTTGTTTCTTTGGGTGGATGACATGGAAGATCAGTTCCTCTCCTGCTGGTGGCTGTGGACTGAAGCATCATTATGTAGACTTCATGAGCCCTCTGTCTGCAGTATGCAGCGTGGCCGCTGTTCTGTTATCCACATAATGGCCTCAAACTGAAACAGGGCAAGTTCAGGTTAGATCTAAGGCAGAAGCTCTTCCCTGTGAGGGTGCTGAGGCGCTGGCACAGGGTGCCCAGAGAAGCTGTGGCTGCCCCATCCCTGGCAGGGTTCAAGGCCAGGCTGGACAGTCTTGGGCGACCTGGTCTAGGGAGAGTCATCCTTGCCCATGGCAGGAGGTTGGAACTGGGTGATCTTAAGGTCTTTTCCAACCCTGACTATTCTATGATTCTATAAGCTCTTGCATAGCTCTTGTGACTGGTGCTATGGCTGACTGAAAATACCTTCGTCAGTCAGACTCCCATTCATCTGGTTCTGTCAACATGCAGAAAATGGCCTGTTTTGTGAATTATGTGACAACTATGGGAACATAGCAACAACTACATCATCTATTACATATAAGCCTAGTAAAGCAGCTCATCTGTGACAGTGGCTTAATCCATGCCTTCTCTCAGTATTTGCCAGCCTTCTTACTGAGTGTGCGAGGGAAAGATAGCTTGCTTTCGAGACATGTCTATTGCCTGTGGTTTCACAGTGCCTATTTGATCTTTCTTCTTCTGGACAGTTAGCCTTAAAAGTGGTATTAGTGCCATTATTGCTAAGCATACACTAATATCTAAAAGGTTTTAGATGAGTTCTTGAGCATACGTAGACAATTTTCTTCTGTTGGTGCAGTTACTCGGGCAGGCTGAGATTGTCCTTGATTTTTCAGGGTTCTAGCTGCTTTTTGTTGGGTCAAGTTATGAGAACTGCATCAAAAAGACGAAAAACTGAATTTTCTAGAATCCTTTTTGCAGGAATACTCTAATGTACTGCAGGAATACTCTACTGCAGGAAATACAGTCTGGTTTACTAAAGCAAGCCGCTGAGCCAGTGTGGTAAGGAAAGAAGGAGGAAAAGTGCCTGAATAGATAAGAGAAATCAAGGTCCTTTGGAATCTCAGGATCTAGACAAATAATTACCACTGTCTCCCCACTCAAAAAGAAAAAGAGTAATAGGTCTAAAATAGAAACACAAAAATAAGTGCTTGTTCTGAGAACTGTCTTGCCTCTCCTGGGATGTCACTAGCTGTGTTCTCTAGGTTGTGCGGATTTTCACCTACAAATACGGCTATTCCCACCCCTCAGATATCACCGGTGTCTCTCTTCATGTCTTTGCTCTGTTGACACTGTGGTTTTTCTCAGCTCTGAACCACTTCTTGGCGTGTCACGTATAGTTCTATTTTTCCCATTCCTTCACCTTCCTTCTTCCGACGTTTTTGCTTTGTTATTTTAGCTGTTTGCAATTTCTCCTTTTGCAGCTTGTCTGTTCTTTAGTCCTCTCTTCGCTCTTCTCATTTCCCATGCAGATCTACCGAACTTCTCTCCCTTCAGTTCTTTCCTTTGTTCATTTACCACCAACCTATCACTTCTTTCTGAATCATTGCCTCTGCTTTGTCCTTTCACCTTTTCGGTTGTGTTTTGTTGGGTTTTTTGCGTGCAGTTGGGTTTTGATTTTGGTTTGGGTGTTGTTTTTCTGCTTCCCTTTACTTTTTTCCCCCCACCCTAATATTGTATTTTTTGTTTTCTTTTCCTTCTCTTCCACTACAGAGCTGATGCTAATGGAAAATTCTGGGGGGGTATATCTTAAGAAGCTAGTTTCTTGGAGGTTTCCATGTTGGTGGTGGTACACAATTCAGGTGAATTTTAGATTAATAATCATTTAAAAGGCTTGAAGTAAACATAAGAAGTAAGAATAAACCCCAGGAGAAACGGCTAGGGTACTGATCTAAAGGCTTGGGTTTAGTTCCACACTGCATTGGAAGCTTATTGTGATCATGAGCACTTCTGAGCTAGGTTCGCACCAATCTTTACGTCTTACTTAAACCTGTACTCTAGTTCTCCATCTGTAAAATGCTGAACACGTTAACTTCTGCTATGATGGTCGTACTGTTATTCACCATAATATATATTTCACTTACATGGATCAACTGTTACATGATACCAACCTGGGAGCATAGCAATATCTTAAGATGGGCGGAAAATTTAACCCATGCCCTACCAAAAACCATTATGCATTGTGCTGCTCTGTGTTAGTGACTCACTCCAGCAGAGCATCCCTTGAAATTGCTGTGAAAATGAGGCAAAGGGATCAAAGCAAGCCTTGTGTTCCTGTTCTGGAAGCAGTTCTTGATGGAAAATATCTTTCCTGGTTCATTTTCACCAGCTAGGGTAGTAATAAGTAGCTAAAATACCAGGGAACTTTACATAATGGTTTTGATCAAAATGACAAACTGCAGCTGTTCTTAGGGGATGGTGAAGTTATTGCATTTAAGTTGCAGAAGGAGTTCTTACTAAAAGGAAGTAATTGTATCTTATTTAAAGTAACAATGGGAAAAGGAACAATGGCATTCTAATAGTTAAGCAACGCATTTAAGTGCAGTTTATACTGCTGAATGGAGCTTGTTTATATCATCGAATGAACAATTATTGAGATCTTAGAGGGGGTTCCTGTATTGCTTAGAAAACTTTGTATTCTTTTTTCTTTTTTGTCAAAAAAGAAAAAGAAATGGGCCTGAAATGAGCTGCAAAATATGAAATGTTCAAGAAAATTATACACGTAACACATTCCTCTTGCTTTCTAACCATTCTTGCCTTTCTCATGTGAGACCAAATAGAATGAGAGCAGGAACATTACAGGAGTATTAGCTGTGCGTTACAATGCTTCACTGAGAACTGATTCTAGACCTCTGTGGGATCTTTTTCACCCTTTCAGCACTTATCCTGCTGCTCGATTCCTGTGCTTAATGCTGCAGCTGTACTAGGAGTAAACTGACCTGGAATTTGCAACAGCAATTGAAAATGAGAATTGTACTTAAATGAAGCATAGCAATAACAGGGAAGTATTTCCTAAGCCCACATCTACCTGCTGCTGTCCAGAGGTATGAGGGGATGCTGGTGCACGCATGCTGATGAGAAATGGGGATTCTTGAGGCCCGGGATGGTTTACAGTGGGCAGCTTTCAAAGCTTGTAGCTGATCAGCTCTCAGTTTCTGTTAGGCACCTGTAAATGCTGGTGCGATAGTCAAATTTGGGCGAATTTTCACAGAGACGATAAAAGGCATTTCCTTGTCACCAAGACACTCTTAAGATTTCAAAGCCGGTTGTCAATCAGCTTCAGCAAGCAGGACTTCAAGTGCATTTTAAGAGAGAAGGGGGAAACAAAAAGGAAGATTCTATGAATTAATTTAACTGACTGTCTTTTCAAAGTGATATTTTTATAACAGTTGTGATAACATGGACGGAATGAGCAGTGAACAGAGATGCAAAGGAATACCTGTTCATTTATGAAGTTAGCCAACATAGTGGGCCCCTCACTGCAGGAGCGACATTGAGGAGCTGGTGCAGGGCCTGGAGCACAGCGGTGATGGGGAACGGCTGAGGGACCTGGGGGGTTCAGGCTGGAGAAGAGAAGGCTCAGGGGGGACCTGATGGCTCCCTACAAGTGCCTGACAGGAGGATGGAGCCAAGAGGGGCTGGGCTCTGCTCCCAAGGAACAAGGGATGGGACAAGAGGAACCGGCCTCAAGCTGCCCCAGGGCAGGTTTAGATGGAGCTGAGGAGCAATTCCTGCCCCAGAGGGTGCTCAGGCATTGGAACAGGCTGCCCAGGGCAGGGCTGCAGGCACCGGCCCTGCAAGTGTTCACACCCCATGGAGACGAGGCCTCAGTGCCATGGGGCAGGGGTGGCCTGGGCAGTGCTGGGAATGGTTGGACTGGGTGAGCTGAAAGGGCTTTTCCAACCTGGTTGACTCTATGATTCTATGATTTGAAAAGTAGCGTAAAGGAAAGTTGGGTGCTTATAAGCAGTAAAGGTGAAACCAGCATCTGACTGGAACAGAAAAGAAGTTTTTCTCCCCAAGAAGTTGAATGAATACACTTAGTACAAATGTTTTACCTAAGGAAACAAAATAATGGAAGTGAAAGCAAACAGCTGTACAGTTTCACTTTGTAAAGATGAAGGCTTCCAAAAAGCTTTAGAGCCAGAGGTACTCTCAGAGAAGGGGTTTCTGAAGTCTGCTTGTACGTTCTGGAAGGCTCGATTGATTGATATTTGCATCAATAAGAGATTAAACATTCCAGCAGTATTTAGATTTATTTTGTGCAGGTGGGAAGTATAAATCCAGAACCAGGTAGCACAATTCCTTCCTATCCAAATTAGGAGAAACGTACAAGGAAGCAGAGAACGATCCTTAAACTGAAAGAAATTGAATTCAAGAGATGCTAATGTGTAATTTTCATTTGAAGACGACCAAAATATTTGGGAAGGAAACAAAAGACTTGTCTTTGACAGTTAGTTCGCTATAATGCTTTAATAATGTATTTGTAGTTTAAATGTTCTAATTTGGGCTCATTTTGGAACGCGAAAGCTTGGAATTTCTCACCAGTGCGGTGCTTTTCTGTATTGCTCTGTAAAACAGACCATAAATTCTTGCAAATGGGAAGTGCTCTCCTAAGTGCAGGAAAAGGCAAATTTCTTTTGGAAAGCTGTGGTTGTGCAGGCCCCTGGTGTCAACGGGAAGCAAACGAACTGCAAAATCACTGCACGAGCATCGCTAGCTTCAGTTGATTTTAGACCTTTCCTGAGAAAGAAAATGGAAGCTTTAAGGACTGGACACAGAGATAATTCAGTATTTCTTGTATTAGTTTTATTAGAAAACAAATGCCCAAAACCAGAACAAAAGAGAACGTTTCTCTTGCATGAATGACCAGTAGAATTAACCTGAGAAGGTGAGGAAAACGCAGTGCTCAAAGCTCCCTGTGAAGTCAGATGGAAATGACAACAGTGCTGTTTAGATTTCCACAGGTCTGGGATTAAGCTCAGAGTATGTGGAATTTTGTAAATATTAGGAAACCAAAGAGAAGTGTTTTTTAGTGAAAAGAAAAAACCCAAACTGCAAATAATGCTAAGAATAAAACAGAGATATGATTACTTTTTGTCTTTACTGGCGAGTTGCTTAATGTAGAAAAGAGTTGAGCTGTTACTTGGAAGTCTAAAACGTGGCAAATCCAAAAAGAACATTCATTTAAGGTGTTTTTCTGTTGTTCATAACAACCCCATACGGGGGCCTATATGGATGCTGGGGAGGGACTCTTCGTCAGGGACTGCAGTGACAGGACAAGGGGTAACGGGTTAAAACTGAAACAGGGGAAGTTTAGATTGGATCTAAGGAGGAAATTCTTTCCTGTTAGGGTGCTGAGGCACTGGAATCGGTTGCCCAGGGAGGTTGTGAGTGCTCCATCCCTGGCAGTGTTCAAGGCCAGGTTGGATGAAGCCTTGGGTGGGATGGTTTAGTGTGAGGTGTCCCTGCCCATGGCAGGGGGGTTGGAACTGGATGATCTTGAGGTCCTTTCCAACCGAAACTATTCTATGATTCCTATATTCCCTTTCTTTCGTTAAGCAAGGCTTGTGTCATAACTCTTGGAAAAGTGGAATAATGCCCAGATAATTTGTTCTATTTGTGAAATAATATGGTGTGTTTTTTTTTTTTTCCCCTCACAAAGATGCATGTAAGCTTTTCATTTGAAAGGAAGGAGAGCCCCGAGGTTTCATTCAATATTTAATGTTTGTATTTTATACGCCTCGTAATGTGGGCTAATTCAGTCAGCGTCATATTTTTAGATAGTAGAAAAGTTCAAACATGAAAATTCCATTTGGGCTGCGCAGATCGGGAATCTCGAAGGGTCTTTAATCATTCAGAACAAGCAAGGTTTCTTTAATTTTTAAACGTGTTTCATTTTATGTTTTATTTAAATTGTCTTTAACATTTACATAGAGCCCCTTGAAGGCTCGAAAACTCAAAGTTTGCATTAGGTTTAAAACAGAAATAATTAGGAAGCATTAGTGTATGTGGAGATCTATTAGAGGATGAAAAGGTACTGTTGGAGTATGAAGATACTCTGATAATTACAGAATAAGACTTGCTAAAATGATTTATTTAGTGATTATTTGCTTTAAAGGACCTGGAAACCAGATTGCCAAAGAAGTTTTGTTGCTTCCCACAATAGTATGAATATTTAAAGAAACCATATATATATATATATAGCCATATATATATATATAGCCATATATATATAAGCCATATATATATATCTTATATATATATATATAACCATATATATATATATATAAGAAAGTCTAAGTTGCAAAAGCGTTAATTACTGCTGCTGAGAGAGGGTAATTGAAACTAAAAGGATAGTTTATTTTCCCATACGTTGAGATGGATGGTCTTGGAATGACTCAGGAAATACAGGCTAAAGAAAGCTGGGTTTGTGCTGCTGAGAACCTTTGGGAAAATCGATCAAAATATCGAAGTCTAAACACTGTAAACGTGGAAAGTAACATTACCAGCTTTGTGGTGCAATGTGGTATAGCCTAGCTAGTGTGGTCCACAGGGGACCAGGATGGAGAGGGGAAATGAGGAGCACCGGAAGCAGAAAGTTCGAATAGAATCATAGAATGATAGAATGCTTTGGATTGAAAGGACCTTAAGATCATCCAGTTCCAACCTACTGCCACAGGCAGGGACACTTCACTCCAGACCATGCCACTGAAGGTTCTGTCCAACCTGGCCTTGAACGCTGCCAGGGATGGAGCATTTACCACTTTCTTGGGCACCCTGTACCAGCACCTCGGCACCCTCACAGGGAAGAGCTTCTGCCTTAGATCTAACCTGAACTTGCCCTGTTTCAGTTTGAACCCATCACCCCTTGTCCTGTCGCTGCAGTCCCTGATGAAGAGTCCCTCTCCAGCATCCTTGTAGCCCCCTTCAGACACTGGAAGCTGCTCTGAGGTCTCCACACAGCTTCTCTTCTCCAGGCTGAACAGCCCCAATGTTCTCAGCCTGGCTTTCTCTTTAAACTGTGATTCCATTCAGAAAAATGACTAGAAAAATTTGTGTATTTTCTTCATAGTTACCAATTGTATGTTCCAGGAATGCATGTATTGGCCTAGGCTGCTATGTCAGATCTCACTGGCAGTCCCCTGAGGTTGATGGCGAGATGTGTGTCACCTCCACTGGGCTTTCAATCAGTGCAGGGACTTGGGAAAACAGATTAATCTTCATTGTTTAACAAACAGCCGTGAAGAGAAGGTGTTTATTTACTCCTGACTGAAATGTGCTAATGACAGTTTCCATGCTGTAATTTCTGAGCATACCAGCAAGGTGCTAATCTGCTTGTGTTTGTCTCGTATTTCACTTATAGTTCTGGTTTCTTCAGCAAGGACTTTACTACTAGCGCTATATGAGTGTTTTCCTAGCCCACTGAAGAAGGGTGAAAATTCAAACTAAAGCAGTTAACCCATAACAGATCGAGTATTCAAATCTGCCTGACAGCAGTAAACTGGATTCTCAATTTAGAGTTTATTAAATACTTGTTGCTAAACAACTTAGTTTAATAACAATACATTATGAGACTACAAAGGCGTTTCACATCCTTTGGGTAGAAAACTGAATGTGGGATCTTTCTTTCTAATTTGTCTTTCCTCTGTTCTGGCATTTGCTGGCTGGGAGGAACCTCAGACTAAACCCAGTTTGGCTTCTCTGTGCTTATTACTTCCAGGCTTGGTTTTGTGTAGTCCAGACTGGGATGGTAATTGAATATGATTAATTTAATTGGGGGAATGGTCAAAACGTATTTTCTATCTGGTTTGAGAGTGGGAAGTTTCTTGGGAAACCTGCAGAGAAATGATGCAACAATTCATTTTAGATTTTCATTGTAACCATTTGCTAGATGAGAGGAACTCTTTAGCAGTTGTTATTAGCACATTCAGTGGTCTTTGGAGTGTATTCTTTGGCTTTGTCAGTGTGCAAGTACATGCAAGTGTAGTTGTGTCTAATTTTGCACCTTAAATGAATGGTGCAAGGTATGTTATTAGACGTGCTAATGCTTCAGAACATGCTTTCCTTTCAGCTCCAAGCGTTTTTCTCCAATACAGTCACTTAGGCCAGCATGCTTTAGCAGGGGTTGTGTATTTTTATGCATTCAACTTTGATATCTTCTTACATAAACAGTGTTCAAAACCATTTTCTACTTGTTTAGGCAGGGGTGTCCTTAGATCGATAAACCGGGCTGTTTGGTTTAAGAGTTTACCTGCTTTGTTTGGTCAACTCAGCTTTCCAAATGGAACAGTTAAACCCTGCCCCAGTGTTTCGGTTTGTTCTGGGGCTTTGGAATCACGGCTGGTGAATAAGAATTTTCTTCACTTTTCTCCCACCTACATTAAAAGTACCTTTTCTGCCACACAGCCTGTGCGGTTTTCCCATAGGGACATATAATGGAGTTCATCAAAGTGAAAAAAGTGAGTCACACCATCATTTATTTACTCCTGTAAGACAATAATGGTGTTGATAGTTACCCAGACATGCTTTCATTGTGTTAGATTGTGCAAAAAGCTGGGAATTTAAACGTCTTCGCAGCCTTGACTGCAGGTGAAAAGAAAGAAACTACAGAGCTCCTACATGGTGGTTACTGTCTCATTTAATGCTGTTTGTTGCCTTTTAGCTGCAACGAGCAGAAATGTTGTTGCTGTAAATTTGCTAGGGTATTTCATTATAGAAATTACGAAAAGGAAGTCCTGTTTTCATGGTGTAGAGAGTCAAAGGAGATTATTATGATTAAAGTAGCAATTGTCTCCCTAGTTTCATAGGCACGAGTTATCTAATACAAAAAACTAACAAGAAAACCTTAGCAAAAACCCCAAACCCAAGTGCTTTCCCATCTGTCTCTGTTTTGTAAATAAAGCTTTCTCACCATTGCTGCCTGGCGATTTCAAGATGCTGACTGCCCCATTTCACTCTATTTTGTATTCAAGGTTTTCTGTGTATCTGCTAGACTGATGACTAAGTTTCAAGTATAGGATCCCCTGCCTGCTCTGCTTTCCTTTCCAGCCTTGGAACTGGAGTTTCAAGAGTTAGTGGTACTGGGCTAGGTATCAGCAGAAGACCTTTTACAGGTGCACTGTAATAGTAATTTGGACTCGCTCTAAATGGCAGGCTGGCTCTGATGGGTCTATCAAAGAAGAGAGGATTCTTGACAGCAGTGTCATCTGTAAGAGTGTTTTACTTACTGATTTGCCTTAACTAAAGCTAACAGGGGTTCCGTTAGGAGCCCAGTGAAAGAGAGAGAAGCCCTGCATTCCCTACTTATATATTTATCCATGCAGTAGATATGCTCCATAATAAACTGTCCTTCGGTTGCCGAGCCCTGGGGATCTGCAGTGCATGTTGTCTCCCTTCTAGCCAATGTACTTGGATTTCCTTCCCATGGACAGTATGCAGTGAAACAATGCTGGTTTGGGTTTCCATCATCCCAGCTGATGTGAAATGTTCCAGTATATCCACAGTTGGATACAGCCCAGAGTTCCAAAGGAAAGGAGAACAAAAGGGAGCCTTAGACTGTTTCTTGAGAGAGCCACACTACTGCCTTTCCAGCCTTGTTCCATAAAGAGTAGCTCTTAAGCCTACTCTGTTTATGTGACAGGTTGAACAACTGGCAGTTGCCCCTGAAGCAGTGAAAAGGTTTATTTCCTTGATGAGAATTTAGGACCATAGACAGGGCAATCCTATATACAAAAATTTGATGACGAAGCTAAAACGTACCACCTTTTTCATGTGGGAAAGAAGATCTTTTTCATGCTTAGGTGAATCTGAAATCAAAGCTTGTGTTGTTCTGATGTTGATACTTTTGTTAACTTCCTTGTTTGGCAGATTTTTCTGTGGGTGAAAGTGATGTGTCTGACACCAGAAAACATTGTTGCTTTAGAACTTTTGTGTGTAAGGTAATTCTGCGTGCAAGGGGCATTGGAATCTTCATTAAAATCTCTACAGAAGGTGTACACAAAACGTGATACAGGTTTTTACCTGTTCTTGGTACTCCTCTCATTTCAACTACTGCATGCCTTGCTGTCTTCTCCCAAGTCTAGCAGCTGTGTGTTGCTGCATAGCACAATATGAGATTATAATAATGCTGCCTAGCACAATATGAGATCAAAAATGGAAATGTAATTATTTTGAATTAACTTTCTGTATCCATAGCCATGCATCAAGTTTATTTTCTGAGGAGATGTGTAATCACGTTTCTGTCTGTCTAGTGTGAGAAGCAAAGATGGTCAGCATCAAGTATTCATCCCAAGCACAAGGTTGCTCATGATCCCTTTTGCACTGTCTTTAGTGACTGGATCTGGTGTCTAACTTCTAGACACCAGATATGTACGCTTTAGCTCTCCTTAACAAGTAATAAAGAATCTGAGACACTGCTTCAGTTGTTAAATTCACCACTGAGCAGAGTTCACTTGTGTAAAAATGCTTCTGTCTGCCTTTATTGGGACCTTATCTGCCTTCAGAGTTTAATTTAATATCTCCCTGGGTGAGCAACTGCATGGGAGGTAATCAGAAGTTCGATATCATGGCCTTAGGGAGTGCATTTTGTGTCCTTAATCCTACCTTCCACCTGCACGGAATCTGACTTGAGAGATCCACAGGTTTTTGCAAGGTAAGCATCCCTGAAATTCAAGCCTAGAAGTTTTGTCATGTCATATTTGTGCTATATTTTATATCTGCTTTACAAAATCCACTCTATCCATGTACTTAATACTTGGCTTTTATCTGCATCTCTTTCATCTGCGAGATCATTCATTTCCGTCTTTTAACAAACGTTTCGGTAATATTTTTTTATCTCATTTGAAATGTAAAATACATAAAAAAAGGACATTTATAGTTTTTTTAACCACTCTCTCCAGCTATTTACAGTGACCATTTTCCACAGGCGTGTTTCACCAGTAAATAATCAGAAAGTAAGTAAAGAATTTTCACTTCTTCTCAGCAAACTGCATTCAGAGGATGAGAAGAACACCTCCGCTGGATGAACTGCAGCCGCCTCCGTACCAGGATGATAGTGGTTCTCCTCATCTTTCGTGTACGCCTTCGGAAGTCGGAGACAGTAAATGTGAATTCTCCCAGTGTAGCAACAGTCCAAGATGTTCGTATAAGTGCCCAAGTGAGGGAAGCACAGGACATGAAATAGAAAGCTTTCATAACAAAGGATACGAAGAGGATGTACCAAGTGATAGCACAGCTGTCCTTAGTCCAGAGGTAAATAAAACCAGCTGAGTGTTCTGAAGCATCACGCAGTGTAACCTTTTCAGAGCTCTTTTGTTATCTAAAGATGACTGCACAGTTACATGAACACTGATACTGCACCTCATTCATTTAGTTTGTCAGAAATTATTAAACAGGATTTCAGCTTGTTCTTTATAGTTTTCTGTATGGCAGAAAGCTACATCGCGCTCTAATGACTGTAGTCAAAATTATTCTTCTTCCACATGATTTTTCAAATCACCGAATAAAAAAAAACCCAACAAAAATAGTCTGTTAACACCTTTCAAACTGAACACCCCATAATGTAAAACGTCTTTTGGGGGGGAGGGAAGGAAGCGTTACAAAGACTTCTTTTAAATTGTTAATGGTAGTACAGAGATTTGGTCCGCTTAATTTTCCTTTTCTCTGCTATTTATATACCTATTTATTTTTACTATGAGGAAATCATATTTTCTGACATGTGTTTCCTTGAAAGGTCTTTTAACAGCCAGTTTCTGCACTGATACCAATGGTAAGGCTACATTAGTGATGTCATGTGCAGAAGAGGCTCTTTTTGTTACACATTTGCCTTTTGCCTCTACCTAAAGATTTGAAGTGCATATTAGGGCTCAGTCCTGATGTGTCAGCGGTTGTTTCTGTTTTAGTAGACCTCTTGGGAAGCTGATGTTGCATACCTGGGGTCTTGATGCAACATCTGGAAGGTGCAGCTGCAACCTCCTCCAGTAGCTAGCGCTCTGTATGTACCTGCTGATGAGCTAGGACCAGAATCTGTATGATCTTCATTACTGGTGAAGAAACGTGTGTACATAGGGTCCTCAAACCCTAACAGATTGCAGCAAATCTAATCCCAGTTCTTCCCGTTTTGTGTCACACCAGTCATTAATGTAAGCATACTCAATAAGAGCTGAGAATGCTGCCAGCTTTTTTTTTATAGCCACTCAACAACTTGAAGAATAAAGTTTTCAGAGGAACAAATCCCAGCGGCAGTGTAGCGATTGGTTTAAAATAAAAACATGACATTTTTTAATCCAGAAGGTTTTATTATGATATCTGTTCATGTACATGAACCGGTGTATCTTTGATAATACACAGGAAATACATTTGGTTTACATACTTGGAATAGCTTACGAACAGTAGGTTGACCTGCACTTGTAGGTGTTTCGTGTTTCAGTATCACTATCAAACTACCTGTTGTAACAATGGAGGGCATCTGTATTTTGTTCAGAGTTTGCAGTGACAATAAACATTCTGAATTCTAAGTTTGAAAGGCAGCTTTAGGGCTGATGCTGTTTGCAGAAGGCTCAGGAGGTGTGTTCAGGACAGATGCATCTTACACGGTTCCAGTAAAAGTACATTAAGAAAAGCATGGTAATTTTTGGCACGTTCATAGAACGCTTGTGGAGTGCAAAAAGAGCCACATGTGCAAGTAGGTGTTGGAGTTCATGTATTGGTTGCTGGGTCTCACCGTGCTCTCAAATCGCTAGTCAGCTCTTAAACCACTCTAATGATAATGTTCGCTTCCAAATGTGTGCATCCCGGCACTGAAATGAGGTAGTTCTATCTTGTAGCAAATGTATATGCATTTCAACATGTTGGGCAGAGAGAAGAGATCAGAAGTGGATCCCAGCTTAATCTGAGCTTTGTCTGATTGGCTCCTGACTTTTGGTATTGGCCAGGTAAAGGCTTTTGAATTTTTCTTGGCTGCTAGTCGGCTGTCTCCTCTCGGTGTTTAAGTGCATAGTGTATGAAAAGAATAAGATGATCATAGTCCCTTCATATTGCTTAGGGAAAGCCATGTATTTCCATGCTAGATTTAATAATAGAATACAATAAATAAATAAATGGCTATTTTTTTTTTCTTCCTCTTCTTCAGGATATGTCAGCTCGAGGATCGTCTTCACAGCTTCCTAAACCTTTTGATCCTGAGCCAGTAGCTAAATACGGCACACTGGATGTGACTTTTGACTATGACTCACAGGAGCAGAAGCTTTTGGTGACAGTGACAGCTGTCACAGACATTCCCACTTACAGCAGGACAGGTGGAAGCTCGTGGCAAGTACACCTAGTTCTTCTCCCCATAAAGAAGCAGAGAGCGAAAACCAGCATCCAGCGGGGACCGTGCCCTGTCTTCACAGAGACATTCAAATTCAATCACGTGGAGTCAGAGATGATTGGGAATTATGCGGTTCGCTTCAGACTCTACAGCGTACGGCGCATGAAAAAGGAGAGGGTTGTGGGAGAAAAGGTTTTTTACTTAACCAAATTGAATCTTCAAGGGAAGATGTCAGTGCCAGTGATACTGGAACCTTCTTACAGTCTGTCTGTGAGTATTAAATGAGGCAGAATGAGAATGCAGTGCTGTACAGTGTCCTGAATTCTGGGAGAATAGTGTGTATATTTATAGAGTCATCACATCTGCTCTATTTTCTTCAACAGTGATAGCACTGTATTAGCACAAGGATAATTTCTTTAGAGCTTCTGTAAGTACGTTCACTTTCCACCTGCAAAAGCTTCCCGTATTTTTCCTTTGAATTACTTAGAAATTTCCAGTCAATAAATCCGGACGTAGTGGGGAATATATGTATGTATGTCAACATGCAATTACATATGTATTTAGTAGCATAATCTTTACTCTGCTACCCGCAGCATTTCAATTGGAAAACAAAAATAGGATAGAGGGGAAAGAGGAAAAAACATGCTAGTGAGTGCGCTCCATGTGTTGCAATTAAATCTTGGTTGCAATAGGTGTTTTCCATTCAAGAAAGGAAAGAGGGATTTTGAAAGCACAGAGCTGTTTTTAATAACTTCAGACTAGAACCTTGTAAATAATTGATTCCTGGTTCTAAAGCGAGTGATAGTGTGAGAAGTAGTTCAAACTGAAAAGGATTTTTGTTTGCTGAAAAACCCCTGCCTACCTGATGAACAACATCTTTTGTCCTTGCAGATAATATAACGTTTTCATAAAGCAAAGCAACAGTATGGGTAAACTTTGGAATTACTGTTCAGAAACTTAGAGCTCTATCTGGGCAGTGATCAGCATCTCCCCTTTCTTTGTTGTCGATATTTAAGCATGCTTTTGTCCAGGAAGGGGATGTTTGTGATGTTGTTGTCAGGGTTTCCTACAGTCGGACTGCTTGGATGCTCATGGCTTAAGAGCTGCGTATGTGCTAAATAATTGAGTTTTGAGGGGAAAAGAAGGTGATTTAGCAAAGGCAGCCTTATTTTGGCATTGTATGTGTTTTGTGTGGGGTTTTTAAAATATCAATAAAAGGGGAGAAGGGAAAGAAAGGAAATTTGGGTTTTTTTCAGGTGAAATAACGCAAAACAATGCAAAAAGGTTGGATCAGTTGTAATGTTGATTTTGTTGAAGCTGAGTATTGCAAAAGGCACTCAAAATAAAATGCCATTTTCTTTAATGCCTAAAAATCCATTCATTAGAATTAGTAAAAGCTGAGACTAAAACTTGGATCTGAAAGAGGATCAACTGACAATAGAACAGCTTTTTTATGATACCTTAAGAAGTACAAATCAGTGTGTTCCAAGGGTGAAGTGGTTCACTTGCCTAGTGCGAATGCCCCTAATGCAGAGGTTGCTGGTTTCACAGCTAGGAAAAAAGCACTGCATGAAGCAAACCATTGAATATTCCAAATGTACTTGCTAAATTTGTGTGTGTTGTCAATAGATGCTTGTGGAAAATTCACCAAAGTCAGCAAAAGAGGCCAATGAATGGGGCAGGCTGTTGACTGATTGCTATATCCTGTACATGCTCTGCTTATTCTTCTGAATTATTTTCTTGAGCTTCTGTGGCAGGGAAACTTAAAACAAATTCCAGAAGGCATCAAAGATAAGGTTGATATTTATGTTCTGTGATAGTGAGGGATTGTATCCTGGGCCGCATCAAAAGGAGTGTGACCAGCAGGTCGAAGGAGGTGATCCTGCCCCTCTACTCTGCTCTTGTGAGACCTCACCTGGAGCATTGTGTGCAGTTCTGGTGTCCTCAGCATAAAAAGGACATGGAACTGCTGGAACAAGTCCAGAGGAGGCCACGAGGATGATCAGGGGACTGGAGCACCTCCCGTATGGAGACAGGCTGAGGAAGTTGGGGCTGTTCAGCCTGGAGAAGAGAAGGCTGCGTGGAGACCTCATAGCAGCCTTCCAGTACCTGAAGGGGGCCTATAGGGATGCTGGGGAGGGACTCTTCATCAGGGACTGTAGTGACAGGACAAGGGGTGATGGGTTCAAACTGAAACAGGGGAAGTTTAGATTGGATCTAAGGAGGAAATTCTTTCCTGTTAGGGTGCTGAGACACTGGAATGGGTTGCCCAGGGAGGTTGTGAGTGCTCCATCCCTGGCGGTGTTCAAGGCCAGGTTGGATGAAGCCTTGGATGGGATGGTTTAGTGTGAGGTGTCCCTGTCCATGGCAGGGGGTTGGAACTGGATGATCTTGAGGTCCCCTCCAACCCTAACTATTCTATGATTCTGTGATTCTATGACACGTCTGCATTCTTTTTGCCCTCATTTTTGAGGGGAAAGAATAAGAATATTGGTAAGAAGTGAAAGGATCTTCCAAAGTTTGTTGCTGTAATGGGGTTTACGCAGGTCTACCTTAGCCCTACCTATTGCTGGAAAGGAACCTTCATCATCTTGATAGCTTGAATGAGGATCCATGGGGATTTTGGGGCATCTGAAAATTCATTCACATCCAGGTTCATAGGTATTTTTCTATTATTATTTCTAGCCTATATCATATTTTTTGATGAGCAGATTTATAACAGGGTTTAACATATAGTTATTTTGCAAAAGTGTTAAAGTACATTGTGTTTTTAGGATATATGACTGGAAGTGCAAGGCATCCTGGCTCACTTGAATTCAAGCCCCTTGTTCTTGCAAACAGCCAGGTCATCGTCTTGTAAGTTTTCATCTGAAAACATCAGGTTGTTTCATTTCTAACCTGAATTTCTTCACGGCCTATTTCTTACCATTTGTTCTTATGCCAGCATGGGCCTTGAGCTTCATTAGTTCTTACCCTTCTCAGGTGTTTGCCTCTGGGTCTATTTATGCACATCAGTCATACTCCTTTGTAACTGTCCTTCTGCTGGAGTAAGCCAACAGTCTTTATGTCCAACTCATCATAAGTGCCAGGCAGGAGTTATTTAACAGGAGCAGGTAAGTCCTGTTTCAGTTTGGAGAGATCCAGTTGTTTACGGATATTTACAATTATAAAATCCACCACGGGGTGCATTGTAAATTCTGAATTAGATTTTAGTATAAAAGTTCAGTATTTTTGCAGTTACACCTTGAAGCCATACACAAAGCAGCGTGGCTAAAGCTAAAACAAGGCAGTGTGGTTAAAGCTAGAACAATGCAATGCGGTTAGAGGCAGACCAGGGAGTTCAGTGCCTTTCAAACACAGTGGCATGCTCACGGGAGTGGGGCCCGCAACTCTGGTTGTTGTTAAAATGTGGACAAGTGCACGTCGTGGGGAGCACGTGGCACTTGTATGCTCCTTAAGTAGGTTTGAGAGCCACACATGGCTTCAAATTTAGAAGTATATTCAGAAACCTTCCTCACTCGGTGTCACCCTGTTCCTCACCTTCCTACATTGTGTATAATGTCTTGCATTAGCAGCTATTATGCCCATCTGCAGTTCTCCCACATAACAGGGAATTCCTCCTCAGCTCCTTTACGTTTATCACACTCTGTCTTCCAAGTTCAGCATATGTTTGAGTGAGGAGCAAACAGGATCAATAAGGGCTAGCCAAAGCGCATGTCACTGTTACCTGAGACCATATCCCTCTTAGATTTGATAGAAATGAGCCATTGGATCCAAAGTTCATAGAAGGTGTGTGCGTTGTGGTTTTGCATGTGTGTAGTTTGCTTAGGAAGATGCTTCCAGAGACGTTTTCCTTTTAGTACAATGGCAGACAAATTTTTGTTCGCTTGTCTTGGAGTTTAGAATCAATTTTGGTGCTTATTTTTCTTCAGGAAGTCTCTGTGGGCCTGTTTTCAGTTCTTCTTCATTCTCATCTGAAGAAATTTTCCTGACAGTGAACAACAGCCTCCAGTGTGAAGTGGTTATAAAAACACATAAGCAGTTTATTGAGTGCAAGCTGTTCGGAAAAGAGCAGAGAAACTAGCGTAATCCTCTTCACCATCCCAGAGGCTGCTTTTTTGGAGCAGCAGTCAATCCTGGGTTTTGGGGTTTGATTGGTTTTGGAAGTACCAGATCTTGGAATTTGGATGACCGCAGCATGCCTCTTCCTCCTGCTCCGCAAATCTAGGAATTGTTCATGTTGTATTGTCAGTAACAAGGCGTTCACAGTGGAGAAGTCAATGTCATCTTCTTTCTTTCTGTAACATTCTCCCTTTGTAACAGACCAAACTTCCAGATGCGCTCCCCGTAACAAAGAACGGGTGGTGCAGGCAATCATAAGTGCATAAAGGATTATTTTCTATGTCTTTACTGTAAATATCCAGAGTGGCTGAGCATTATCTTAATTACAGTTTTCTCAGTGAAGGCTTTTCTGACTTGAATGTATAAAAATACTCTGGGCCACACACGTGTGTACTCTCCATTCTGAGGGCAGTGGTTATCACCTGGTGTGTGTTAGTTTCTGCATTGTGTTTCAGACATGATATTACTGTATGGAGCATAGGATGATGCTTTTCAGTCTCCAAAATGTCCCCAGTCAAATGAGAGGCTGTGAATAACTGTTCTAGATTAAATCAAAGTAACTCTCTTGAGCAATACTCTCTTTCCTCAGAAAGCCAGTCCATCGGTGACAAACATTGGCTAGGATTATATGTCTGCTTTTGATCACCTTAAAAAAATAAAATATAAAATGTAAATATAAAATTAAATATAAAAAATATAAAATATAATATAAAATATAAAATAAAACTAGAAAAATCCAGAGTTTCCTCAGGTATCTGTGAGATTCTCAGGCTGTGATTCTCTGTGGTGTAAGTATGCTCTCCCAACCTGGCCTGCAGTTCTAAAGAGCAGTACGGAAGATAATCATACTGTAAAAGCATACTGTGAATTTCCCGACAGTGGCTTTGTAGTAGTTACAAGTAAAGGTTTTCAAGGTTGCCACTAGCATGAAATTTCCACTTCTGAATGCTGCAGACTGTTTAAATCCTTCTCGATCAACTCTTCCAGTGGAGATATATCCTTTAACTTAGGAATCCAGATGAAATACCTGTTTCCCTTAGAGTTAACTCGATTTCCTGACTGTTTTGTTTGTTAATAATCTGAACTGTTGGCATGCATGTGTACGCACAGATGTCTTCTCACTTTTGTTACTATCTTTCAAGTAACCCAAGAAAAAGGCAAAACACAGAAACATTCTGTTTGCAGGTTTGAGCACCCTTCCGCAAAAGCCGTGTACCGGTTTCCTCCCATTGATTTCCAATGGGGGAAATTCCACCCAGAGACATTGCACAAACAGATGAAGTTATTACTCTGAAGGTTTATAACGTGTTTGTGGAACTTCTTAGTTTTTGATGTACTTACTGGGTGGTGATCATTCTCATGGGTTTTGCAGTGTAACGTAACATTAGCATTATTAGTTTTAAACTGGACCTTTGTCTTCCTTTGTATATTCACTTCCTTTGTAAATCACTTCCTTTGTATGTTCAAGCAGCCTGTATTTGATATCAGATAAGCATTTCTGTTCATAGGTTGTCTTTCGCAAGGGATCCTTTTAGTTTTAGGGAGTTAGCCTCTTGTCAGGCTTGGCTCTCATTGTCTGTGCAGCATCTTCCACAGCCTCTGTCTTTTGGTTTGGGTTAATCAGCTGTCAGCTGGCACTGGGAGAATCCAACTCTTGCCCTTCTTTGTGATGTGTGTGATAGCTCTGAGAACTGAAGCAGATCACTTTCAGCTGCAAGCACCTGTTGAACCTCTTGGACTGGGAGATCAGACATGACCTGAACAAATCAAAAGGGGCACCACCAGCAGATCAGAGTAGAGCTGGGTGAACTGTTAATCGCAAATAGTTCCACTGACAAATGCATTATAAATGTATCTTTAATGTTACGGATTAGTGAAAAATAATTGCATGAATGTTTATGCAACCAAATACCAGTCCATAGACTGACTATTCATAAATTAATGCCTGCTGCTCGATCACTGAATCTTCTCTTTAACCAGCTTGAAAGAGCATAATTAAGAGAGAAGGGAGAAAAATGGAATTATTTGCCATTGATCTCTCCAACAAGCACAGAGAATAACTGCGTCTGGACAGCACATTGTCACTTAAAGAAGTCCGTGGCCTTGGAAGCTGTCCCATAGTAACATCTCCGTGGTCTTACAAGGTTGACAGGAGTAAGGGGAGGGGGAGGTGGGGAGTGGGTGTGGGTAGGAGCTGTTAATGTGGCTTCCTCAGGAGTGCAGGTTGAAACGTCTGCATTTTGTGTCAGATGTTCTCAACTAAATTGCCAGCACAGACATCTAACAGCTTTTAGGGCTTGAATGTTTCTTTATGCTACATGTCTTATCTCAGAAAACAGAATGCAATAATAAAAGGCCTCTTTTCCTCCTTGCCCATGGCAGTATAAAAAGCTGGTAGACTTTTGTGATGTAAAACCGGCACTTTTGTAAATGCTGTGAATTCCCTTGTACGTTCATGTCCAGGTTTGCCCCCCTACTGCTCGGGTGTGCTCTGCGAATTTCAAGCCCGTGAAGTCGATGAAACTACTGAATGATCTTTTGTCATGAGGCAGGCAAGCCAAAAGAGTCATTTAAGTGCAGTCAAGAAGAAGTTCTAAAACCCTTTAAATGTTTCCCTTTCGATAGAGGTTTAATGTTTTGTTGTGCAGAGCTGATCATATTAAGAACTTGTCGACACAAAGTGCTAATAGCAAATTCTCGTGAAATATGGGAAGCAGCACAGAAGCCTTGCTGTGAACTTGGTCAAAATCCTTTAGAGAAGTGGAATTTTGGTTTACTGTTATGAAAACTTATTATTTTTTAAGTTTTTAGTTTTATGACTAAATTCTGGTATCCTCAAGTTTGAGAACAAACGTGATTCAATAATACTGCATTATTCTTAGAAAACCCACAAGGGTTTTAATTCTTAATATTAAATTACTTCACAATGGGGTTAGTATCATCATGTATCTAAGGAAGGTTTATAGGTTTGTACGTGACAGTATCTACAGTAAATTAAAGCTGCGCATAGAACTGTTAAGGTTTTGGTCCTTTGATTGTAGTGAATTAAGGAATTATGACTTTTCGTTTTGTCTCCATCTTCCCGTGTTTCATCTGTGAGAAAACAACGTGGTTTGTAAAATTCCGCATCCAGAAGTCTTTTTTCCCCTCGAGAGTAAAAAATAAGTCAGAGCAGAAGCTTCTGATGAGAAATGGGAATTTGTAGCGCTTCAGCTAATCTGATTTTCAACTACATTAATAATAGCTTAATAATCAGAATAAGTCTATACTGGATGTGAGTAAAATCAATACAGAGTGGATCTATTTGCTAAGGAGTTTGAAATTTGAATTTGTGACTAGGAAATCCTGGTAATTTTTAAAGCACACCATTCCCCCCGGAATAAATCTGTTTGTTTCCTAAAATCTAGTTGCATAAGGAAAAAATCGTGAATATTTCCTTGAATGTCTGTGATTTAACTTGGCTTAGACATCAATGCTGTGAAGTGTTAAGTACAGGAATAAAAATGTGCATTCTACTTAAATGTGCATTCTGTTAATTGGAACATCTTTCCTAAATGTTATTATTAGTCTTAGTAATAAGAACTGTTACTTAATTTGTCGTTTAATTTGATCACTAAATCTTTTTAACCAGTTTGAAAGAGCATAATGGAAGAGAAAAGTGAAATTATTTACCACTGATCTCTCTAACGAACACAGGGAGTAACTCCGTCTGGACAGAGCATTGTCATTTAAAGAAGGCTGTGGCCTTGTTATGTGAAATATTGATTCATATTAATTTGAGGATGGTGTGACCCTTGAGGTCTACCTTTAGAAACAAACAGTTGATACGCCTTGTGGGTATCAGCATATAAAAGGAATATCAGCTGTTTAATATAAGGAACTGGCTTGAGTATCGATCCTTGCAGCTCTTCTGTGCGTTAGTGGAAACAGAAGCAGAAGCGATGAGGACCTGAGGCTGACATCTTTGCAAAAGCATCAAAGTGTCCAGTATAGCATGTAAGTGGGATTTAGATGCCAGAATTCAACATTATAGAGCTCTGTTCTTTGATATTCCTAATGATTTCGCATCCCTGTGTTTTCAGGGCTGACTTCAGGTTGTTTAAGTTCTCTTTCCCAGGAATGATCTTGGTTTTTTTTTTTCCAGAAGTTATTGTAGCTTTGAAACATGTTGTTAGAAAGCATTGAGTGCTTTAGCCACTAATGAGGGATGTGGAGCCTCTGGGTTTGTTCTTCTCCTCCTTCCTGGCTCGCAGTGCAGGAGCAGAAGATGGGCTCCAGGCTAAGAGCTGGTCTGGAGCCTGTTTGGTGCCTGGGTGCTCTCACCACCTCAGCAAGCTTTTGCCTTAAAGTGGAACAGTAGCTTCAGGGTTCAGCACTGGTGATTAAGAGAGAGAAATACTTTTATCTAAAATGCAGGAGACCTGGATTCAGTTCTCTCTTTTGCCTACTGGGATTCAAATTTCCTTCCCTAACCTCTCAGTTGTATTGGTACAGAAGCAGAAGAAAGTAATGTGCAAAAAAAGTTCTTGAAGAGATTTAGTGGTATAACATTAACATTTAGAATTTGAGAGAGGCATTTTGACAAGGAACATGCTGTGAATCAGATTTTTGTTGCTGAAGGATTGTCAGCAAGGTTTCATCTTTCCTGTGTATATTTTGAAAAGCCATGGGGAAAAGATCATGGGGTCTTGCTTCATAAGCCTGTGGAGGCATGATTTTAACCTGTGCATTGAGGAAAGTGAACTTTTAACTGCCCTCAGAGCATGGCCACATTATTCCCTGTGATTAACTCCAGTTGGCTCAAGAGCAGAGTTTAGGAGCAGAACTTCAGTCTATAGAAAAATAACAGTAGGACATGAATATGTAAGTAACAAATGCCCTGTTTCCATGGAATTTTGGTGAAGGAAGACAAATAAGTGCATTTTACATATATTATCATTGTTGGAAATAGAGGATTCTCTATGTGGTAAGAAGGCAAAGGAAAAGATTATTGAAAATCCTTAGGGGTTCAGGTCTGACAGGATGTATTGTGTGTGTTCACTTCCATTGGCGCTAGGGGGAAAAAAAGAGTGTTCTTTTTTGATTGCCAACTTTTGTACAATAGGAACATGTGAAACCCAAATACCACTTAATGGGAATGGTTTTATTATATATGTATTTGGAAGTGATGTTTCCTCCCCACGTAATATGTGCAGAGAAGCCACCAAGGATGACAGTTGCTTGGAGAATTAATAACTAAGGTTTTGTAGAATAACACATACTCCGTTTATAATCCAGTGAAAAGCAGTGATTCTGGTAAGTGTTGATCAAATGAAATCCACCTGATTTTGTAACGAAGCGCTGTCCTGTGGTGTATAAGGGGAATGTTTAGGTCCTCTTCACAAAGCTCTGTGTTGGCAATTGAAAAGCTGAAAAAGCATGATTTACTGTATTTGAACCAAATATTTGCCATAGACTTTGCTTAATATTTGTTCACTTGTATTTACTGTTGATAGCTTTTGTTGTTGTTACGGCTAAATTGGCAAAGATAGGTTGGAGATTTAGCATTAATATCCTGGAGACAAACTCAAGAGACAGTTCCTTGCACTGTGGCCAGATCATCAATACCTTCACAGCTCATCTGAGTTCTTAAAACTGTGCGTTTGAGGCTTTACTGGGCTATTTGGTGCTTCACTGACCTTTGAAAGGCTTTTAAAATTAGGGAACCTTAGTCTCTTTTTTCCCCTGCTTATTAAAATAGACACAGTGTTATAGAGGAAGAGAAGGAAGACTTGTAAAAATAAACTGAGGTAGACAGAATATTTCAAACAATAGTAATTTTTGGTCTAAATATTCTGTTTCCCACAATGAAGCTACAGCATCAGAGTGGGCTCCGGATAGAGTTGCAGATAGATTGAATGCAGATCTGTGAGGAGATGAAAAACATCTGGTTGCACTGTGATGTTGTCATGAGATGAAAGCTTCACTGTAGCTAAGTTTATATTCGTGTTGTACCAATTAGCAATTCCAGTGTTAATGTTTCACAGTTTGGTTCAATTTGAAGCTTACGTTTTGAGCAGGTAAAAATGTAACTTCTTGTCTTACCTTTTTCTTGTTGAGTTTGTTAGCTCTCCTCTTGCATTTGGACTAATAACAGGAAAAAAACCCTCTCAACAGGCATTCAGTGCATCATTTCTAATGCACCTTACAGAGTTAACCTCAGGCTACTTACCAATAGTCATGATCATCAGGGAATGCCTTACATAAAACAATGAATGGATTTCCACAATGTGAGCAATTAACTCTGCGCTTGGAGAACATACTTTTGAGAAGACATCTGATAATACTCAGTATCCCTGACTTTAACTTTGTGCAATGAAAAGACTTTCTGCAGTTATTGGTCTGAGCCCTGCTGATTTCAACTGTTTACCTTCCCTGATTCCTGTTTCTCCTTTTCTTCCTCTTAAGTTCTTCTGTTTTCTTCCAAAAGAAAACTGACAAAATGCAACCTCACCTTCCCCCTTTTTTTTTTTCATGCCTTTTGCCTGCTTTCTCCCAAATTCTGTTTCATACCTTATCATAGACACAGAAACTATACGTTGGTTTATGTCGTTTAACCCTGGGTTTACCCAGTTACATCAGCCTGTCTTCCAAGCTGCTTCACGTCCCACTGCTTTGTTTTTCTTCTTAATGTCTCGCTTTCTTTTCTTATTAGGATTTTCCAGTTCATAACAGAAAAGCAGAGTATTCTTTAAAGTATGTTTAGACCAGCATGACACTGAATGGCTTGGAGTATTTTTTATGTGAAATGGAAAACAAATATTGTTTAGATTCTTTCTTCAGTGAATTTGGTTGCTTTATTTTAATGCCATTAAACTTTTGTCACCGCAGCATTTGGTAGGAAGGAGGTTCCCAAGTTTATTACACAGTAAGGATTCAACATGCTTTTACTTGTTTCAAACCTGCCACCTGTCTCAAAAGGCAAAATGTTTTGGTTTAGAAACTGCTGTAGCAACGTATTGAAGTTCACCCTTCTCTTCAGATTTCCATCAAGACTGCACCTACCAATTCTTGCTGTGCAGCAGCTCTAAGGTACAGTGGCCGAGTTGCATTTCCATCCGCTTACAGATATGAAGCATCCCCTAGGTGTTTTCATCCCACCATTCAGCTGGTCAGATTGTTTTCTCTGGCCTTAACATACATAGTGTTGTCCTTGTCCATCCACTCAGGATTCTGTTGGAAAGGAATGATATTCCTAGCCTATCCTTAAGTAACTTTGTAAAATCACACTTGTTTCATTTTTCAGTTGTTTCCCCCCTACTCTCTTAAATCACACAGAAACTACTTCTCTTCCTTTCGAGGTACACTTCAGGATTCATTCCCACTCAGTCATCACTCATCTACTATTTACTGTTTCTAGCATTTTTAAAGTCATTCTTATACCCACTGTGACCAGTTTAACTCTGTCACAAACCTATTTAGACAGACTCCCTATTCGGACATCGGTAAACTGTATAAGTAAGTCGCCATCAGGAAAGAGTGCTGTCATCACCTTCTCTGGGTACAGATGTCAAAGCCCTTTGAGGTTTTTGGCTGGGGAGAGCATTACCCAGCTGCTCACTTTGTGTTATGTCTTTTTTTGTGGACTTGCAGCATGGTCACAGTCAAATTTGAGACCTAAGGGAGTTTTGTTGAGCTGGGTCTTTAGTAGTAAGAATACATTTACTACCAACAATGTTTATTAATGAGGAACTGTGTTGCTACTGAACCTTCTGTCCAACCTCTTGGAAATACTCTATTGAGAAGAACTAGTTAAAAGGTCAGTGTGAAGGATATTATTGTAGGTTCATAATTTCTTCTTGCAGGTATCGTGTCTTCCGTAATTTGAGATTCTGTAATGCATTTGGGATTTATGCGTCAGGTGAAGTTACTTGCTTTTAAAGTTAACTTGATGAGGATTTGTGCCCATGTCAGCTGTTGCTCGAAATGATGGAGACACTTGGAATCTGGAAGAATCCGCTTCACAAACCCATCGTGACTCCTTGGAAGAGTGCTGCCAGATTCCCAAACATTTCGAGCCGTATTTGAAAAATCTGTGGATCCAAATTACCCCTTTTCTGAGGGGGATGTACATCCTAAAGGGATGGACTGGTAACTCAAAAGTCTTTTCTCAGCTCTTGAGCAAACTGCTGTGCCATTGGCGAGGTTCTGTCCAGTTCCTTGTTTTCAGACGTACAACTCTGCGTGCCAGGACATGAAAGCAAGAAGTGAAAGTAGGAACAACTAGGGGATGACTAGCGTGGCAGCGTAAAGAAAGTTTTCCTTTAAGGCAGATAATGAGGGGTTAAAATGAGTATCAGAAGCTCCCGTCACAGACGGGATGTGGTGAGAATGCATGAGAGAGATGAGTTTTTTTGGAAGCTTCCAAGGTGGAAATTAAAGCATCACTTACCGAGCTTCAGGATGGCATCCTTCTTTTCCCACCCAAGACAAAGGGTCTATTGCAGTTCCATATCTCTGGATCGATTCAATTCCTTGTGAGCTAATTTATTCTAGACAGTGCATTTTTCTACGTGCATGTGTTCTGTTGCTTTGCTACTTGTAAATTCTCAGTCTCGAGAATAACCTTTACAAGAGAGGAATAAGAATTTCCTGAATTTTACTATCTTCAAAGTTCCACTAGTGTTTTCCAGTTTGGGAAAGTAGAAGATCCAGTGTTTAATGTTCTCCAGGATGCTGACAAATTACGTTACAGGTCCTACCTTAGCAATTGAAGTAAACAGGGACCACAAAGGCTGCTCTTCATCTTCTGCTTGTGTTTCTCCTGAATTATGAAGCAAAAGAAACACAGATTCTGGGTTTAATTCCAGACTGCTTTAGTCTTTGTTAGCTTCAACACGTGCAAACGGAGTGTATATTTAGGGTGTACATTCCTTATTGGGTGATTGAATGAGACTTCTGTTACTGTCAGTAAGTTGCTTTCCTGGTTTTCTATGCATAATTCTAAAAATTGACTTCCCAGTAAGATCATTCCACAAAATACATTGAACTTTGTGTCTGTTTTCTAGGGCTGCGACTCTCAGATGAGCATGTCAGAAGTGTCCTGCAGCGAAAGTACCTCCTCTTGTCAGTCTCTGGTACATGGCTCAGCTCCAGAAATCCTCCTTGGCCTCCTTTATAACGCTACAACTGGAAGATTATCAGCAGAAGTGATAAAAGGCAGCCACTTCAGAAACTTGGCAGCGAACAGACCACCCAGTGAGTGAAAATCTTTATGCATCCTAATGCTTCTGGACTGGTGGGGCTCTCAGTAGCAAGGACTTCAATCCTATCATTTAGTCGCACCCAATCAAAATGAAATAGAGCAACCATCAACTAATCTGTTTCATGTTTGATATTTCCAGTCAGTCGGGAAATAGCAAAAATCTCAGCTTCAAAATACTAATTGTAAGTTGACAAGACTGTTTCAATTTTTCATGATGACTGACTAATAAATTACCTTTATCATAATGATTAATTGCTAAATTACTAATGCCTCGCATCACAGGCCAAGAATAAAAAGTTAGTGTTTAAAGAGAAAGTACATGCCAGCTAATGTTAATATAAACATTCTGAGCAGTTAGTGCATCTCCTAGAGGAGTTGATACTGCAGACTGTAATTGCTTTTATGCCTCTGTAGAAGTGGTGGTTATATATGTAGCTTGGGAATGTCAGTGAAGACAACAGAGAAACAAATTGAGACCTTTGGCGTGTTGTGCAGAAGGAATATTCAGCATCAGAAAGGACTTGAACTGTGTGCTCAAGCATTTGTTCAAAAATACATATGTCTGAAATATCTGTGAACTTTATATACTTCTAAATTGGAGGCAGATGGGATGTCACACACAGAATGTTTTTACTGTCTAACTCTTTGATATAGCTTGAGAAAGTTCAGTAATGAACTCGTATCACATTTATTTTGTATTGGTTTTTACATGATGAGGCTGATGGACATAAGATGTAGCCAGACATACCTGCCTGTTCCTCTTGATTTAGGCTGAGGGCTCAGGTTTTAGCTCCTCTGTTTCTTAATCCTCAGATTTGTATGGCACTAGGAGATTATCTGGCATTACTAGATTATGTAGCAGGCTGCCAACACTTTATAAGTGGTTTGCACATCTCACTTTATCTTCAGAGTTCAGGAAGTAGGCCAAAAAACTTGAGACTGATGCTTTCCTCTTTCTTTCTTGACACGTTTTCTTCTATTCAGTAATTACATTTGTCTCAGCCGTGCTCTGCTTTGCTTTCTCTATACTTTTCATGCTGATGGAGCCAGACTTTAAGTGGCCAGAGGAGAAAAGTAAAAGGAATCACGGATACTTTCATATAGTTAAGTAGCTGTCCCAGAGTCACCTATTTGGAGACAAAGCAGAGAAATAGTTGGGGAGAGCCAAGAAGGCACAAGGACACTGGGGTGAGGGAAGGAAGGCATGAATGGGAGAGAAAACCTGGAGAGAAGGGACCATGTGTTCCCTTAGAGAAGAAACAGTAGGTGGCTTATGCTTGTCTTTGTAGAATCTCTACAGATAGCCAAGTTCTTCTTAATATTTAGAGTAGGCAAGTATTTGGTCAGGACTTGTTTTGAAGAGAGATACGTGTCTTTGTTTCTTTGTGTGGCAGTTAATATTTTGCCTGAGAAAAAGATGCTTCTTAGTATTCTTCCAAACGTTGTTGAAACAGGGTGCGAGCTTTTGCACGTCAAATGAATGTGTGTGTATGCATGCACACGCACATTAAATCCATATATACATGGATTCAAACAAGTGAGATCTTTACATTTTAAATAGAGGCCCAGAGCTGAATTTCAGATGTAAGCATCCCTCAGCTATTTTTAGAGATTAGATCAGAATCATTCTTGTGCCCAAGTCTGTCACTACTGAAGAACTGAAGTATTACAATCAAATATACGAAACTATGAAAGTTAAGGGCAAAACCAGCTTAGTTTTCAGTTCAGTGATTTTTCATTTTATTGCTTTTGATATATGAAGTAAAACTACTGTGTGCAGTTTTTCTTAATATGCTGGAGTTTGCATGAAAAAGCATCAGGTTTGATAAAAGCTACAGTGATTTTTTTACCCAGTCTTCTATTGCCTAGTCATTTGCATGATTCTTTCTATGTTGAGTGTGCTGTAGAATCCAGTAGCTATCAGTGCTAAGGTAATCCATTATGTAAGAAGTGTAATTCTTGTTAAAGATTACACAAAAACTGCACAAAAGTTTCATTTCATTAAATTTTACCCGACAGTCCTTTTGTTCGATCCTTTTTCTGCTCTATGCTACTAAGGTTTTGTGTTCCTCCACTCCAGTGAATAGTGTTTCCTCTTAAACTTTAACCTTTGATCCTCTCTCACCCAACTATTGACATCTGGTCATTATTTCTTTTACTGCTTTCCACCCCCCGTTGTCAGACGGACTGTTCTGTTGTCTAAAACACTTGATAGGTGGACAGGTTTATATAATCCGAGGTGAGTTCTTGTAGAAACTAATTGAATGTTGTCTTTTTCATGCAAAAGAAAACTTGCCAGCAGTAAAGCTATGCACAGCTGCCTACCGTATCAGTTTATAAAAGTACGTGTCTATTATTTGTGGCACTCTGTAACGCACCAGTTGCATTTATCTCTGATTATGGATGTTGGGATTTCAGTGTACCTGCAAAGTGAAAATATTCCTTGTGTTTCTTTTTACAGAAATCTTCCAGCAAATCTACATAAAATCACTCCAGTCTTCTAATTCTATTATTCATTAACATGAACATGACAGATATAAAGAATGAAACCCCAGGTTGTTTTATACAGCTCTATATTTCTTAAAATGAGTTAACTTCATGGAATACGCATCCTTCTGCTGGAGCATGGCTTGGTGCCGTTCTACTCAAATGAAAGTAGAGCTGTAAAAATAAGGGTTTCTACCCAAATACTAACACCCAGTGTGTGCTAACTGCATTTGCATCAGCTTCTTAAAGGTACCTCCTAAGAGCAGTGTACAAATGATGCAAAACCTTATTTCTCTTTAAAGGTGTATTAAATGTATTCCTTCATGAAGGTACAAATTAATAGGGTTGTCTGTAATGTGTAAACTTCCACCTTTAAATGCACTTTGCTACATTTAGGTCTTTAAACTATCTCAAATTGAAAAGCCCAAAGTGAGAGCCACATCCATGCAGAGATTATTCTTAAGCATTTCATTCTGGCTGTTTTACCAACATTATTTCTTTAATCTTCATTACTTGCCTTCATTTCATTTTCTTTATTCCTGTTCTCTGGAAGTTCAGTGGTATGCTTCACAGTGTTGTGGCTAGTTGGAGCTTGCTAAGTGTTAATGCAATTTAAGTTTGTTTAGTACAAATAAGAGGGGTTGATGGGAAGAGGATTATGAGGTATACCTTTAACTTAACCCACTTATATAGTACTGAAGCTAATTAATTTGTTAGTGTGTTTGTAATATTTTGCTTACTCGTCATCTTTCTGTGTGTCTAAACTAAGCTGTGTTCAGTCAGCCTGGTATACACCATATCCTTGTGTCTTGTAAACCTCTCACTCTCAAAAACTTTGGTTCTGAGATATCTGACGTTCCAAAATATGATTTCTTTCGTAGATACGTATGTTAAGTTAACACTGCTGAATTCGATGGGGCAAGAGATGTCAAAATGCAAAACATCAATCCGTCGAGGACAGCCAAATCCAGTATACAAAGAAACCTTCGTTTTCCAAGTGGCACTGTTTCAGCTTTCAGATGTGACACTCATACTGTCTGTGTATAATAAGCGCAGCATGAAGCGAAAAGAGATGATAGGGTGGATTTCCTTAGGTCTCAACAGCTCAGGAGAAGATGAACTCAATCACTGGACTGAAATGAAAGAATCTAAAGGACAGCAAGTATGTAGATGGCATACTCTACTAGAATCGTAATGGATAGTACAAAGTGCAGTCGTGGTTCTAAGAGATTTTGGTTTCCAGAAGATGATCATCGCTGGTAACAATGAACAGATTCGTTGTGGAAGTAAAAAATGAAAACTGAGGTCAACATTCCATCATAAAGAATGCACAACATGCAAACTGGCGGGATTGAATAGATAATCTTCACTTAGAGTCCTGCGTACACCTCCTTGGTGACAGAGAAGCCTTGCTGTACACAGATACGTTAGCGGTCCCTCTCCCATCTACCTGATGCTGTATTTGTTTGGGTTTGTTTTGTGGTTTGGGATTCGGAGACATTTTATGTAAGGTTCTCCAAATCAATGTAAGCTCCTCCTTGTGTAATTTTTGTATTGCTCTGACACTGTAGCTTCTGACCTGCCTGTGTCCAGATTAAAGGTCAATAATTTGCACTTTGAGAAAAATTGAATGATCTGTAGAGCAAAATTAGAACCCACCGGTGGAGAACACTTGATAATACAGCAAATAATTCGATACTGTTGGTTTACACTGAGTTTCTTTGCAGGAGCTGAGTACAAAACAGTTCTCATTTTTTGATATGCAGTTGGTTTGAAAAATCTTAGCATTTGGGCAACAGGTGAACTTTGGCATCAAACTAATGTTTCTTCAATCTGTGACAGGAACGAGCTCTATATATGGCATAAATTGGGGTTTTCCCTTTTGCCTGTACTTCTGCCTAATCCAAAGAGACCAGAGCATTAATTTGGTCCCTTCCAAATCTCCTTAGACAGGTTGTACTGTAAAACTATGTAACTTTCTGTTGAAAGCACTTCCTGTATTCGTGTATTCCAATGTAGGAAGCTCGTAGAGCGCGACTTTACTAAAATATTTTTTCATGAAACAAATTGATACAGGTTTCTTTAAGATGCCAGCAGTCGGAAGGTAGGTTGAAAGATGTGAAGGAAGTAGCAGCAGATGAGCTACTCTGACTGAATGCAAAATACTGTGGCTTTGCTTGAAATAGGTCTCCGTTTGAATCTCTTCTGAGCTGTTTTCGGGAACACCATATGCTTTTTGTTGGAAGTAGAGAGCACACGAGGAGTTTTTACCTTTCTTCTTGGAGAAGAGAACCCTCAGTAAGTTATTTTTCTAGAGGTTCGCCAGCAATTGAATGAATGTTCACACTCAAAGTAGATGCTTGCTTTGCTTATGTTCAGGTTGGGAAACACAGCTTTCTAATGACACAACTGAGAAGCCGCAGTATCCCAAGCAAGTTTGCCATCAGATAAACCCTCATGGCTTCCAATGAAATTGGAGGAATACCAGTGCTTCTGAGATTCCCATTTGTCCCGGATACGTTGGTGGGAATCACGCTAATCTACTGGCTGCTGAATATAAATCATGTTATATTCACTGTGGATTATAGAGAAAACATCTTTTTTTAAGAGCTTCCCAATTCAAGTACTCTTTTTCTGTGTAATTCTAAGTTTCATTTAATTGTTGCTGCATGGAAAGCAAGAGCTTTCTTTTCTTATAAATGATGGTGATGTCTTACTAATACGGGATCTCAGTGACTGGTGTAGGAAATTTTGGATTGTGTTGAGAGAATTAGTGATAGCCTAGAGCGTTCTCATTAGGACAAGTGTTTTTCTCTTGATTTTCTATATAATACTTGTAAACAATCCTGGCTTTAGGGTATACAGACAGTCAAGTGCAGTGAGATCGAGAGCGTGAGTGTTCAACAATGAAGATACATCACATGGGTCTCACATTCTCACACTGATTAACAATTTCATGAAGTCCTTTTTGATAGACACTGCAATTCCACATCGTGGTTTCTTTGGTGCCTTTGGAGGGGTTTCTTTGCAGAGCCAGGCTTTCAGGTTTTATTGATTTAGAGATGTAAAATGTTATTACAGGCCTGTTTGGGTTTTTCTCCCCTGGTATTGCGCTGCTGCTTCATTTACAGAAGCTTTCTTTACTAAATACAGATAATGCGAAAACTGTCTTTAACCAGGTATGGTCTTGCAGTAATACGGTGCAAGTTATCTCTTTCAGTCCTTTTTGTTGCTCAGTTTGTGAAATGTAATATTGAGTGTAGAATTTAATAAAAAAATCAACATTAATTTTATATGTTCAAGGCCAGGTCGGATGAAGCCTTGGGTGGGATGGTTTAGTGTGAGGTGTCCCTGCCCATGGCAGGGGGGTTGGAACTGGATGATCTTGAGGTCCTTTCCAACCCGAACTATTCTGTGATTCTATGCATAAGGAAGATGCTCAGATTTTCCCAGTCCTTTCAGCTTTCATATAATAGAAACACTGACATAGATGCTGTTCAATAGTGATTTTTTTAGTGGGTGTGGAAGTGTTTTTACTCATTCTGCTTGTGGATACTTGGAGCCAAAAGTTGTCTCTTGATGGTTGTACAGGTTTTGCTTTATGAAATAACGTACAGTATTTACCAGCAAGAACTGAGCAAATTCATTCCAGTGGAGAATATACTTACCACCACCACTGAATAAATGAAGAAGTCGGTTTGGAAGGTGCGGCAAAGAACCTCTTACAGAACCAACCTAAACTAAACTGTGTCATGACTTGGCTTTCTGTTTGTAGGTTGCGCTGCTTGAATTTTACATCCAGCCATTCAGATTTCTAAGACACTAAAATCTTAATTTAGACACAGCAGAGATTTATAGTCTGTATAAATATATTGGGCACATTTGGACGGAGGAATCTCTCTAGATGGTGTGACTTCTCCCGTCCAGTCTGTGCTTCACGGAAGGAAGTTTGGCTTACTTGGGTTTATTCTGTACAAAGGCTGGGAACTGAATGTATAAAGAATGAAAATGAGTGTTCAGTTTTGAGGCAGTGGAATATGGATTTGCCATGCAAAACCAGTCACGCCAATAACTGGATTCGCCCTGGGATTTGTATGCGTTAGTTAGAGTATCAATAGCTGTCATGTTGGTTTTCTTCCTAGATGCCATTCTTATGATTTCATGTGTTTCAGATTTGTTTTTCTTACTGCTTTATGCAGACCTATACTTTTGTATTTGAAATCTGCCTTTTAGGTACTGGTTTTCTGAAACCCTGCGTAAGTGCTCATGCATCCAGTGTGCTTTTGTGCATTCGGTTAGGTCTTAAGCGTGGAACAGAATTTCTGTAGAACAAAGCATCAGAAAGGAATTAGAGGCATTTGTGTTTTCCTCAGAGCTGTCTGTGCTCTTTATTCGTAGCTTTTTGTTGTTTACCTTTGTTCAAAAGTACAGTGAGTACTTGGAAGAAGTTATCAAATTAAGTACTTTTCCGTGTGCCAGTATACCATGTGGAGATTACAGTCCCTGAACTGAATCTGTTTCCCGACAGTGTAGCCTTAAATAGTGACAGAACAGCGACAATCTCACAGATTCTGTTCTTGAAAATAACGGCATCCTTTCTGTATATGATTTATTTGACTTAATGTCTAGCAGATTTCACATAGGCCTTCTTAAAGTGGTGTAAATATGAAGAAGTTGGTTAGTTCCTTTCTGTGCTAAGGGCAAGATTGTGAAGGGCAGCACAGGCAAGCATGAAATCACTGCGCAGAAGGATGACGTCCTTGTTGTAACCACCCTGCGAAGGTGGACGTTAGGCAAGGTGTAAGTTCTGCTACTGGAAAAATATGGCATGATTTCTCAATCCAATTAAAATCCTCTAACCTCGTTAATTAGATTGCAAAACCTGGAAAGCCCTTGCAATGAATGTATGTGCTCTTATTGGAACTGAACCTTGTTTATCGTTGTAGAACGTACTTGAGCTGCAAGCAGATTTTATGGCATTGGCTGTAGGAGATACGTTCGCCTGTAATTTTCCCCAGCCATTCCTGATGGCGGGATGCGGTGCCAGCATCAGACCCTTCCCATTTTTCACACCCTTGGAGCAATTTGTTGTTGTTGTCTAAGATTTGTGTTTGTGTTACTGGTTTATTCTCTTTTCTCCCTAATGACTTGCTCTGGCAAACTCCCCGGCACCCTGAGAAGCTGTCTGTGCAGTCACTGGACCTTAGATGTCAGAGGCTCTCTGCACCTCTTACAGTAAGGTACTGCTGCAGACCATCTACATGCAAACCATTCTGAATGCAAACCATCAGGTTTGAAATCCTGAAGCAGAAGAAGATGACTTTTTTTTCTTCAAAGGAGACATTTTACTGTAAGAATTGAAATCAGATCGCTCTTACGCATACAAATCCTAACAAAAAGTCTGCGGTAAAATCAGAGAATGAGGTTTGAGGGGAAGGCTTTGGCGTGAGCTGTTCCAACTTGAAACTAACAGCAGAATGCCCTTTTGTTTAAATGAGACTTGTATTGAGCCCTTTACTTATTCATACCACTTTCCTGGAGGAAAATAATCTGGCCTGTTTAAAGCAGTCTTTAAAATTATGGCTTGTCACTTGTGAGGCACGCTGACTTCCTCCTGAAGCCGAATTCTCACTAACAGCTAAACATCCATTGAATTCAGCCACTGATGTGCATGCCTACCTGCTGTTAATGTTAATGTGGGAAGCCCTTGGGCATCAAGAGGAGGGTAAACCTGATCGTGAAAGGATGAAGTGCAGTAGGATCAGTAGGTTAGAGCAGTGTTACAGCGTGGCATCTGCAACACCGTGAAACATGACTTCAGTTATGAACGGAAGTGTGAAAGCAAGTATCCGGCTACTGTCACATACGTGCTATTTAACCATTATCTCTTCTTTTTGTTTTTCCTTTTCCTCGGCTTCTGAAACATTTTTAAAACTTAATATGAAAACTGTTAAAGCAGTCCCCAAACATCTTGCTCGTTCTAACTGGAGCATTCAGCAAACTCATTGTTAGAGCAAGCCATCAAGAGCGTTCTGTATTCTTGGTCTATTTAACTCTACTGCCAGATTTTGTAGTGCATCACAGCTGGATTTCAGAACACTTTGTTCTGATGGTAGTTTTAGAGGGGAAAGGCACAGTAGTGTTTGCTTGTCAGTGAATCAGTGCCTGATGAAGAGGTGTCGTCTGAGAGCGAGAGCAGTAAAGTAAGAGACTGCTTCATACAGTGGCAGCAAAAATGACTTGAATTCCACACTCTTGGAGCCTTGTGGCCCTCAGAGGACCCTGCTCAGAGAAACCAGGACATGTGAATTGTGAGAGTTTATGCATTCCAAGCAGCACCAGTCTGTCTGGGCATTCCATGGCTTCTAACTTAGTGTATTTTACAGATGTAAGCAGGGTAGATGATGTTTATTTACTCAGGGTGAGTACCAGCTGCCCTACAGTGACATGGATTAGTTGAGCCTTAAGGACTTATCACTGCCCCTCCTTAAGTTCAAGCAGGGTTTCTTCCTTTCTGCACTCTACGCAGAAATCTTACCTGCATCTGTTTATATTATGCCTACCTGAATATGGCATCATGATATTAATGCTAGCAAACCTAGTTCATATATAACATGGTGTGATGGAATTAAGAAATTGGTTTGATACATGACAGACCCGGTTTTCCTGTGCAGGCTGATGCTAGTATAATATAGAAGTAAGATCCTTATGCAGGGGAACGTGCCAGGAATCAGGAAAGCGGGTAGTTTTGCTCCTATTAGGAATGAAGACTAGGAAACAGCTATGCCCAAGAAATGGGCAAGGCTAACCTAATAGCAGGAAGAATTCATTCACTTCCTTGGAAGCATCTACTGGTCAAGTTGGCATAAAGCCTCCAAAAGCTGCCTGTCTGAAGAGCCTACTCAGGAGAGCAGAAGCAGTAATACCACACCGCTGAAGGAATACCTCATGGACATTCAGGGATGGAATTAATGTCATCCTTCTTTTCTCCTATACCTGAGGCCAGTAGTCTTGCCCATTGTATCAGGTCATTTATTTTGCCAGGTTTTTGTGAATCCTGTCTGCCTGCCCAGGGTCTGAAGTGGATTGCTTTGTAACATTGGGTTCATTTCCAAACCAGGAGTGTGAATTGACTAAAAGCATCACCAGAGCTTTGAGATGGAATCTCTAGGCCGTAGTGCGAGCAAGGAGCAGGGCTTTGAACAAGCACTGGTAGCAAATTTTGCTATTATTAGGACATTTTAAGAGAATTTCTAAGCAGTTGACTGTGTTAGGGAATATCTACAAAAAAGAAGCTAGAGCAGTGATCTTTTTTAACTGCACAGCTAGCTCGCTGTCCTTTCCAGTAAACCACAAGGTTCCTTAGTGCTCAGTACTGTTTCGCTTAAGGTAACTGTTTTTAATGTGATTTTCATGACAAAGTGTAATAAGTGAAACCTTTTATTCAATTTTTTCCCTTTCTTTGCTCTTTTTAAGGAGAGGTTTCTCCTTATATAGTCTATATACTTTCTTACAGAGCTTTCTTACCTATTTTTATATAAGATGATTTAACAAGGTAAAATAAAATGCTCTATGAGCAAGCTATATCACTGTTACGCAATCTAAAGTGCTAATATAATGACTAAGGGCCTGAACCTACTGCCTTTTGCTCAGGGCCTGGTTTAACCACGTCTCTCTCATGCTATGTAGTACCTTTCCCTGTGAGCAGTTCCATCTATTTCTCTGGGATGACTCAGAGAAAGGCACTATGAGCATGAACAATAGTGGCAGAACCGAGCCTCCTCTCCCTTCTTCATGGGACATCTGTCACGAGTAAAGGCTGCTGGCTCTGTCCCAGTAGTGTAGTTACAGATTATGGTTCCCTTGATCTTCAGTGATTTTGAACGTGCTTTCTGGTGACTATAAGCTAATCGTTGATCTTTGTGAATACTGAATCGTGCTGCTATCAGCAAGATTCTTAAACTGTCTTTCGCATTTTAACTCATTCTTTCGTTGGGGTATAAGGAATTGGATTTGTGAATCATTATATTGCATAGAGATAGCACGCATTCACCGCATTTTGAAAAGGTATTAAATACACAGTATGTAGCATTTTCTTGCGTACTTTTATACTGCCTGTATGCCACCGATGCACTCGGTGCCTTCTTTCTTTTGTATGAAACTAATACGTAGAGAAGCTCCAGTTCTGGTGTGTAAGCAGTGGCACTGCAGCTGAAGAGATGTCTTAACCTGATTATGCCTAATACAGGAGGTTTCAAACGGCAGTTCCGTCCAATACAATGCATTTCTTTGATTCAAAGTATTTCCCTTCCCTTCCTCACCCCCCTTTCCAAGAAACCTCCTCATGCAACTGCTGATTCTTGGTTGATTCCCGTGTCTGATGTAGTGTCACGTGGTGTGTACCAAAGATCCAAGTCTGTTTCTAATTCTTCGGACGAGTGATGTGTGGACTCGCTATTACTTGAAGACAGAAATGATAATAGCGGATCTCTTTGAACACATATAAAATAGGCTTCTGTACATGTGACTCACAGCTGAGAATTCAAGATACCTCTTTTCTGACTGGTTGTGCGTTGTTGTATCAGTAGCAGAGTGTTTCAGTTGTATTTTTTGTGCACTTTAATCAAAAGCCCATCGCAAAGCAAAAGCAAAAATACAAGTCAGTCAGTGCTGTCAAATTAGCTTGTTCTACCCGTTTTATAACTCTGTCTGAAGTGTGCAACACTTGAGAACAGATTTGGCTTTTCTGTGTCTGGAGACCTGATGATATATAATAACTGTCTCATGTATGCGGGTCTTACAGACTCAACGCTGCATTGTGTGTACATTTCCTACCAGTGTCCCTTCGTTGTAGAAGCTGTGTGATATAACACAGTTTTCAACTACTGATCCAATTTGAAACTCCTTACGTTTCAATGCATGTCTAGCCTTAAGCTTTTAAGACGCCAAGCACAGTTTTAATGGGAATAAGTTATATTTGCAAGTCCTGTTTGGCACAGACGCAAGAGAATTATTTTTCTATCTCAAAGATTGCAAACCACGGGTATCTTGCAGCCATGTCGTCAGCCGTGCTCCTGATGATCTGCGTTTATAGGAAGAAGCGTTTTTGCTCCAGTTTTTCGAGGTGAAATACCAGTGCTTATTGCCTTTCCTGAAGTTGCTTATTTTGTTTCTATACTTTCATTTCTGTACAGAACCTTGGAGCCCTTAACTAATGCTCGCGATTGAATTCACCCCCCTTCTGGACTGGGTTGCTCAAGGAAGCTGTGAATGCTCCATCCCTGGCAGTGTTCAAGGCCAGGTTGGACAGAGCTTTGGGTGACATGGTCTGGTGTGAGGTGTCCCTGCCCATGGCAGGGGGTTTGGATGATCTTAAGGTCCTTTCCAACCCAAACCATTCTGGGATTCTGTGCTTCTCAGAATTCCTTGAGCTGCTTTTCTGCTCCCGTTTTAAGCTGAAAAAGCAGTAATTAAGTCTCAGACATTTCTGGGTTTTTTTCCATTTTGACAGTAATATAATTAGAGCAAATGACTGTTTGCAACTGTTTATGCAGCTTATCAAAGTTTAAGGGCTTTGTTAGAACCTGTTGTTGTAATCCAGATGAAGATGTGCATTTTATGGCATTTTGGTCCACAGGAGGTGAAAATAGGAGTTCTGGTGATGAATCTGCATATTGGGTGTCAGATTGTGAGTCCCCAGGGGGGTTATAATGAAGTGTCGCATTGTATCTCCAGTTATGTGTTGTCAGATGCTTGTTGGTTTGTTTTCTTGATTACTCCCTAGCAAAAACCTGCTTTTATCATTGTTGTGCTCCTGTATATTAATCTTAAGGGTTTCCTGCGTGCGAGTTCAGTTTCATGTTGTCGTTTCTCTCGTATGGACTTTCAGCATATGCATCCCATTACTGTTTTGGGGAAGGGCAGAATGCCACCAGCGGGTTTTAGTCACACTTACCTGTACAGCACAGGTAACCTTAACCCCATGTTAGTTTGACGAAAACACGCTCCAGTGTATTTTCAAACCATGGATGTGTCACAACATTAAAACAGTCATTTTGCGTATCTGAAGCTTTGCAGCTGTGGATTTGTATTTTGTTTGCTTCCTCTATTTGTATCGATGACTGTGAAGTGTATTTTTGTCAGTTGGAGGACGGGAATGGGTCTCCTTTGGTTATTTCAGAGTATTTTCTGTCTGTGGAATCAGCTTTTTGCATGCGAACGTCATTGCTGGGAAGTATTTGGAGAAAAAAAAAAGGAAAAATCACTTTTCAAACCAGTTGTTGTCACTTTCCTTTGGAATTCGTTAGATCGTAACCAAATGGAACAGGCTTCGCTGTTTGGTAATGCTTGGTCAACCATTTGAACTGGTGTCTGCATTAAGGAGAAGAAAACCTTAATTCTGGCCACCTAATCCTGGTCCGTACACGCTTTTTGGCTCTATATCCAAATTCCTTCAGATTCCCAAATTCCTTAAGATTCCCCAATTCCCTTTCTGTTCCTCGCAGTCTGTTGATGTCCTGAATCTTCTCCTTGGAGAGTTTTAAACTAAGCAACGTGATAGCGTTCAGACAAACGTGATGCGTCGACTGGCAAATAAAGACACGCTCAGGTGATGGGTCTGTCTGACTTCATACAGTTTTCTTCTGGGGTCCTCTGTGGTTCTCTTTGCTTCTCTGTCCCACGTGTACGTCTCGGAGGAGATCTCATCTGATGTATTTATGCTTCACTTCCACTTTCTAAGGAATAAGGAGGTTGAAATAGGTGAGGTCTGATTCAAACATGAAAGAACACTTCCCATAAGTTACAACTATGATTTTACTGGGGCTCAGCTTCAATCCTCTATAATATCCTCGTAATGATTTTTGCGGTATGTATTAGAAAACTGCTTTCGGGGCTCTCTCATGGCAGCTCTGCTTTAGGATGTGCCTGCATATATGTACGGTTTAGTCCATACTAGCATACATGAAAGAAGGAATTGCTAGAAGAGTTAAAGCATCATTTCCTTACCTAAAGGTAGGAAGACTCAGTGTAAAAGTTTCCATCATTTCTTCCCATTTCTGCAGCTGAAAGGAGCACAGCCCAGTGACTTTAACCAGCTGAGAGTGGAGAAAGGGGTGCATTTCTTTGCTGTGTGATCCTGATCATCTGGAACCATCCTCAGCATCTGTGCAGATCCTGGGACTTCCACAAATAAGACAACATGGTACTTGCTGCTCTTAAGGCTGGCATTTTCAAAAGGCTATGTACATAAAAATAACTTGTCATTCCATATGGAGGCTGGTACATATTTGGTACTTCAGAAGCTTCAAGAGGAGCATTTGCCTTGTGTCCGTATCCTTTAGGAGATGTCTCGAGGCATCTGGTACCCTTGTCTAGCAGAAAAAGAAACCCCAACCACAATTACTTTTCTCCAGATTACGAGAGATCTGGTAGGAGGTGATCATTTGAACTATTAGATGTTTGCTTAAACAGTGAGGATTTACGAAGCCATGAGAACATGGCAGAATAAGTGGAATAGAGACGTTAACTGAGTGGTGATACTTGTTCACCATTTAGAAATAGCCATTTTCTGCTCAAAGATCGCAGGAGAAAGCATTAATACACCCGCGAATCAAATCCAGCTCTCGCCTGCACGTGTGGCCCCTTTCAGCCACCTACATTTCATGCATGTAGCTGGGCAGAATTACACGCAGTGCTCATAGTTGTTAAACAGTGACTGCTTCAGATGGGTAGAGCCAAGTTCCATCACCTGCATACAGACACAGCTTCACCTGTCAGAGGTTTCCTCTGAATAGTTGCCTGCATGTGGCAAATTCCACGTTAGGCAGCGTTTAAAGTCTCTTTGCAGTCACCCAGTTACTTGCTTCCAAAAGCTCCTGCGGGCAGGGGCGATTCAGCATTTCTCCTGCTGAAATCTGTAGCCTGCGTTTCCTTTCTGGAGTGTTTCTGGGTTTACAGTCCAGCAGTCCCCATCTAATTTGGCATTCGGTTCATACCAGACATCTCATTTGACCCATAAATTACTTCCCCAAAGGTAATGAAGCCACTACGAAGGCATTTTGTTACCTGTTTGAGTGACTGCATTGAAGCACAGGGATTTGAAAACGGGAATTTGCTGTTGCATCAGCATTAAGAATAGGAAGGAGAGAAGGGAAAAGGAATGTAAAAGTGAAATAAACCCTCATCAGCCAGACCGTGCAGCAGATCAGCTGGGCCTTGCAGAAATGACTTACTGTTAAATTCCGAACCTAATAGGTTTGTGTGTTCTGAGTGTAGTTTACATTGGTTCCGTTTCTGCTTAATTAGAAGCCTTACATATCATCTTATTAATAATAAAGCCCCTCTTGTCAGGTTGGGCAAGATGATGGTGAGCTAATATGGATATTTCAGAGGCAGAATGAAAATCTCCCCTCACAGCCTTCCGTATTAGTTCACTGCATTAAGCAAAACTGACATTCCGCAGGGGTGAAATGAGAAAACTTCGTCTTGTCTTTCATTCCTGGTTGAGGAAGTCCCGGGTTCAAGAACTGGGATGAAGACAGCTCCATCTCCATAGCCCACTGCTTATGATTAAACACAAATCCAGACTTTCTGGCCAAATCAGCTCGATAAATGCAGCAGATAAGAGTATAGAAGCTAATAATGGGTCAGTAATCAAAGCGTGAAGTGGATCCTGTCGGTTCTTGTTGCAGTGGTTCAACAGTTCGGAAATGGAGCAGGCTTAAACACGCTGAAGGAGGCCAGATTTGTGCCCCATTTGTTTATTAGAGTGAAGTATACGTTTTCCATGATACCACAGCATTTTCATCTGCCTACACAGACACCTAAAGTACCAATAGACTAAAATGTCACTCACACACAAGCCTTTGCTAAGTAATGCCTTCACCAGAAAATGCCTGGCATTCTTGGGAAATCAGGGAGATACAGAACAGAGAGATCATTCATATTTATATTGACCAAAAAAGAGGCAGAAAAAGAAAAGCCATTTAATCAGCTCCTTAAAAAAGCTCCAAATCAGCCAGCGAGGCTAAAGGGCATGAATATGTAGCTACATCTAAGGAAGCCTCAGTGGCAAATCATCACACTCTATCTCGCTGCCGCTTTCTGAAACAATATAAACCAGTTCGGAGCGCGCAAGCCAGGCCCATAGGCTAAGGAACAGCATTAACCATCCAGCCTTCACCATCTGTTGTGCATACAGCCAAGCCGACAGTTGGGACGAAGTTGTTCTATATGTTTCCTTATTTCCAAGCACATGGGGTTTTAACTGAACTCCTTCACAGAAGGCTTGTCAGCGAATACAAGCGCCTGTCATCGACAGCACCGGTGTGTCTTGTAAAGCAGTAGCATTGATTGGGAAATGGAAATCGGGCTGTTTCCAGACTCTTGAGCATCCCTGTTAACAAAGCGAGGCGAGGGTGTGCTGGTGTCTGTTGGTGTCAGCATGGGACTGGGAGTTGGGAATAGCCTTCAATTCCACGTTTGAGGCAGACTGACCTTGGAGCCTTAGCTGCTTTACTTGGCCCTTACTGCCGAAATTGCCGTTCTCATCTGTGTCGCTGCGGGACATTTTCTCTCACAGGTTGTGTGCAACTGAATCACCCATCAATACTGTTAAATTCACCAGTAACACTGATGCCCGTCTTTTCTTCTGTTGAAGGGTAGCGTGAAATACTCTCTCTAAAGTATCACTATATAGATATTGCTGCATGTGTCATATTCAGAAGAATGTTTTTCTGCTTATGTTTAAGCATGCCGGGTACGTGTGCTCAACACCACAGGCACAAAGTCTTCCTATGATTCTTGCTATCAACAAGTCACTGAAGGAGCAGGATAAAGCCTCAGATGACTTGTAAGAAGTTTTCAGTGGGATCAGTTCCCCAGTGCCATTGAATCAGAGCCTAAATGAGTGCCAGCACCAGCGCAAGGAGAGCGGACCTGCACAGCTGGAGCTGAGCTGTCCTTTCCCAGGCAATCCACACTTGGCTCATCTGAATAGGATGCTGAAACCACTGCCTGAGCCAAGTCACGGTGAGTATGGACACGTTTTGCATTGCTGACTGTGAGCAATCTACACAATCACTTCTCTGCTTAGTCTGAAAAACTTGAAGTGAAATCCATCGGGGTAGGCAGAAACGAACCCAAATACTTTTGAAGCACATTACAGAGAGGCATTCTGATAGGACAGAATTTGCTCCGTGGTTCTGGGATAATGCATCCTTTCACAACCAATCAATTAGCAAATGTATGGCAATGGCATCATTTACAATTCTGTTCTTCTAACACAGCTGATGTTATTTTGGGGGTTCTAAACCTCCAAGAACAATTCACCCCTGGGACACGTTTCCCACAGCGGGGTTGCCCTTGTTCCCTGAGTCACTGCAGGATTGCTACTGTCGCTGCTTGGACCCCAGGGAGCGCTTTGGGAGGAACGTGGTGGTTTGTGACTGATGTGGGAGCACCAGCACCGCTAAGAAGCTGAGATAGAGCAATTGCTGAAGGTAATTGGAAAGCCTGTGTTTGCAGCCTAGCTGTAACGATCCAAGGTGCGGGTACCCGAGCACATCTCACATGCAGGTTTGTTCCTCCACTGCCTTCTTGCCTTTTCCATGGAATGGGGTGACCTGCCCTTGGGCAAGCATTTCACTGCCAGAAAGAGTTCTCTTCTTCTCTGAGTCCATATCCCATCCTCTCTAATTATACATAATATTTCACTGAAAGCTTTCTCAAAAGGCAGACATGCAGCACTAACTCTGTTATGCTCTGTTGCTGTGTGGAGACCTCAGAGCAGCTTCCAGTGTCTGAAGGGGGCTACAAGGGTGCTGGAGAGGGACTCTTCATCAGGGACTGCAGTGACAGGACAAGGGGTGATGGGTTCAGACTGAAACAGGGCAAGTTCAGGTTAGATCTAAGGCAGAAGCTCTTCCCTGTGAGGGTGCTGAGGCGCTGGCACAGGGTGCCCAGAGAAGCTGTGGCTGCCCCATCCCTGGCAGTGCTCAAGGCCAGGTTGGACACAGGGGCTTGGAGCAAGCTGCTCCAGTGGAAGGGGTCCCTGCCCGTGGCAGGGGTTTGGAGCTGGGTGAGCTTTAACGTCTTTTGCAACCCAAACCAGTCTGGGATTCTATGATTCCATTATGTCAACAGCCTGAAATACAGAATACACTTAAACTGCTCATCGTCGTTCTGGGCAACCCAAATTAAGCATTCTCAGCAAATGCTGCAATCAAAAGAACAAGAGGTGTGAAATGATTCAATGAATTCACAATCCATGTAACCACTGGATGACAAACACTTCTGCCTACTACAAAAAGCAGAAATGCCATTTATGCAAGGGGTGGACCTGAGAACGGGTTAACACACAGGGGTGGTCTGCAAGGAGGTCGTCAGCCTTTGCTTGGATCTACCAACTCATCAGTTGATTTCTCAGCAAGTTACTGCACATCATCTCTTACCTGGTTCCTTTTCTGGATACAACGTGGAGCTATGCTTAGCACACCAATATTTCCTCTTGTAAATGGATATTTGCAACATTTAACAGATGTTAATTGCAGTACGTAGTCCTGTGTCAAGTGAGTGTATTGGTGTTCTTACCCCAGTAATGAGCCAGCTGGAAGCTGAAGCCTAGAAAGCTGTTGGCAGTTCAAGCCGCTGCTGCTCACCAGTTTAAGGGAGGAGACAAATCCATCAATCCTAATTTAACAGGAGGAATCTCAGGTAGGCAGTAATTGAGTTGGAATTTGGCCAAAGCCTTGAGGTTAAAGAACCTACTCTTATGAAATGTATCGGAGGATCTTTAATGAATGCAAACAATTGAGATCATGGTTTTATCCCTTCTGCAGGGGATAGCAGGAGATGCTTGCTTCCCTCCAGAGACACTGTGCAATCAGGCCGGGGCGCTGGGAAACCTGGCACTTTCTGAAAGCCCAGAACCATTCTCTCATCAACAAAGATCTGGGCGGGTTGACCTGTAGGAGGAGTAGCTGGCTCATGGATCTTAGTAATAACCCTCACTCGGGGACTGAGAAATAGCCACTGAGCAAGTAAAGAAACCCTTCGCTAAACTGAGCTGACTTACACTGAATCCAACTAAGCTGAAGGGGGTTTTTTCCTTTATTTGTCTGAAAAATCTTGTCAATATTATAGAATCATAGAATCACAGAATAGTTAGGGTTGGAAAGGACCTCAAGATCATCCAGTTCCAACCCCCTGCCATGGGCAGGGACACCTCACACTAAACCATCCCACCCAAGGCTTCATCCAACCTGGCCTTGAACACTGCCAGGGATGGAGCACTCACAACCTCCCTGGGCAGCCCATTCCAGTGCCTCACCACCCTAACAGGAAAGAATTTCCTCCTTAGATCCAATCTAAACTTCCCCTGTTTAAGTTTGAACCCGTTACCCCTTGTCCTGTCACTACAGTCCCTGACAAAGAGTCCCTCCCCAGCATCCCTATAGGCCCCCTTCAGATACTGGAAGGCTGCTATGAGGTCTCCACGCAGCCTTCTCTTCTCCAGGCTGAACAGCCCCAACTTCCTCAGCCTGTCTTCATACGGGAGGTGCTCCAGTCCCTGATCATCCTCGTGGCCTCCTCTGGACTTGTTCAGCAGTTCCATGTCCTTTTTATGTTGAGGACCCCAGAACTGCACACAATGCTCCAGGTGAGGTCTCACAAGAGCAGAGTAGAGGGGCAGGATCACCTCCTTCGACCTGCTGGTCACGCTCCTTTGGATGCAGCCCAGGATACGGTTGGTTTCTGGGCTGCGAGCGCACACTGCAGCCGGCCCATGTTCATTTTCTCACCGACCAGCACCCCCAAGTCCTTCTCTGCAGGGCCGCTCTGAATCTCTTCTCTGCCCAGTCTGTAGCTGTGCCATTAAATCTTGTTATTTCAAATGAGTTCATGAAGCCCTTCAGAGAGGCTGCGCAAGAGGAAGGTCTCCAGACTTGCTGCTTTCCACGGATATTTCCATAGCCGTCAGTCCTTTTGGATTTCCTACAGGTGTCTATTTCTAAATACAGCTAATGCTTGGAAAAAGAAACATGACTGGGAGAGTCCTTGGCAGCATGAAAGCGAAGGAAAACTGATGCTGTACAGGTATTGGTGTTCTTTGCCTTTGCATCTCCCCAGGTGAAAGGAATCGTGTCAGCCTGGGGAAGCCCGGAACATAAGTTACTGTGGGCACGGAGGGGATCCCAGTTTGCTTTATCAAACCACCTTTACTGTGTGATACTTCTGTCAGCTGAAAAAGAAGTCCCTTTAAAAGCAGCAGCCTCTTGAATGCCCACGAAGGTGTTTTGTTCGGAGATTAAACAATATATAGAAGTCAAACTTTACACGAGTGCTTAAATCCTTCATCACGGCATTTGAAACGCTGGTGAATTATGCTGCCTCCCACCAGGATGGCCCCAAAGCAGCAATGATAGGTGACTAGCTTGGTGGCTTTCATTGATGAGAATGAATAAAGAGCAGATCTGTTCATTTAGGTTTTGTAATGCTGTCTGTTAAAGCTAGATTCTTACTAAACTAACAGAGATAGTGGTTGCTTTGTTCCTTCTTTAACATTTAACCATCAATTGTGGTTTTAGCCTCGCAGCGGGTGTGTAGTTCCTCACACACAGACACAGAATGAGCTGACATACCAAGTATTGGGATTATTGAAAGCCTTAACGTTTACACCTGCATGTGGAATTGCTAAAGCGGCACCTTGTGAATCAATTTTAGGTTGACTGGGACCCTGCTGCAGGGTGCAGTGTCCCTGAGGATAAATCATAGAATCATAGCATCATAGAATAGTTAGGGTTGGAAAGGACCTCAAGATCATCCGGTTCCAACCCCCCTGCCATGGACAGGGACACCTCACACTAAACCATCCCACCCAAGGCTTCATCCAACCTGGCCTTGAACACCGCCAGGGATGGAGCACTCACAACGTCCCTGGGCAACCCATTCCAGTGCCTCACCACCCTAACAGGAAAGAACTTCCTTCTTATGTCCAATCTAAACTTCCCCTGTTTAAGTTTTAACCCGTTACCCCTTGTCCTGTCACTACAGTCCCTGACGAAGAGTCCCTCCCCAGCATCCCTATAGGCCCCCTTCAGGTACTGGAAGGCTGCTATGAGGTCTCCACGCAGCCTTCTCTTCTCCAGGCTGAACAGCCCCAACTTCCTTAGCCTAAAATCCCAGCTCTAAAATCTGCTTTCAAATGTGTGTATCTAATGTTGAGATTTTATTGAAGTGACTGTTTCCTTTGTACAAATATACTTTGAAACACAGTATGTGTTCCAAGTTACCTGCATCAGATCTGGGGAGGCGAAAGCAACTATGTTCAAACACATATAGAGGATGCAAACTGAGTGAGAAACTTTAGTGTCCTCCCTGAGATTCCCTGCATTCCCTTAGAGCTTTCCTCTCCGGCCTCCGTACTTGGACACAGAGAGCAAAACCTGGGCGAGTGGTTAATTCCTTCAAGATGACAGGGACTTGGAATCCAGCTAAATACTAGTCCTGCTTTTATATTTGGGCTTTGGTTTGAATTATTCAGGGATATTTCTCCTTCTCTCTTGGAATACTTTTCCTTTTGGAATAATTTCAGCCAACAAGTCTATGGTTTAACTTAGTGTGACCCACTCTGGCTCCTCAAATCGTTTCTCCTCCCAGTTTATTTCTCAATTGTTGGCTATGGTCTGCTGTTCCTTAACTCCTTTTGTGCCCTTCGGATTAGGAATTGCTGCCAGGATATTTTTCTTGAGGATCTTTCATTTCTGATTTACTGTGCTTCTCTAAGTAAAGAAATTGCTCTCATTGCTGTGAAGTAGAAAGGAGCTGCTAATGCTTTTTGAGAGCAGAACCACACACAGGAGGCTCATACGATTTCCTTTGTAATTGAAAGGTACATTTCTCAGCATCCAGCTTTTCAGCTGTTGGGATTTCTTCCCTAAGATGATGTACCCTTCAGAGGATGTGCTGCACTGCTACTCAACACAACCGGATGTATTTCAGTGGCTCATCATAATGAATTGCTCCTGCAGGCTCTCACCAGCAAATCACCCTTCCAGTTCCATGTCATCCTCTGGTAGCCTTGCACAAACTCCTTCAGGCTGGAACAGAAACCTGGCCCCTTGCTTCTGGCTGTCCTCAGGTTGGGCTAGTGCTGGTCCTTGTCTTTGGGCTTTCCTCTCAGGGCCGGGTTCTGCCAGCTCTATTCAGGCTGAGCAGTGCCACTGCACCCAGTGAAGCCGCTCATGGAGTAAGGTGAGCTTGAGGAATAGTTCAGTGGAGCTGATCTGGCAACATCTGGTCGTTGGAAGCAGGGAGAGGAAAGACTTCCTCTTGTGAACAGCAGAGTGTGTGAGTAACTGAGAAGGATGGATGGCAAACAGGAATGTGTCAAGCACAAGTAGACACAGGAAGGAAATCAATCTTTAATCATTATCATAGAGCAGCAGCTAAGCTGGGGCTAAGAAATACTGCAGAGACTCATCACGAGATCTAGATTCTATCTTAGAGTTCATCTTGCAATGACAAAACTGAATCAACTGAATAATTGAGCTGAAGCTGGTCATTATTCAGGTTTTCCTGGTGGCTTGATGGATGAACTGATGGTGAAGTTTAAACATCTCTCTTCTTTCAGCAAAACACAAGTCACTGTTCATGTCCCGAGTGCATGCTTGAGCAAGACTGAATAGTCAGATTCTTCACTACTGCTGCTGCGGATGAAGGTGGAAGTGGATATGGGCACTGAAGTGAGTATCAATACACTGTGAAAATATAAAGGAACACACAAGTGCTTCCCTGTATCTTCCTCTTTGTGTGTTTTGAAGTTTGGGGAATAGTGTATTCCACTGAAATCATGAATATTGCTGCACAGGCTGGTTTAAACTAAAGCAATGGCATGTCCCCAGCCGTTACTCATACCAGCTAGGAAACTCCACAGGACCTAGCTTGGGCATCTGCCCAGTCCCTGGAGCTCAGATATAGTCCAGGACATGTCATATGGATTAACAAGAGGGTGGACACTGCTGTGCAGTGGCTACAAGGAGGCTTCGGAGCAGGCAAGCAGGAAGGGCTTTGGGTAATTGCTGCTGCCCCAGATTCTGCTCTTAAAATGCTGTCCCACACATCAACACTCTCCTCCTTTCTGGACATTAGAGACTACCCAGGTCTGTGACAGAGGAAACCAAATCCTTCTCCACACTGCTGGGCCCAGCATTAGGTTACCTGGGCTCCTTTTGCCTGTGTAGAGAGCTGGGTTGCTGTAGCTGAATACACGTTTGCTCCTTCCCACATCCTTACCTGCTCCTTCTGCCAGGAGCAGGCACAGGAGGCTGCTGCGATGTGTGGTCCTTCCTGGTCCCCGGGAGCATCATCCCCATTGGACTGTGCTGTCCCTGCTCGTGGCAGTGAAAGTACTCCTGAACACTGAAGCGTCAACACCGACCGACTTCAGCACTAGAGGAAGAACCGCGCGCGGGGATCATCAGAGCTGTGGGTCCCAGCCTCGGTGGGGACGTGCCTCAAACCAGTTCTCTGAATGACAAGTAACTGCCATGCAAAGTAATTCCTTGTTCAAGTACAAGCAAGAACCACTTTCTGTGGCACCAGCTCAATAACTGAATGCAGATCACAGCAGCATGTTATCGGTCCAAGGATCGTCTAAACCTGCATCTCGGCTTTTGCACTGGCAAACTGCAAGGAATGCTTTTCTCTTAAATGCCTGTGATCTGCTTGGATTAACCCTCTCATCACCTCAGCTGCTTTTCCCACCTCAGTTTTGCCTGTACCAGATTTCTTTTCCCCCCTCACTTTCCTTGGTTGCACAGTCATCATTTATAGAAGTGTTCTACGTTCATTCTCCCAGCTTCGAAGGATTTACTTTTTCCTCAGCTCTTAAATCAAGAGGTTGGACTTGAAATGAAACCTGAATTGATACTATTTCCTTTTCAAAAGCTGCGGTCTCTCTGGGTGTGCGCTGGCAGCTGCGAGCAGCACCGAGCTGTGAACTGAGGCAGAAATAAAGCCTTTTAAACGCTGATAAAATTGAGCTTTTTGTTTGCTTGCTTTTATAGATCATAAATGTCAGAGTCCGAAAACAGGAACATAGACAAAGAGACTGAGAAATGAATGGGCGAAGTCGTGTCAGTAAGAGTCCATTGGAATGCTGTAAGTCCCAAAAGAAACATTCACTCAGATATTAAGGTCTGCATCAAAACGTGATCCTTTCTCTTAACGCTGTAACTCGTGATGGTGTCCCAGGAAGCCCGTCTGGGAGCTGTCCCCAGAGCACAGAGGTGAAGGAACTTAACAAGGGCCTGTAGGGACAGGCCAAGGGAATGGCTTGAACCTGCCCGAGGGGAGACTGAGCTGAGCTCTTAGGCAGAAGCTCTTCCCTGTGAGGGTGCTGAGGCGCTGGCACAGGGTGCCCAGAGAAGCTGTGGCTGCCCCATCCCTGGCAGTGCTCAAGGCCAGGTTGGACACAGGGGCTTGGAGCAAGCTGCTCCAGTGGAAGGGGTCCCTGCCCATGGCAGGGGTTGGAGCTGGATGAGCTTTAAGGTCCCTTCCAACCTGAAACCAGTCTGGGATTCCATGATTCTATGACTAATCCATTCCTGCCCAAAAATGTCTCTTACTGATTTCAGGTTGTTCGCGCTGCCCAGTAGCCTCATGATCATGAGAAATTGGACAATCATAATTTTATATCATATATATAATGGTATCATAATTTTATAATCTTTTAATTATTTAGACAGTTCTCTTTTGTCTGATGCCTTCTCTGTGCATTGCAAATATTTATTATGGAAAGAAAACATTTTAATATACGTTTGTAAATCACCCCCTATCTCCTGTAGGAAGCTGGGCTGTCTCCCCTTCCCTTCCCTTCCCACCTCATCTCGGCAGTTGTGCTGCGCTGTTGCACCTGGGAGACCTTTACCCTGTCACTAAACTTGTTCTCAGGTATTTGGGGTGGTTGGGAAGAGTGATCCCAGCATCAGCCCCCAGGAAGGAGCTTCCCGCTGGCACCTCCACGCAGACATCAGGTGAGTGCTGTTCCTCCTCTCAGCCTTGGCAGAGCAGCAACGGGGAGAAGCCGGGATGGGATCGGATCCTGGCTGGCTGCTGTGGCTGCTCTGGGAAGAGGCTGAGGAAGGTGCAGCCAAAGCGATTGCAGTGATTTTTGACTTGTGGATAAACGGAATCATAGAACCATGGAATCAACCAGGCTGGAAAAGCCCTTTAAGCTCATCCAGTCCGACCGTGCCCCAGCGCTGCCAAGGCCACCCCTGCCCCATGGCACTGAGGCCTCGTCTCCACGGTGTGTGAGCACTTGCAGGGCCGGTGCCTGCAGCCCTGCCCTGGGCAGCCTGTTCCAATGCCTGAGCACCCTCTGGGGCAGGAATTGTTCCTCAGCTCCATCTAAACCTGCCCTGGGGCAGCTTGAGGCCATTTCTTCCTGCCCTGTCCCTTGTTACTTGGGGTAAGTGTTCCCCATCACGTGCTAGCATAATGAACTTATTCCTGGTGACAGGTAATCTCTTTTTTACGAAGTCCATACATTACAGGATGAAAAGCCTTTTGTCTTTCTTCCCCCTTTCCACTCTCATTCCTGTTTCTCCCCTCCTTGGCTTGGTGATCGTTCCTCTTCATATCCTTCCCCGCAGCAGCTGCCATTCCCAGCTGATCCCTTCCTCGTGTCACTAAAATGCCCAGCCACGCGGTTGTGAATACTCCCCATTAACACTGCAGTGCTGTGGGGTCGAGGAGCTCCCAGCTTGCTGTGCCACCCTCCAGCAGGCTTGGGAAGGCACCACTGCACTGATTTCCCCCGGTTTCCTTCCCAGCCCTGGCAGCCGGCTATAACTGGTTAAGCAATGGCTGGAGTTCAGCACAACTCCGATGTCTCAGTCTATATAAATATCGTTCCTACTTTGAGCTCCCGTTGGAAGAAGTGCCTGTTGGGCACGTAGTGAATTACAGGCTTTAGAAACTACCTGGCAATGCTGGAGATCTTGAACCAGACACAAAACTTCCACTAACGCAACCTCCAGTGTCCTAAGTAGGCACTTGGCTGCCAACAGGTTTTAGGCAGGCTGCAAAGGGACTTGCTATAAAAAAGACTTGACTCCGGACCAGAATCCCTGTTTGTTTCATCTCCATTTGGAGTGGTTAAATAGGAATTTGCAAAGGAAATGAATAAGGGGACCAGCTTCTTTCATTTGAAAGGCTCGTCTGAGTAGAACCAAGCGACAAAGGAATCCAGTGTCAGGTTTGCAAGTTTTGTCGCTCTCGTCTAACCAGATTTGCATCGTCAGAAACCAAACAAACAAACACCCCCCCCCAGCCAACATGAGCCTTTCAGAACGTGTGCATCGCAAGCGATACAGAACGTGCAGCTCCGAGTCGAGATTCTAACCAGCTGAGGAATCAATATGCAAAGGAGACTGCTCTGTTTGCAGATGGCAGTCCTGCCACACTGATTGGGCTCAGCTGCCTGATGTTCCAGTGTCTGCATTGCTGGTTCCTGGGGTTCCTGATTGAGAACTAAACCATGAGTCACGGCGCGCGGTTACCTCCTGCACGTCTGAAAGGCTAACTCGGAGGCTGAAAACACAGTGTGTTAGAGCCTGATCCTGCCCTCATGGATTCAATGCAAAGTCAGGGGATCAAAGGAAAACCAAATCCCTTCCCCTTTCTGCCCCTCATTTTTACCGCTGGAGCACAGAGGTTCCTGCCGGCTCTTGTGGATGGGCTTGGAGTGAATGGGGTCTCTGCACGTGGGGCCGGCAGCTCGGCGAGGTGAGGAGCATCCCTCTCCCCCCCTCCTGAGGATGACTCAGTCGTTATTAAAGATTTCCAGCTTCCAGCTAAAAATGGCATCAGAAGCGGTGCCCCGGGGGGAAGAGGGGGAGACGTGAGAAACGGGTTCTGTTCCTGCCTCTGCTTGCTCGCACACACACACACATGCGTGCACACACGCGCAGAGCTGATGTGCAGCTCATCTGGGACAAGTTTATTTTGCAGTAAGAGGGGTGCGCGTCCTGCTGAAGGCTTTTGCAAGGACTGGATCCAATTTTCGGAGCCTGTTGCCAATATTTGTGAGTCACTTCCTTGGAATCCTACCTTTGGTGTTTATTTCCCTTAGAAGGAAACTTGTAAAAGCATAATAATAGCTCTCATTCTTCGTGGAAAGTAGCGCGCGGCAGAGCCGGAGACAACTCGCTCTTTGTTCCAAAACACTTTTGGTTTGGTTTGTTTACTTTCTTCAGCAGGCAAAGAGCGAAGAAGGCAACATCATTAACCCCATGCTGCACCACTGTGCAAGTGGGGAAGTGGCTTCAACTGGTACCTCTGCTAAAGAACAAGTGAGAACTGCCTTGTCATTGGGGAAGCTCCTTAGATAGCAGAAGGGCTTTGCTTTCCCTCAGCCCTTCCTGACTGCTGGGACCCCTTTTTCTCTCTGACTTCCACCCTGCTGACACCTAGCACCTATTCAGTGCCAAAACCTGTTACAAAGGTTAACTAATCAGAAGGAGGTGGTTGTAGTTTGTGGCAACGGAGCACCTTTTACCTTCAGGATACTGAAGTGCTTTGCAGTGGATCCTGGAAGGAGCATTCTGTGTCCAGCAGGGCCATGCGGCCACACAGAGCAAATGGGACATTCAGACTGGGACCACTGGGAGATAGACTTACTCTTGCTAAGTACCACAGGGCTTTGTTGTTCTCCCAGAGCAGGCGGGTGAAGCAGCCTCCGGACACGGCTGCAGCAAACTCAGTGTCACCTTTTGTGATGTGGACCAGAGCCCTGTGGCAAAAAACGTAATTGCAAATTGGCTTTTATTGTTATCTCTTTGCATCCGTTTTGGGGCAAACTCTCTCAGAACCACCAAACACCACTTAAGGGTTCGTATAGGCTACCAAGAGCACCGATAGGTGATGGATACCTACAAAGAACTAGCAGAGGAAACCTCTTTCCTGTCAGTATTGAAACCTTCTCTAGTTCTGCTTCATAGAAGCCCAAAGCAGGAGGAAGCACAACTGTTAAGAATTCAAAGGAATATTTTCTTTTCTATTTTTTTTTTTTTCCCCTCTCAGAAACACCGGGAATTCCAGAACCCAGGACATGGAACTGCGGAAAAATTCCTCTGTCAAAAATGTAACCAAAAAGTCTGAAAAGGAGAAAAAAGAAATCAGAAAAAGCATGTGGGAATTGGGCAAGTCAGAGAAATACTTGCTTGGAATTCTGTCTTGAGAAAGAGGCACCCAAGCATCGGGAGTTGTACAATCTGAACTGGGACAGAAGCGAAGCGAAGATACCTTTGAGCCACTTTCATGGGAGCCTGGATCTTGACACAGAAACCAGGCTCTGATTTCAAGTTAATTCCTTTTCCACCGAACAGTGAGCCCAGCTCTAAAAAAAGAAGAGGCGGGGGGGGGGAAGCAAAATGAAAAAGACAGTGGATTCCTTGAAATTCCCTGAAGTGAGGGCCAAGAAACACAGGGACAAACACTGGACTTGGCAGGTCTGCAGTTTATCTATACCTCTGAAGGATGAAAAGCTGGATTGACCCCGCTGGCACACAGACCCGTTGTTCCACCAGCCTGGTTATTTCAGCCAGCCTTAACCCTTGCACTTCACCCCTGTATCATATTTAGCTGGTGTTAGAGCTGTTGCTGAGATGAGGTGAAGAGGAACTCCTCACCATTGCTCGGGGCCCACGCTGTCTCACTGCCACATCATTGTCCTCTTCCTTCTGCCTCTCCACTGCCATCTCCAGCTTGCGGCTCAGCTTCCCCTCCACCAGACCGGGGATCTCTGTGCGCTGGCACGATGAGATACTGCCGTTTGTCTTGGCTGTTTTATATCAATGAGAGAAGAAGGAGATCCCTCCACCTGCTCCCAACCCATGGATTGTCTCTTGGAAGCCTGGTTTTTAGTGTAAATCCAGCATGGCCAGTTCGAGATGCAGCCTTGCTGCTCACCTTGCACGCAGAGCCCTGAGCAAAGGGATTCTCTCTGACTCTTTGCTTTCATTTGCTGCGGCTGGGCTCTGATTCAGTGTCCCAGTGTTCCCACTGCTTCATTCATAATGTTCCTACAACTCCCCGCGTATCTCTCCAGACAATAAGCATTTCAACCAAGGCCCTCGTTATCTGCCATCTCTGTTAGTAACTTCCTCCTCCTTGAACTTAGTGACATATCAGCCAGTTTGATCTATTTAAACACAAGCTCCCAACATCCTCTTCCCTGTCCATTGCTGTGGTCAGAGCCAATCCACCTCCTGTCTTTTATTTTCACATGCTGACAGAGGGTAGGTTTACATTAGACACAGGGAAGAAGCTCTTCCTTGTGAGGGTGCTGAGGCACACAGCGCCCAGAGAAGCTGTGGCTGCCCCATCCCTGGCAGTGCTCAAGGCCAGGTTGGACACAGGGGCTTGGAGCAAGCTGTTCCAGTGGAAGGGGTCCCTGCCTGTGGCAAGGGGTTGGAACTGGATGAGCTTTAAGGTCCCTTCCAACCCAAACCAGGCTGGGACTGTAAGATTTCATGTCAGGTGGTCACAGCTCCGCCTTGGCTGTCATTGCTTCACCATTGTCTCTCCTGCACAGCTCTGCTCTCTTCACCTGTGATGCTGGTGTCCTCCTTCATTTACCTGCTGCTCTCAAGGGAGCCTTTATGCCCTCTTCTCTGATGCTGTTGTCCCCAGGCTGCCCTGCCTCCCTCAGCTGAGCTGGCAGTACCGAACTTTGTTGCAGCAACCATTAAGAGTAGATGGTTTACGGCAAAGTCAGCCTGGAATTGTTTACATGGGATATAGCTGGGGTTTGTTGGGTTTAATGTACGCACACCAGCACGGGTAAGTGACTGTGCCTTTCCCCTTCCCCTCCCTGGCTGTCACCCTGCTCTGCACAGCCTGTGCGCAGTGCTCACACAGCAGGCTTGCTGATTGCTTCTGCAGTGTACGTTTTCTATAATGCCAGGAAGGTAACAGCTACCAAAATGATGGCAATTGTGTTTTCTAAGCACTGAAATCCAGATGTGAGCAATGCACAGTGCAGCTAAGAAACGCTCTTCTCTCCTCAAGTCGCATCGTTATACAATGGAAACACTCCAGAATATGTGATACAGCCTGAAGCTGCAGCAGTACCCAGGTACAAACCCGGGAGTTCAGAAAGGAATAGCCAGCTTATGTCTACTCCCTTGTCTTTTTTGATCTGGGTAAGACCTGCAGCATTGCAGTCACGGGCATTTTATATTTAAGTTTGGGTTCTTAGAGGCATTCTGGAACTGTATAAAGAGCCCTTTTCACTGACATGGCATCAGGCTTGTTATAACGTGAATGGCATCATTACAGTTCTCTCATTAACATCATAATGGCTCTGGAGGAATAGTGAGTGCAAACCCCAGCAAATGGAGCAGGAGCCATGTACCACGTAGAGTAGTGTGACTGCGGAAAGCTGCATACGGAAGAAGTTTGGCATTTGAACCTTCAGGCTGCTGGAGATGCCTCGGGGTGTCCTCACACCGCGCGAGTTTGGCTGACAAAATGGAAACCTTGTGGTAGCCTAAGGCTGGAGGGCTGGCTTCAATAAAGCCCTGCCTGGCTTCCATGCCACCGAAGCCCACACAAGGCTCCCAAATGGATTTTGCAAAATTGAATCCAGCCCTAAGCGTCAACCTTTTGCTGTAATTTTGTACAGTAAATGTATTGTATGCTCAAATGTACATCTTTCAGCCTTTATTTCCAGTGGTGTTAATGGAAACGTAACAATGCACGCGCTGTTCTGCAAAGTCTCATTGGAATGGGTGGGATTTGGGAAGAAATCCCTCCACTGCATAGGATAATGTAATATAAATGGGTTGGGCTGATGGCTGGAGGATGGTGAGATCTGGTTTTGTTTCTGGCTCTGACACTGATTTGCTGGGTATGCAGGAGGGGATTTGGCCACCCTTAATGGGGAAAAACAGTAGGTTGGCTCTGCAGGAGCAGTGCCAGAGGTCCCGGCTGTGGAGCTAGGTCCAGTACCGCTTCTGTAGTAAACACCATCTCGCACTTCAGGCTGTCAGTTCTGCCATCTCCAGCTTTGCCGTCGAGGAGACTGACTTCTCCCATGTGCCAAGTGCAGCTCCATTCCGACTCCTCTGCAGCAGCTGCAAATCAGTGCTCTGGAAAATCAAACGGGAACAAATAGCGCACCCACAAGCCCTTCTCAGAGCCTGGTTCTCGGTTTCTGTCTGCTGGAGCAATTCCTTCGCTATAAAATGGGGCTTATTTTGTAGCCGAGTGCCACCAGTGCAACACACACTGAGACCTACGGGCTTGGTTTGGGCTCTGGTTTTCTGGGCTTTTGGTTTGCTTTGTTTTTCCTAGGGAAGATCTATTATTTATGGCTTGGTTTTGTGCACTTTGGCAACAGCAGTGTGCAGGGACAGTAGCTGTTTATGGAAGTTCACTGGCTTGCCTCTGTTAATTCTGCATGCTGTAAATAGCAGAAGCAGTTCATTTATTTTACCAGCTGTCCAGAGAACTCAGTTTTCAGGATAAACCAGCAGCGCTGTGCAGAAGGCATCCCAACACTTCCCTCCTTTCCTTCCTTCCTTCCTTTTTAGTTCCCTTCTTCCCTTTTCTCCCTCCCTCCCTCCTTCCCTTCATTCCTCCCTTCTTTCTCTCCCTCCCTCCCTGTTCAGGCACAGAAAGGCCTATTTGTGATGAAATATGATATAAAAAGCAGCACAGTCAGGATCTCATATTCTCATTAAACAAAATCCCACAAAGAGATGCCGAATTCATTAGGAGCAAAGAAATCCCGACTTTCCCAAAGCAGCAGTGAGTTTCTTCCAACCCTTATTCTCTAAAGACAACCGCTGAGTGTTGACATCATGCCAACATGAGAAGATTGATGTCCTCCTGTGACTGATTCCTCACTGCAGATTAATGAGGAGAGTCCATGGGTGCTTTCTAATGTTGGCGTGATCTTTTCAGCCACAAAATATACGGCTATTTAGCTGGTTCTTGGGCCACTTTCTGGCCCTGCTCTTCAGGCAGCAGCCCGACCCACTTGCTGTTTCGACCAGTCTTTCCATGCGTCGGTGCTCAGCTGGCCACAAAAGGTGTGGGGAATAAATAACGTGTTGTCTGTGTTGGGGTAACTTCCAATGGGCCAGTCTAGCGGGTTGCCATTCCCTGCCTCTTTGTTCCTATGCCCAGGAACACCAAGCCAGCATTAATGGGCTGCTGGAAGGGAACAGATGTGGTGCAGGATGAGTGAATTGATGCTGAGGAGGGGTTTCGGCACCCTCCAGGGCAGTGGCACTGCCGGGGTTGGAGCTGCAGCCCCTCCGCATCCCGCTCTCAGCCGGCAGGAGCGTGGGGCAGCCCCCACCTGAGGCACGGGCAGCGCACGCTGGAATCCCATTTCCTAGTAACGCACCGGCCTCGGGCGTTCTTCCCGAATGCAGGAAAGCAAGCGGCAGATGTGGATGGATGATTTATTGTCCTTCCCTCTCGTGCTGCGGTTGATTTTTGCCCCTTGTCAGAAGGCTCTCGGCCGCTAACACAAACAAGGCTGGAATTCCACCTGCCCACCTGCGGCCCCTCCTTCCCACCGCTTCCTCGGGCCCTCATCCTCCTCCGGGAGGGCTGCACACCGGGAAGCGGCAGCCGCTTTCTTAGAGAGAGGAGGAGGAGGAGGAGGAGGAGGAAGGCGAGGGAGGGGCCGGGCCGCGTCTGGGCGCATTGTTCCGCGCTCCTCTGCCAAGAAGTAGGTGACGATGAACTCAGCCCCTCGCAGAAAGTTTGCTCCCTCCCCCGCCTGCCCCCCGCCGTGCCCTCCCCTCTCCTCCCCTCCTGGCGCTGGCCCCGGGCTCCCCGCTCCTGCTTAACATTCCGCCCGCTCCGCCGGTGTTGTGCTTGGCTCCGGCGGGGCTGCACCGCGCGGCGTGAGGCCGCGGCCAATTCTCTGTCTTAGTCTCGCAGTGTTTTGACTGGAGGCAGATCCAGTTCAGCCCGATCGGGGCTAGTGGAAACAACTACCTAAGTCTCCGCTGTCTTGTTCCGTTTGGGAGGGAAGAAAGAAGAAAGAAACGCGATCCCCAACTGCTGGGCGCGCTCGCTCTCTCTCTCTCACACACATACACACACCCGCACGGCAGACACGCACACACACAGGCTCGCACGCCCGTCGGTGCCGAGCGCGCCGTGCCAGCACCGCCGGGGGAGAATGGGAAGCGAGTGAGCGGATCCGTGCCGGTGTGTGAGCGCCGGGGCCGGGGCGGCGGGAGCGGGGCCGGGAGCGGGGAGCGCGCAGCAACTCCCGAGGACCCCGCGCCCTTTGTGGGAGAGGGCGCCGGTCCTTTCGCTGCCGCACGAAGGGAAGCAAGATGAACGCGTGCCTGTGCGGGGTAGAGACGCGTGTGTTCCCTGCGTGTGGAGGGCTCTGAGCGCCGGGGGCTCAGGTGAAGGGGGCTGCGGGGCGCTCACCGCGCTGCTTCCTCCGCTTCCAGGTGCCGGCGCCCGCGATGACCCTGGTGCTGCCCATGCAGCGGCTGGGCCGCCCCATCGCCGCCGAGGGAGCCGCCGACCTCGCCGCTTACCGCGCCCTTTGGGAGCCGCCCTGCTGCGGCCGCCCCGGCCCCGGCCCCGCCGGCTCCCCCGCCGCAGGTAGGCACCGCGCCGGGCCGGGGTCGGTCCGCCCGAGGCCGAGGCTCGCCCGCAGGTGCGCGGGGCTCGCCCGGAGCCGCGGGTGCGCTCCGGGGGAAGGCGGCGGCCGCCGGCCCGGCCCCGCCGCAGCGGAAGTTTCCCCGGAGCCGCGGAGGGTCCCGGTGCCGGGAGCGGGTCCCTGCGCTGCAGCAGCCCCCCCGCTGGCCGGGCTGGGCTGGGGTCATTGCTGCGGCCGCAGACAGATGTGGAAATAGGCGGCGGAGCTCTCCTGTAGCGCGGGGCAGGGAAATGAAAAGTATTTTGTTTGGAGAACCGCCGGCAAACCGCATGTCATCTGTCATATCTGATTTACCGCCCGCAGGATCGCATTACAGGGGAATTTCAAATCCTGTAACAACATCCAAGATCACATACTTTAAAAGGAAATATGTGGAAGAAGAGGATTTTCATCCGCCACTCAGCAGCTGCGCACATAAAGTATGTTTTCTAACAGTCATTGTTTTTACTCCGAGTTTCAGATGCTTGGTAACACCCGACTGACCCATTTCCAGGAGGCTGAAATTAGGAGAATGATCCAGCTGTTTGGTCAGAAACAAATAGTTGTCACTTGTTCACATTCATTGTTCTGTTGTCATCGAATTGCTTAAGAAGCAAAGGCGTTTCTTCATTTGTAATGACTGTAAATGGAAACGCTGAGAATAAGTGGTTTGGTTTTGTCAGATGATTTTGTTCTTAGCTGATTTGTAGCATGCCTAGAAACAGCTCCAGGACAGCATTTGAACAGCAGGAAGGAAGGGCATAAATAAAGAGAGTCCACGATTCCCCACTCAGTCAAAACTTTTTTCAAGGAGAAAACAGCAGTAGGTTTCATGTATCCCAAATGGATTACGGATCCTCTAGAAAAACAGTGTGACTTGGAAAGTGAGTACAAGCTCCTTTCAGTACTTAATCCTGTTTATTAAAAAGCTAATAACTCCAAAAGAACAGATTAGTAAATGAAATAGTATTTTTGTTTAATGAAAGCTGTCAGGGGAGGGATTAGAGCAAACATTTCCCAGGCCAGCGAATACATAAATTCAAATCTAACTTCTTTATTTTAATGAGAGATTTGATGCTCTTCTTCATTCAGGGTTCAGTCCTGTAAGGAAGTGAGTGCCTGGAGTGATGGGCTTTAAGGATAACTTGTGCCTTGAGACACCAGCCTCACCTTGCTGGGTCATACCTGGCCCGTGGCCACCCATGCAGTATTGGCGATGGAGAGGGCACAATATAATCTGATTAAAGCACAGTTTCTGGGAGGCAACAGGATCACAAGAGCCCCAGAGTCAGAAAGCTACACCAGATCAAGGCGCGGAGTGAGTTTATACCTATCTGTACTTGTGTCACAGAGGCAGCTGCCGGAGACACGAGGAGAACAGAGTGCCTTGTCCCTGCCAGGGACACGGGGCAGGGTGCTCTGCCCAGGGGATCCTGTTTCCCTGGAGGGATTTCCGCAGAGGAGAAGCGAGCAGTAATGCCGAGCTCGCTTCCCGAGGACCTCAGAGTAGCCGAAGGAATTTTCAGCTACAAATAGTCTTGGCTGGAAATAAAGACCTGCCCGGGAAGGTGAAAAACTGACCCGCTGTTAATTCCGGAAGGTGTCCGGTCTGCTGCCAGAGCAATGAATATATAGCACCAGGGCTGCTGAAAAAAGTGCTCTGGTCAGTGACTGTGTCTCCCATGTGTCACATCGCTCTGATTTCAGCCAGGTTTTTTGCTCGGCTAGCTGGTTGGATTTTTGTATCAGCGATTGTTTTCCTCACGAAGAGGAGGAATAGTTCCTTGTCCCTTTCTAGCAGCACAGAACCCAGTTGTAAAGGTATTGGGGTGCTAGGACTGTCCCAGGTGTCATTCTGTGCTGCTGCAGAGGTGCAGCACATCAGAAACCCTGGGCCACCCATTCCTGCTTTTGGCACAAGTGCATTTCCTGCTTTGCAGCACTGAGCTCCGAGGAGGGAGAATGCCGCAAGGTTTCTCCGAATTCCTATACCTTTCCTGCCCGGTAAAGAAAGAGTTATGTGCTGAGGTGATTGTCCCGTGGAGGGTATGACGGTAGGGCCCAGAGCCTCTCTCCAGAGGGCTGTTGGCAAACATTTGTAGTAGAAGTGGTTTGACAACTTGTTCTTACCGGTGGCCCTCCAGGATGTATCTCCAGGAGGATCCCAGTTTAAGGCTTGCTGGTTTGCTCCAGGCTTTTATGGCTTTGCTGGCTGTTGCTGCAGCAGGTATAAAGGGTGGAAATTAACCTATAGGCTTAATATGATTATAAATGAGTCATTTATTATAGAAAATTACTCTCTCTAACAAAGAAGAGCTTCAGCTGTGAACTCATATGGAAATGGGGCCAATTTTTGGTTTTACGAGGCACTGTGCTGCTCCTAAGCCCTGCAGACAGGACCAGGCTGTGGAAAGAGCTAGAGGGCTGAGGAGAGCTGAATGGATGTGAAAAGCAGCTGTGCTTTACGCTCTTTCAGTCCTCATAGCTACGACTTCCACCCTGCAAAAATGCTGTAACCATGTGGGAAAGGGAAGAATGATCAAGCCACAGATGGGGGGGGGGGGGGGGGATCTCGAGCAGCCTCTCTTTGTGCTGTGCTGCTCTCCTCCTACGCAAACCCAATTCTTACTAAAAATGAAAATCAGTCAATAGTGCTTCCAGTAGCACGCGTTGCCCCCTCTCTTATTTGGATTCCCAGGGTAGCGATTACAGCGCAGGACCCGGGGGCTCCCGGGGGCAGGAACCTGCTTGTGCTGCCAGCGCTGAGAAACAGGAGTCCTGGAAGGACCACGGAAGGGAGAACAAATCTGCGGGCGCCGAGCCAGGATTTCTGCAAATCCCTATCCTCTCCTCATTTCCTGACCTTGTCCCTGCCTGTCTGCGTTCCCACCGGTCCCGTAGAGCGCAGGGTGTAGTACATGGGCCAACAGCTGCTCTCCAGATGCTGCAATGCTTTGAGATGGGTTTCTCCCTGCTCCCCTCCCTGCATGCACGTTTGTACGCGAGCAGAATAAGGGAGCTTGGCAAAGGGAGACCTGCTCGCTGGTGGGCCCCTTCCACTGGCAGCGGATGGAATGCTCTGACACTTGCTGCAAGGCTGCTGGAGGGGACCTTCGCTTGGATTCAGAGCTTTGTAAAAGCCCCACAGGGGACAATTGAATAGGGTCCATTTATATAGAAAATCAAAACTGCGCAACAGTTTCATGTTCTAATCCCAAATGCAAATAAAGAGCCAGATGTGTGCATCTGGATTTCACTCTTCCATCCTGGACTCATGTCCTGTGATTGACTCTGCGGTGTAATGCTCAGCCACTTACCTCCTAAACCTGGGTGAGGGCTGTGGCCAAGAGAAAGCAGGTCCCCAGGTGTGCAAAATGAAAAGCCAGTTTTAGGAGCCTCAGAAAGAGAATAAAAAATGTAGTGGTGCAGGGGGGGAATACTTCGCTTCATTTTCTTTCTTCTTGCCTGGAACAACCCCCCTTGCCTTCAGTTCCATGTCTTGTGTCTTTTGCATTTTCAGACCATCTCCGTGTTCGAGGAGCGGGCCCATATTCTTTACATGTCTTTGGAAAAGCTGAAATTCATTGACGATCCTGAAGTCTACCTGCGGAGATCTGTCCTCATCAACAACCTGATGAAGAGAATCCACGGTGAAATCATCATGCAGAACAACTGGTGCTTCTCCGCCTGCTCCTTCAGCGGCACCTCACCACAGGAGTGGTTTGTGCCTCAGGACTGTCCGTACAGAAAACGCCTTCGGATGGCAAAGGAGGAGTACGAGAAGCTCCACATGTGCTGCTTCTATCAAGAGTGTGGCAGTCACTATTTAAATCTACCCTACTCTGTTAATGCTAGTACAGAAAATACTTCCTCTTCTTCCTCCTCCTCCCTCCCTATTTCTTTGCCAAGCTGTTCCCAGCAGGTGGATTATGACATTGGCAGTGCCTTTTCTTACAGGAGTGATGACCAGATACCTGCAAATGAAATATTCATCACTAATGCCAGGTCTCACAGTCATCAGGAAAAGGCAAAATCAAATGACGAGAAAGGAGGTAATGAACCTGAGCGGGACAGCGCAGCCCCAGACTGTGAACCTGTAAGAGGCCCCCATGCTCTCGAATGTAAAGGCAAATTTTATGACTGTTTTGAGACTGGATGTAACGACAAGAGCAACATCAGTGAATCCTGGAAAAAATCCTTAAGGAAAAAGGAATCTTTACCCAGTAATAAAATGTGCTGCAGCAAAGGAAGTAAAATCTGAGGCGTCCTGCCCTGCGGAAGCATGCGCAGCCTGTTTGTCTGTCTCTCAAATTCTGATTTTGAATGGATTTTTTATAGTTTTCTACAAATGGTACAATCACGCCCCAAACGTTACGTGTAGTTTTCAATGACTGGGGAGCAGATTGTGTGAGGCATCTCAATCGGATGCATCAGAGGGCTATTTATAAGCGCGGAGACTTCATACAGAACACAGTTGCGTTCCTGCTTAGCACCGTGGTCTGTACAGCTCTGGTGTAGCTTTCGTTGCTGAAAATGCCAACCAGGCAGATGGGGAAAACATATCGTTTTCTATCTCCCTGCCCCCAAGAAGTCTGCCATTAATTAAGAAGAATCGCCATTATGTTTACTAAGGAATTAAAAGTCTGGTAAACAAATTGATGCTATCAGCAAGGGTGATGGGCTCCTTGTAACTCAGTGTTTGTTCTGACAAAGGACTTGTCTTCATGGACTGGGAATAAACCATCCTTACGTTTTGTACTGATACTCTTTGACTTCCTGGATTCTTCACCTTGTTCAACGGACAAAATAGGACATAGCATAAAGAAATAATCTGTTCATGGGATTTTAATCAGAAACACAACGTGCAGCTTAAGTACTTGCATGTTTTCACCTCGGCTGTAATAACTAATGAGGCTTGTTGTTATACAGGGCAGGTTTTGTTTTGGTGCCTTACTTTTTCTCTTAATTTTTGCCAGCGTAAAAATTAAGTATAAATCAGTGCTACAGCAGGGATTTAAGCTAAACAGAGGAAAAAAAACCCACAAGCAGCCCACAGGGTGGATCAATATTATTAGAAACCTTTAACCTTTGAAGTACTGAGTTCAACTTCCTATTCAGACAGCTCTGTTCTTCCTTTTTGATGCTCAATTGCTTTTTGATTTGCCGTCCTTAGGAAGGGATTTAAGAAACAATAGAGAGATGTCTCTTGTAAACAAGCATTCGATGCTTGAGTTGCTATGGCAACTGTCTGTTGCTGGGGCTCTTTTTTTTATTCCTTCTTCGTATAATGAAGTTCATGAACCAGTGGCATGTTTTATACTTTATTCTGTTTCGCATAATTTCTCTCTTTTAGATTGCAAAAGCATGCGGGAGTTTTCTATGACTTTTGCTGTTGATTTAAACCGAAAAAAAGTAGGAAAAGAAAGCAAAAAGCACAATGTTAATGGATAATGTGGCAGTAAACTTGATTTTATCTGAATGAATGTAAGGGGTTTCATTTGAAAAAAGAACATTTTGGAGAAATGAGCTGAGATTTCAGTGGCCAAGGACAACATTGAGTCATTCCTAGGTGCACCGTTTGCTGTGTGCTGTTTGAAATGCCCAGAAGACATTAGCTGGGGTTGGACCGAGAGCATTGTGAGCTTTAGATCCACCAAATTAATTAGTTCCCACAGTCCTCATAACAACTGGCAGGATGTGCTTGGCAAAATAGCCACATCCAAGCCACAGCTGACTCATAATAGCTGCCTGTTCCCACAGCACCATGCACTCCGGCAGCATCTTCTGCTTGGTACTTGTCCAGGGGATGAACTCCACCGCAGTGCTGGGGGAGCAGCCGCCCGGGGCCGGCCCTAGCTTGATGCTGGAGTCACTGGGTTTCTGGGTCAGAGACCTCATACTCTGCGTTTCACGGCTTCAGCCCAAGGTCTCCTGGGCCATGGTTATTTTGGGTACTGTGTGCACCCCACAGTTGCAAACTGGGCGGGTGACCACAAGGAGAGTAGGACCTCAACCTTTATGCAGTGAGGGGAGCTGGAACCGATAAGTTTGTAAGGGTTGTCATTGGGAAGAACAACAAATAAAGGATAAGTCCCACCTGATTTCTCCAAGACAGAAGCTTTTTTTTTATTAAAGATAATATTAAATATAGATCTCATTCATACAGTGTATGAGTAGGATCATCATTTAGACATTTGTCCACAAGGACCAATTTTTTAAAAACCCTGATTTTTCATGTGTTATACCCAGATAAGTCTAGTAAATGTCTGCTCTTTTCCAATATTTGATAAACACTTGATGTTTTAAGCTTAAATATTAGATGCTTGTATACTAATGTGTTGTTGTAGTAAAGTGAAATTTCCTTGATATATATTTATTAAAATGACCAAAATTAATTTTATTTTACATCTCCAATGGCTACTGGGTCCTTTCCCCCGTGGTCCCCTCCCTCACCCAAGGAAATGCCATGTAATCAAACTGCTCCCTGCTGGAGAGGTTACCTGCCCTGCAGTTGACTCTGCACTTCAAGCTGTGTCCAGGATGGAGCTCAGCCTTCTCGGGGCTGCAGGAGCCTTTAGGACAGTCTGAAGGAGAAGCACCAGGCTTTGCTGTGGACTTGCATGTATGGCCAAGGAGAACACTTGCCCAAATGCTCTCCAAACCACAAGCCAACTAACACTTGGGGGGCTGAAAGCTTTTTGACCCTAAGGGGCTTCTTGGTCTTCAAGATCAAGCCTGCACACATAATCATTGCAGAGTCTTCTGGGTTGGATTTGTACTAGCTGAAGTGATGGACCAGCATAAGTCTTTGTCTGCTCCGGGCTCTCTAATAGCTTCTTTAGGTCCAGGGACACCTAGAGTTAACAAGTTACAGTTCTGGACAGTCTTACTGATTGTTACCAGCGTCAGTAAGGGATGAAGTGTCATCTAATGAAGGTTGGCCTACGAAGGATAAGTGGTCTTTCATGGCTTTCTCTGGATCCTGCCTCGCAAAATAATAGTGAATACTGAAAGCAGATGTGTTGGACTCCGGAGTCCCCTGAGTTATCCTGTTTGCTTCAGAAGAGACAGAGGGATTTTGTGTTAGAGCTGGAAACACTCTTGTGCAATTGCCAGAAATGGCAACAGACCTTGACAGGATTTCCAACCTGGGCTAGGCTGAATGTACTTCATGGTTTTAATTTGATTTATGGCATGTGAACAGCCTAAACCTGTCAGGCCTTTTCCCCATTGCACACCCCAGTACTAAGGACATTCTGGTCGTATCACAAGTTTTCAAGAAATAGTTCTTTTCCAAGATTATTGTAATGTCTTTCACCCATAGGTCCCATGTGTAAATGCTAAATGAATGCTCCTAAACTTGGTCCTGGCCTACCTGCCTGGAAGAACTGGACAGAAGAGCTTCTCTCTAGGGAGATTGCTTTGCTCTTCATCATAACATACTTTGCTCCTGTAGTGTTAAGACTGAAGAGCTGTGCCTTTCAGCAGACTAATGATGCTACTTCAATCATACATGGAAAACAGCAATAGAAAAAGATGTTTCTGTTGTCAGGTCTGTTTTACTCTCGCTAGGAACAGAAGCATTGTTTTACCTTCAGGGTCACTTTCCACCAGGTAATATGGAAACGCATAGTTCACTTGACTTAGAATCATAGAATAGTTAGGGTTGGAAAGGACCTTAAGATCATCTAGTTCCTACCCCCAGCATAAAAAATCATGTTCCTTTTTCAAAACAAGCGACAGAGTATCATTGTGCTTCATATATATTCAATACTTTTGGTGAAAATTGACTATTTTTACTGGATTAGCTAATCTGTTGAAACAGCTTAACACGGTTACTCAAGCATCCCAGCACTGAAACAGCCTCAGCTGGCGCCGGTTTGCAGTGCCAGCGCTGCAGCTGGCTCCACAGGAAAAAGAGGCAGGCTGAGTCGCAGCAATGAAGCGCTGCTTTCAGGCCTGAAGGTGTTACACCCCAACACAAAGCTGTGGTGATGAGGCTTTTTCTTTTTTCACGTTTCATCTTCCTGTGTGCTCTCCTTCCTCCTCTTAAACCTCTCACCTACTGACTGTCCTTTTGCCTCCAGGGCTGTAGGCTGGCTGCCACCACCTTTTGGGTTTGCTCAAGGGAAGCAAGGAGCTGGTTCAGAGGTGCAGCATGAGCTAACGGAAGGTATAAAGACGCTAACCAGGGTGCAGGGTGTCTGGGCTGTTCCTTGGCCACTCCAGAGGCCCGTGCTGGTTGTGACCCACTCACCTAAATGGCCTTTCCAGCTGGCAGTAGCTCAGATTGCTGCTGGGGTAGTGATGCAGTGATTAAAGAGCTAGGGCCAAAGCAGAGATGTGAAGGTGATCTCTAGCCTGTCTTTTGACTTCCCTGAGATAAAGACTATAGCCAGAGGTGTAGCAAATGCAATCGCTGCTTACTCATGCCAGGAACCTCGATAAAAGAAGTTTCTCAAGTTTTTATCACAGGAAGAGCCAGTCAGTCACATCAGAAAAAGGTTTAAACTGTTGTGGGATGAAGGATTTCATCTGGTGTTTCACTCAGTGAATGCAGCTCTCACGTGGAAGTGTCCCAAAGGGACCTTGTGCCTTGCCTGTCCCCTGTTTTGCAACTTCCAATAAAGGGGCTGCCCCTGCTTTCTGGAGGTAACCGTTGGGGCTCCTCAGTACTGGTATGAGTGTTTCTGCAGCTGCACAAAGCACCCCAAGAGGCTTTTCCTGGCAGGGTGTGCAGAGCCTGCTGAAAGATCATAGCCAGGGAAGTGCTGCAGAGGATCTTGCTGGAAACGTTAGGAGATGTGAATCTTCCACAAGGCATCCCATGTAACAGCCAAGCCGCTCAGTCACGACTACTTGGAATACACAGTGATTTCCTGTGTTTTTTCAATCTCACTTTAACTCCTCTGACAGATGGGGAAAGATGACTAAACCGAGGGAGTTTACAAGAGTTCGTCTTGTGGTGTTTGCAAACTGTCTCTGGGAGGTCCATTTTCTCTAATGTAAACACAGCCGTGGCAGGGTGCCCAGTGCCTTTGCAGCAGTTCATCCTGCTCAGCTCAAGGCTGCTAATATGGGGTGTACCCAGCCAGCTGGGTCTACACTGGGGAACACAATGCGGCCCTGGGGCTGAGTGGGGTTAGGGTGAGACCTTTGCTCTTACGGGCTCTCCACAGAAAGCATGAAGCAAAGCAGCTGTGGCTGTAAGACCAGACTGAGTTTACCATTCAGGGTCAGTGGCTCTCCTCATCAGGGGAGCTGGGGTCAGGTGTGGAGGGTTAGATTGAACTCCAGGGGACTGACCATGTGAAAACAGTTGGCCTGTTATTGCTCTCCCAAGTCTTTAAATTGTAGCAAGGAATTAAGCACACCTTGGGGAAGGTGGGGTTTCAGTTCCTCAGTTTTGCAGAGGTGGTGCAGGCTGCATGGTGTGTAAAGGCTTCTCTCTAGATCCAGCCAAAAGTCCAGGTAGGCAAGTGCTTTAACTTATTTTAATCTCTGTGTTCAATCTCCCCTTCTGAGGAATGTGGGGAGTGAGAGGAGTAGTCACAGAAAGGAGATAAATGGTCTGTCTGCTTAAGGTCAGTCTGTTTAGTGCTATCTCCTGCAGTGGTACTTTCCCTGTGGAATACCCCACTGGGCTCGTCTTTCTGTACTGTGGTCTGTGTCTTCATTCTGAAGCAGCTAAGGGCTCTGGTTGTTGCAAAGGAGGATGGTGGAGTGGCAGTGGTTGGTGGCCATGCCTTCTCCATGAGAAAGTGGTCTGTAGTTGTCACGGCTGCATGTCTCCATCGATTGGAAGGTGAAGCACAGCATTGCTTGCACTTTCTCCTACCTGCCTTATCTTTCTAATTCAGCATTTTCACTTGTAACCTGTGTCTGGTCTCAAATACTCTCTGGCAGTTGGCTGGCTGATGTTTTCGAAACATTTTGCAGCTGGCTGATGGGCAGTGAGACCCTGGGAATGAATGAGATGGTGCTGCGCCACTGAGTTTAGGAGAAGTTGTGCCTGGTTGTACCAGCTGACCACCCACATCTTTGGTTATTGTTGGTTTTGTCTTTCCCTCTTGACTTAGTTTTTAATCAGGACAAGTTTCAAATGGCAATCCCCCACCTCCACCCCGTACAGCATGGGCCCAGCTGCTCTGTATTTACCCCTTTAGTAAGGGAAAGACTCAGTTGGAGTTGAGCAGTAGATTATTTTCTAATCCAGTTTTATTCCTCAATTCCAGAATGGTTTCTGTCTCTCCGTATATGTGTAAGTTCTGTGCTTTATTCCTTCATCAACCCTAAAATCCCTTGTATGCTTTTATTGCCTCCATCCACTGCTGTTCTCAGGGTGAAATCCTTTGTACTTACTCTGTGAGTAGGCCCCACTTACTAGCCACATCCTCTTAGCCATATAGCTGCCATGGGGCCATTTATTCCTTTGAACAAAGTAGTGTGGTTTTGACTTAAAACACAGTTGTTTTACCCGTCAACCAGGGGAGCACATCATCACCTGGTTGCTCCGATGCTGGGTTTAAACCACGACACCTCTATATTACAAATCATCAGATACTGCACATACATGATGTGTTGCTACCCTGCAAGTGTAATGTACAACTAGTAGTATGTTTGCCTCAAATTCAAGGAATTAAATCCTCAAATCTCAACAAGTATGACCAAAGAGACCTATGTTTCTCAATTTCTATTGGTACTATCATTATTAACCTGAAAATACAGCTTGACTGATTTTTAGATCTTGAGCAGCTCCCATTTTACCTGCTGGTGCTGCATACCTGTTATTCCTTCTTTGACCCCTTCTGTGTGACAGATTGGATTCTGGTTTACTAGTCAGTACAATAAAGGCAAATTTCATTTTGTGTTTGGTATGGGAAGTTATGAAGTGTTAACACAAGCCTGACTTGTGCCTTCATTAAAGAACTGCTGCAATACTGAAACTTCAGAATAACCTGTATCATCATCACAGTCATGAAGACAATCTTAAACTATGAACAGGGCATAAGCCACTGTCAGATCATTTTCCTTAGTCTGCATGTGGGCTGAGACAGGGATTTTTATTGTATGAACTTATCCCTGCACTGGAAACACCCGTTTGCTAGCTCTGATGCTTAAAGATGAGAGTGTAATGTCAGCTTTGGAGGTCTTTCAGTAGTGACCACTATAAGTAAGGCTTTCAGCTAGCGAGCTTGCCCTGTGTTCCCAGTGGTCCTGTGAGCCTCTCAAGCTGCCGGTGGCCCCCAGTGGTAACTTTCCAGCTGCCAGAGCTCCTTTTTTCCTTTGATTTTTTCCAGATGCTATCAATAAAATATTTGTCTAGGCTCTAGAAACACAGGGCAAGACAAACTCTCTTTTAACCACAGATCAACATAAATAATAGAAAGGCAAGCCGGGCAGTAATTTCAGTCTTTGAATTTTGAATACATGAAACCCTGCTTTTATTATTGTTATTTGGGAACTTAATTTCCCTTTAAATACTGCAACCGCACCGTTTTCTGGCTGTCATGAGGATGACACCAGCACACTACAAATCCTTCATGATCACACAGCGCTACCCCGGCGGGTGCCAGAATCAGAACCTCGGCAGAGCCTCTGAGGTTTGACTGGATGTTTTCCCACACTGCTTCATTTTTCCCCCTTTGCTCACAAGTGCTGAGAAGATGCATGTGGAGGGGGAGGGGACCCGAGAGGAAAATGTAAATCATGGCAACCTGACTGTCAAGAGGGTATCACTTTTTGATTCCTAGCTTGTGTTCCCAGTGGTGGTGGAGCTGCAGTATGGGGTTGTTTTGTTTTACCTCTGGGCTTGGTTTGCAGGTGCCGGCAGAGCTGCAGCCTCTGGAGCACAGAGGTAAGGGACCTTGCAGCAGAAAGGGTTTGTTCCCCTTTGATAGGTCGGGCTGGCACTCGTTGCAGGAGCAGCTGGGAGGAAGAAATAATTAGCATCACAAAGAGCTATATTTTAGTATTGCATTGTACATTTTGAGCTTTCAGATACCTTCACACATTGGGTTGCATGTTGCATACAGCTGAATTCCAGGTAGAACCGGGAAAGCACAAAGTAATATGAAAATAAATAGAAAACAGTTTGAATACTCTAACGGCAAACACAAATCCTCAGTGTTGGGAGCGTAGGCATGCTGTAAGCGCAGGCATGCTGTAAGCGCAGGCAGCCAAACCCGGGTGCTAGTGGCCATTGACATGGCTACCTGGCATGCAGAAGGAGCATGGTTCTCCTGGTTGGCAGGAAGGTCTGAATGGGATGCAGGGTGAATCCTTCCTGGTGTACAGGAGCGGATGGATGGAGTATGTGAGGCTTGTGGGCTTGGAACAGCAGCCGGATGGCCCCTCTCGGCCCCAGAGGTGGGCAGCAGGTTACTACGGAGAGTGCTGTGGGTGCAAGCACTGAATGGTTTGCTCTGCTTTCATCATTAACAAATGGCTAAGCTGCGCTGGGGGAGCACGGATGGTTTGTGCAAGAGGTTACAAACCCCACAGAAAGCTTGTCTCCCTGCCTGGGTCCCTTCCCATGGCAGCTCCGAGGGATGGGGTGCTCCTCTCCCACCTTGCTCCCAGCAAAGCTGCTCCACGTGTGTGCTCCTGCCCTGCGGCAGAGGCCAGACGGAGCCTACAGTGGCCTGTGGCGTTTGCAAACCCCGCTCCCTGCGCTGGCTTGTGTGAAATAAGCTGCTTTGTGCCTACCCGTGGTCTGCCTGCCCACTCACTGCAGCATACCTCTCTCCTCCCTTCCCCCCCCCGCCCCTCTTTTGTCTGGGTTTTGGCTGAGGAAAATTACCCACCCCAGGAGTTAAGAGAAATGCAGAGAATGAAGTAGAAGGAGAAAAAATATCCCAGGGAAGGTGTTTCAAAGCTGATCCTCCCCTGAGTCCTGGGTTTGTCAGACGTGCTTGCAGCACACAGCTGCACCATGCTATCAGAAAGAGGGATTTAAAAATCTAACCTGTGTATGCAGCTCTTTCTCTTGCTCCCTTGGATTGAGAGTCCCTGCCAAGGCAGGAGCATAAATCCCAGTTTAGGAGGTTAGATCTCTAAGCCCCGCAGGCAGTCTGTGCTGCAGTGGGGAGCTGTGTGAGCTCTGTCATCCATGGTGGTGGTGGTTTCTGCTAAATCTGAATATACTTCACCCAGGTATCTGTATTCAGCACAACCTCATCAAGTAGGGAGATGCAAATTGGGGCTGTTCAGCCTGGAGCAGAGAAGCTGCGTGGAGACCTCAGAGCAGCTTCCAGTGTCTGAAGGGGGCTACAAGGATGATGGAGAGGGGCTCTTCATCAGGGACTGCAGCCATAGGACAAGGGGTGATGGGTTCAAACTGAAACAGGGCAAGTTCAGGTTAGATCTAAGGCAGAAGCTCTTCCCTGTGAGGGTGCTGAGGCGCTGGCACAGGGTGCCCAGAGAAGCTGTGGCTGCCCCATCCCTGGCAGTGCTCAAGGCCAGGTTGGACACAGGGGCTTGGGTGACATAGTCTGGTGTGAGGAGTCTCTGCCCGTGGCAGGGGTTGGAACTGAATGATCTTAAGGTCCTTTCCAACCCAAACCAGTCTGGGATTCTATGATAAGTTGAGCAAAAAAGCATGGAAGATCCTAGTGCTCTGTCCTGGTTGTACATGGGATAGGAAGGCTGCTAAGCCTTCAGCAGAGAGAATTTGGGGGAAGTGCTGGGGGTTGGCATTGAGGAAGAACAAAACCAGGGCATTACAATAGCATGTTATGGTTCTTAAATGGCAGTTTTAGGAAGCCATAACACTCAAATGGTTCCTAAAACCACAATGGTGTTTAGGCTTTATGCCTCTCACAGTTATAATAAGATTTATCAGAGAAACATTTGTCAAAACTAATGACTTTTTATACTTAAAGCACACTGACATTGTGTTGTGCTTTCCTTCACAAGTAACATCTACACTTAGAGTTGTTGTTGAAAGAGATCTGTGAGGAAAAATTACACAGATCCAATCTTTTGTTTACTTGGTGCACTTGACAGCCCCTGAGCACAGGCAGGTTCTCTCGTTGCCTGTACAGTCTGTCAGTCACTGTTCTGACATTTGTCTGAGCCTTTCATGTAGCAGTGGAGAAAACAGGACTGGTTTTCATAAGGAAAATATGGCCATGGAAACACAAAGAGTGCCGACAGATTCAGCGGTAGGGAGTGTTACTGGGTGATGCTTTACATTAATTCATTTCAGAGGGCAGGAAAAAAAAAGAGGTTTAAACAGGCTGTTTCTTTTTAGAGCAGAGCAGGCTTACTTGCAGCCTGAAAGCACAAAACGCCACATGAGCACAGATGAAGTTTGAAAAAGGAAGAATGGGGGGTAAGCTCCCTGCAGGTTTGGGAGCGTCAGGCAGTGCCAGCCCACAGGGCTTCAATCCTGCTCTCCCAGGGCCCAGTGCAGACCCTGAGGCAGCCTCCTCTGTCCATAGTAAATACAGCGTGGTGAAATCATGTAAGTGTGGTGAATCAGGGCTATGAGGATGATAATGTGGCTGCAGCACCTCCCATACAGGGACAGGCTGAGAACACTGGGGCTGTTCAGTCTGGAGAAGAAAAGCTGCGTGGAGACCTCAGAGCAGCTTCCAGTGTCTGAAGGGGGCTACAAGGATGCTGGAGAGGGGCTCTTCATCAGGGACTGTGGTGATAGGACAAGGGGTGATGGGTTCAAACTGGAACAGGGCAAGTTCAGGTTAGATCTAAGGCAGAAGCTCTTCCCTGTGAGGGTGCTGAGGCGCTGGCACAGGGTGCCCAGAGAAGCTGTGGCTGCCCCATCCCTGGCAGTGTTTAAGGCCAGGTTGGATGGGCTTTGGCAACATGGCTTAGCATGAGGCATCCCTGACCATGTCAGGGGGTTGGAACTGGATGATCTTAAGGCCCTTTCCAACCCAGACCATTCTGGCATTCTGTATGCCCCACCTGTGAGAAATCTTTCCTAGGCTCTCCAGTGGCACTTACTCTGGGGCTTGGAGAGGCACCATCAGGTCTGTTCCCTCTGAGCCTGTTTCTGTCGCTTCAGCAAATGGGTTGTTCCTTTCTGTAACAACCATATGGCTTCATCAGCTCTACAGCTAGTGTCCATGTTCTACAGCTTGCATTACTTACATGGGAAAACAGGCTCTAAAACTTCTCTCATCCTCATTTCACTCTTTGATCAAAAATGTGGTGATTTTAAGCAAAACATGCCAGACTGAGCAGAGGATGGGCAGATAATGTGCTCTGGTACACCTCCAGTGAGATCAGTAACCCAGCACGGGGGCAGCCCCCTGAGCAAGGGTGAGTCAGAGATCTCCTGGGCCACATACCATACCAGGACACCCATGGAGTTGTTATTTCCTTCTCCTCACAGAGATGAACAGAAGAAACAGGAATTGAGCAGGATTGAAAAGTTTTTGGGGTCAGCGAGAGCAGCTGGCTGCAGGGCTTTTAAACCCTTGATGCTTGCCAGACCCACTGTACTTCCTTCAGGCCAGTATCACAGAGGTCTGTAAGACATAAGCAGAGAAATGGGTAAAGATTAGAAAGATCAGAGAGTTCTCTGTGTGGGCTTTGTGAAGGTGTATCTGTATGCAGCTTCTGACACCTATGGGGGATGGCAAATATGCGGAGCTGTTTGGTGACAGCCAAATCTGCAGTGTGAAGGACCTCCGTGCATCTGACTGTCCATTTGTCCTTGCATTTGTCCTGGGACCTGACTTACCTAGGACATGCAAATTCTGCTGGAAAGGTTTGCTCATGTTGGAGCAGGACTTACTGGGGAAGAAACAGCTGCCTTATGGCTCTCATATGGTACAAGAGGAGCTGCAGTCATGCTGAGGCTTCCAAAAGTGCAGCTACACAGCACCCAAAGTAGCTGCTCCTGCAGGAAGATGCATCTTGGGTGCAGCCCTCTGCTGCAGGTGACCCCATGGGTCGGCCCTTCTGCCCCTGCTCTGCTCCTGAAGTCTCTCGCAGGGATGTCTCCTGTGCCTTTGTACCTGGGGAACTGGAGGTGATTCGGTGGTGTCTGCACTAGAGCCTTAACTCTTTTTCTTAGGTTTTTGTTTCTTTGCATCAACGCTGCTTTGTCTCCAATTCTTTCAAACCCTGCTTCGTTGGACAAGAGACACTGCCAGATCCTCTGCTTTGAAGCAGAGGAGAAACACCTCTACAATTTCCCTAGCCAGTGCCAGAGTATGGAGGAAGTCTGCTCCGGTGCATGCCCTGATCCTGCTTTGGGGAATCACTTAGAGCTGTTCCTGTTTTGACAGAGCTCATTTACCTCTCCCTAACTGCTGTAATCTCTTCAGAGTGCAATTCAAGTTGTTAATAGGAGTACCTTCATAAAGAATTTACATATGCAAATTCCCAGTCTGAACTTTGCTACAGCAAAGTCTGTGTTGCTGGAATATATTTCCCTGCACCCACAATCCTCTTTTTGAGGATACCTCTGTGCTCCATACCCTCCGCTACCTGCTCCGAGCTGCTTTCCTGCAAGCTGGAAGTTGTGAGCGTGAGTCTAATTTCACCCTTCAATAAGCAGGGAATTCAGAAGTGCTGGGATCAACACCAGCCGCTCCCATTTGCGATAGCTCTTGGAGTTAAAACTCCGTGCGTATGCTGTCATTTTGGGGAATGTGAAACCTCTCTGAAGCAGGGTGCCTGCAGGCAGCGGTAGGCTCTGTTTGGTGTGCCGGGGGGGGAGGCTGGGTGTAGCTTGTTGGAGGACACATATGTGTGCACACATTCACTGGGCTGTTTCCTGGAGCTCTGGTCTTGTTCTGTCTTGTCTCTTGGGCTCTTTAAAGCAAGGGTCATTAGAGCTGTTTGCTCTAGCATTTGTTCATCCCACATCCTTCTCTGTATTAGACAATGTCTACCTTATAATGTTTGATCCTGATCCAGCAGAAAATATTCCATTAATGTGACTTGAAGAGAGGAATATATTTTTCCCAGCCTCAGCCTGTGAAGTTAGTTGCAGTGTGCTGCTCTGTACACTAAGACTGAATCAAACTTCCTTTCATCAGCACCAGCTTCTGGCACTTTACTCCTGCACCCAGGAGCTAGGTCATAGGAACTGACTTGGGGCCATCCGCGTGGTCTCAGGTTGAGCCTGCATCTATCTCCTGTTGTACTAAGCTGTCAAAAACAGTTATCTCCAGAAACCCTTTCTCCTGTCTTTACATCTTATTAATTGATGGGTCCTGCTCTCTGTCATGCTGGCACCTCATGAAGAGTCAAAAGCAGGAGCAGGAAATAATGAGTCAAACCACAGAAATTCAGTGTCATCTGTCCAAGGGAAGACTAGATTGGTTTAATGGAGGTTGGAAAGGGCTTAGCGTACATGGAAGTATGCTATTTACTCCCTGCTGATCTTGATTATGGGAAACGATGGCAAACAGAAAAATAGATGTGGATTTATGAAGTGACATAAGGGCAGAAAACTTGAAGGCACCAGTGGGGGAAAACGATCATTTAAGATGGCTCTTAGGCATAGAATGGTGCAAGGTGAAATTAAATACCAAGTAAATATCGGCAAGATCTGCTGGAGTGTGGAACAGCCTCCAGAAAGGAACTGGGGGAGAGCCTTTGCTTAAGCCACTCAAAACTAGCCTGAACAAGGTGCTGGGATAGATATGCTACAGAGAACAACTCTGCAACTGCCATAGGGCTGCAATGATCTAATAGTTCTTTCCCACCTTTAATCCCTGTGATCCTGCAGTTAATCATCACATGTTCATTGTGAAATCTCTGCTCAGACCATTTGTTAAGTCTCTATGTAACTAGAGAAACTTTATATTTTCTAGAAGAGGACAAACCTAGGGGGTTTAATCCAAAATTATGCCGCCAGTGGGCTTGGAGCCATGATTTTACAGGCAGAAATTTGGATCCGGGACCAAACTTTTGTATCTCTGAAATGGGCAGATCTGAAGCGCAGCTTCTTTGTTTCTGCCTTGTGCTGCTGTAGGAACTGCTGCCAAGAGACAGAGATAGTGAATCAGAGACGGGTCCTTTTCCAGAGCAGTGACAGTGACTAGCAATTACAAATAGCTTTGGACCTCTTGAATGCAAGGGTGTGAATGGAGGCTGGGTTTTCCTTACACTATTTTGCCATGCATCCTCCCCTACCATTTCTTTACAATTACAGAGGTTGGAACTTGGATGCTATGAAGACAGAGGTGGCCAAAAGAGAATCCAGGCGGTTTGCATGATAATGCCATCTTCCTGTAGCTATAGGAAGCACTTCCTCTGGTTTGTGAGCTGCAAAGCATTGAGGTGGATGGGGCAGCTGCAGTCCAGACATTTGTTGTTGTCACTCTGGAAGATGATAATAGATCTGTTAGCAACCCCCTGGCACTATGTAGGCTTGCACAGCAATTACTTCTGTCATTACTTCTACATCACCCTGCTAGCTGTAAACTTAAGAGTATCCCAGAAATAATACTGAGTTTTGGGCTGTGGTCTGTTGCTTTTCCTCAGGTGTGGAGCATGTGCAAAGGAAAGCAAATAGCTCTGGTGTCCTCCGCCTGATCAAAGGCTCATTGCTGGATGGTGTCTGTAAATTGGAGAATGTGGTGATGGCAAAAGGGCCGCTGACAATGGCCTGGAAGGACACAGACATGGGATAGAAACATACTGTAACTGGGTCATGGGTTGAAACTCTTACGTCTCTGAAATTTGCTGCCTCCCTCCTCTGAATCTAGTCATGGACAAGCAGCTTCTCGTTACCATTCCCACTTCCCTCCTTCATTTCACCACCAGTATCACATCACTCCTTTAGCTTTTCTTTAAGCTGGTCTTCTCCCTGGCAGTGCTTTTCCATGCCTATGGGACAGTCCTTATGCAGCCACAGAGGCAGAGAGGTTTGCCCTGTTCCTACCTTAACCACAACTTTCTGAAGATTTTTATTAGTAATTCACTTTTCCTTCCCAAATTATCAGAGGGACCTGACAGACAAACGAGGTAACTCTGACTTCCCTTGTGAACTCGGTATTCCATGTTCACTACCTGCAGCACAGGTAACAGAAATCAGGGTTTTGTGTCAAAGTTAATGCTCATACTTTTTCTGAGCTTTCTGCAATGAAGATGACAGGATATGGTTCAAAAATGCACTAATGTCTCTCTGATATTTTGCGTCCAGATTAGTACACATTAGGAACACGAGCAATTCCTGGGTATGAATAGATGGGTTTCTCGTGGGATTTTTTGCTGTGTCAAGCATGGGAAGCAGGCAAAGCTGGAGGAACCGGAAGGAAGCAGTTCTGCTTACAAAGACCATCATTCTGAGTTTGGCTGTTGGGTTTTTGGTTTTACCCAGAGCCTTCTTCATGATCTGAAGTTTGCATGTGAATTTTGTATGTGTGCTCATTTTCTTCACAGTGTTGCTTTTGGGGTGCAAAGGGGAGGTTTGGAGGAGCTAAGGCAGTTGGGTCTTGGGAGACAGTGCAATGTCCACCCTCCCCAACCCCTGACTCATTGCTGGTGGCTCCAGGGGAAGAAGAAGCATTTGCTTATCCATGGCCTGCTTTAGGAGTGGGACCGTATATCATTCTGCAGCTTCTGCAGATCAGCTGATAAAAGACAAGAAAGAAGCTCTGCAAAAAGAGAAGAAGAAAAGAGCTTTGCCTTACACAGCCTTAATGATGGCCCAGAACACTTACAGGGGAGGTCAGACAACCCATAAAAAAACCACAGCTCAGTTATGCCTGCGAATAGAGTAAACTGAGATCAGCAATAAAGCAGCTTTTATACAAGTTTGGAGGATGCTGTAACATGCCAGGGTATTTTGGTAGTAGTGCCTTTCAGGGCTGTGTTATGGCAAGTTACGTTTTGCATGGGCTATGTCCAGAGATAATCTTCCTTTTGCACTTCTTCTTTTGCCATTAATAATTTGTCTGCCGCATCCAGCCATGGAGCAGAGGCGGTTTCTGTGCTTGCCTGGCATTCCTAAGCAGTGGAGTTGGAAGTCAGACTGAAGGAGTCCTAAGGAGAAAGAGCAGAGGAGTGTGTTAGGGTAGTAGTGCTGCATCTGCCAACAAATACGCTGGTTAGCAAAAGTTATGAGCTAAACCCCACCCCAGTGCTTTGTATGAGCTTTCTCAGTGGCCCCAGAAGGGGCTGTCTTTTCACCATCTTTCCTGTTATGCTGTGGATTGCTGATCTGTGAGGGTGCTGAGGCACTGGCACAGGGTGCCCAGAGAAGTGGTGAATGCTCCATCCCGGGCAGCGTTCAAGGCCAGGCTGGACATGGTCTAGTGTGAGGTGTCCCTGCCCATGGCAGGGGGTTGGAACTGGATGATCTTAAGGTCCTTTCCAACCCTAACAATCCTGTAATTCTATGACCTATGCCTTTTCTCATTTCTTTCATGATCCTCCCCTTCAGTGGACTTTTCCTAGACTGCTTCAGTGAAGACGCTGTCCTGTTTAAGAACTATTTCTGGTTAGGAGGCAGGGATTGCCTTTCCCTTGCACATAACCAACGTCTAAACCCACAGATTCAACCTCCTGATGAGCGCGTGTGAAAGTGGGGCTCTGTGTCCACGGCAGTGCTCAGATAATGGCCCAATTCATCAGGAAGCATCATGAGTACCAGGTCTGGGCTGCAGTGTCAGGGGCAATCTGCTCTCTTCTTGTCCTTCTCTCTCTTCTTTCTCTGCTGTGGTCAGTCCAATTGGTGGTTGCAGTGGGTACCCAGGAGTGATCTTACTTCAGCTTCTCAACAGGTCTGGGGGAGAAAATGGGATGAAGAAAATTGACCTCATGGGTCAGGATAAAGACAGGACACCACTTACCAGTGACTGTTAACAGGCAAAGCAAGCTCAACTTGGGGAAAACTAATCTATAACCAATTAAAATAGATTGGCTAGTGAGCAAACAGCACCTTCCTTCCCTCCTCTTTTCCAGGCACAGCTTCCCTCCCAACCCTTTTACCTCTTCCCCTCCCACGCAGAGCAGGGGCTGGGAAATGGGGGTTGCGGTCAGTCCATGAGGGTTCCTGTTTGGCTCTCCTTTCTCCTCACACTGTTCCCTGCTCCAGCATGGGGTCCTCTGTGAGCTGCAGTCCTGTGGGGACTTCTCCACCGTGGTGTCCACACAGGCTGCAGCGGTACACCTTGCTCCGCCATGGTCTCCCCACAGGCTGCAGCGGTACACCTTGCTCCGCCATGGTGTCTGCACAGGCTGCAGCGGTACACCTTGCTCCGCCATGGTCTCCCCACAGGCTGCAGGGGCACACCTTGCTCCGCCATGGTCCTCTCCAGGGGAATCTGCTTCAGCGCCCGCAACACCTCCTTCTCTGACCTCTGTGTCCGCAGGGCTCCCTCTCATGTTCTTCATCATATTGATGCCGCCATCTTGGCTGCGGGGCTTAGCCGTGGGTGTGCAGGAGCCAGCATGGCGCAGGCCACCCTCTCCTCACAGAGGCTGCCCTGCGGCCCCCGCTGCCGTGGGCACCCAGCGCAATGACTTCCACTCAGGAAGCCCTTTCTGAGGGGCAGAAGCCGCGTTGTTGCTCTCTGTAACCCAGCAGCGTTGTGTTGTGGGTGTCTGCCGCTGCCTCGAGCGGGTGCCGCCACAGGCGCGGTGGCTGGGGACACCGAACATGGCGCGCGGGCACGCACCAGGGCAGGCCCTGCCGCGGTGCAGAGGTACAGGTCCGAGGGCAGAGGTACGGTAATGGGGTGTCTCTGGAGGAGGGGGCCGGATGCTTGAAGGGGTGGCAGTGGCTGTTGGCAATGCAAACCCTGGGCTGCGGCTCTCTTGTGGCGCAGGCACTGCGCTGCTGCACGGGGCGCCCTGGACGTGGCCATGTGGGTGTGCAGCGTGTGCTGCGCCGTGGCACAGTCATCGCCTTGGCCTCAGAGTGCTTCAGCCCCGCGTTCCCTTTTGCCTTCCAAAGCTGCGTTACCCACTGGGGATGTTTGTCACTTGCGGGCATGGCCAGCGCCAGAAGTCTTCTTCCTTTCGAAGTCAACTTGCCACCAAGTCAGTCCTTCTCTGGCACTTGCTGTCGGTCGAGCGTTGCCCATGTTGCTGCACCCCTGGGTGCCGCTCGGCTGGGAGTCCTCAGTGCCAAGAGGAAGGACGTGAGGGCGGCTTTTTCCTCTGGATTGAAAAGATGGCAGCAAGAGAGAGGCTCTCGAGCAGGAGCAGCAGGGCAGGGCGGCTGGGGCTGAGGCTTGTTGGATTTCCTGAAGCTGCGGGATGTGGGAAGCACCGTGGGTGACAGACTTGGATGGAGGTGAGGAAACAGCGCTCGGTGGGCACAGGCCCAGGAGCGCCGGCCGCCCTCCTGCGGGATGCGGTCCCCCCTGCGCCGGGCGCTCACGGGCGCTGTGCTGCAGCCGCCGCGTCCAGCAAAGCTGGCACCGGGCTCTGCCGGCTCCGCAGGCCTGGTCCCGTCATTCCCACCCAGCGGCGCCCTGGCAGTCTCCTGGTGATATCTGCAGCCCAGCATGGCCTGGCTTGCACAGCTGGGGAGTCCGGGGGGGCTGCTCCTCTCCCAGCTGCAGGAGCCACAGTCAGTTTGTCAGCATGTCTTCTGGCGGTGTCTTTAAGAAACACAGAGCTTGAGCTCTTTTTCTTTCTAACGAAGTCTCCATGAAGACAACTGCAGCTGAAGGTGGCTTAAAGTAACACGCTAATATGGGCTCCTGTTGAAGCTTTAGTGTTGCAGATGGTTGTGTTTTGCAACAGCAACCAGCATGCACCGAGCTCCTAGATCCAAATACCTTGCAGCTTTTTAGATCTGAATCCTGTGTGCTCAGAACTCTTCTACTTATTCATTAGTAAACCAGAATATTAAATGGCATCAAAGTGTGGCCATGAGCTAGAGATTTTGGCGGTGAGGTTTGACCTTTGCAGATTCAGAGCCAAAGCTTTGCATGAAGGAGAAATTCTAGGGTAAATGTAAATAACATACACGTCTGGAGGATTAGCTGTCTCTTGTCCAGAAACGCCACACCTTGTAATTAGAGAAGAGGCTGTTAGTATGTGACATAGGAATGCAGAGGGTGTGGACCATCTCAGATTTACAGGCTATCAAGTTTATGAAAGACTAAATGCCGCTTAGTGTTACAAAGGTGGTAAGACCTTTGTTCAGTATTGCCCCCAAAGTCTGGCAAGGCTCTGATGGGAAAACACTCTGCAAGTAAGATCTTGCTAGAAAAAGCATCTGTAGGAAAAATTCAGTAGGGAAACTCCAATAGCTTCTGAAATGCCTGCTTTCCTTCCCGTGCTGCAACAGGATAATGGTGTATAGGCTGAATGTCTGTACGTGTGTGTGTGTGTGTGTGCAAGTTGGCTACTGTGAACTGGAAAGTTTGAAGATTTAAATTTAACTTTATAGTATCTATTAAAATAAAAGTACATGAGTGAACTTTAGTGCCAAAAGAAGTGCAACAAAAGCATTTCAGTATGCGAAAAATGGTATCTGTAATGAAGATCTCAATGTAAGCACAGGGCTGAGGAAATCATTTGGTTGTGTCCTTTCCAGTGAGTTGCTGTACCTCAGGATATTTATAGCTTTGTAGAATAATGAATATTAACACTTGTCATCTCGCATCCAAAGTGTCATGTTAAAAAAGGGATTTGGACTCTAGAGATTAATGCAGTGAAAATTATGACAACATTTGGCTCAATGAAAGAAAAGCTTTGAGTTAACCATAAAAAGCTCAAAATAGAACACCCTCTTGTTTTCCTTTGTCCAGACCACCATGGTCAGCACTTCGTGCCCCACGCCTCTGTGTCCACATCTCAGACCAGGGTACGGCTGCCTCCGGGACTCTTCTACAGGTCAGTCCTAACACCTGAACTAAATCTAGTGAGTTTTATATGGTGGGTTTGGTACTCATGAATGGACAAGAGAAGAGAATCAAATGCACTAACAGGGCTGTAGGCAATAATCAGAGACCTACTCTTGCACAGCCTTGTTCTCTGGAAGTTTGCACCAGGTCTCCTGCAAAGAAGGCAAACAAGAGACTTCATTGCCTCACTCTCCTGCCTGGTGAATGAGCTGTCTTTTTTTAGTGTTTTGCATGAGCAAATTTTCACTTTTCTGAAAGAATCGGAGAAATCCCCTCTTCTCAGAGCAGTTGGCCTTTTAATGGGATAAAGGAACATTAGCTACAGGGCTCTGAGTGAAGGGGGAAGCAGCTGATGCAGATATCTGGAGTCTGGAGGGCACCATTGTAATTCAAAGCTTGGTCTCCAGTTGGATGGTGTTTCCCTTCCGTGCTAGGACTGGATTTGGTTGTGTCATTACAGACACACCATTGTGAGGCCAGATTTTGCCCAGCTGCTACATGGGTACACAAAGAGCTGAGAAAGCTGCAGGGAGCCTCTTCCTTGTGTGTTCCTGGACAGCGGCCAACCTGCCATCAAAGGTTGCTCATTCCTTGGAAAAGCACAGGGCTCACTCCATCCCCCAGCAATGCCACAACTGAAAGGTGTCCAAAGAGAGATGGGAAGGGTATTTCCTGTGGCCCTCATTGTGGGACAGACTGTACAAGGTGGGCTGGAGAGGGAAATCTGCACTGACAGAGAAGATAAGCAATGCCTGAATGGGAGGGTGCAGAAAATGATCTCTCGGGGACAAGATGTAAGGCATGATAGAGCTTTTAATGGGTGAGCTGTCATCACATTTCTAGTAAACTTTAGCAGTTTGTTTCAGTATGCCTCTGACTGATTTTTCCGTGCATTTACAAAACCTCCTGAAACTCATCTCTAAGCTGGCCTGCCTCTGACCAGCACAATTCTTTGTGTGAGTGTTAGTTTGCATCAAACACAGCCTAATTCTTATGTAAAAATTCCATGGGAAAATCCAGGAATGACTGCATAACTGATTTGGTATGGCACTGGGCTTTAATTGTTTTCAGATTTCGGTTTTCCAGGCCAAGAAACCAAACCCCTAAATAATGTTTCGTTCCTCTCCCTTTGCAAACTGAGTCTCTGTGGAATGCACAACTGTAGCACTCAGCACTGCATATAGAAAAGCACTTTCAGTGTCCTGCAGATGTCTGCTCAGTAGCTTCCATATGGCAAATTACTTGTTATTGGACCAGACTCCGCTCATGCTTGTGCAATTCTGTTGCAGTTGGCGAGGAGGTAAGGCAATCACAGCTCAATCTGGCCCGTTGGGTCAAATAAACTCTCTGCACACTCGAGCAGGGGTTTTGAGCTGAATAATATAGTTGGAACAATTTCCAGCCCTCACTCATGCTGGTGCAGCCCTGCCTTGCAGAGCACTTGGAAAGCTTATGAATTTTGGGACTAGGTTGAGTTCTCTGCCACCTGAGCACTGAGCTAGGGTGGAAACTCTTGGATATTCCTGGCACCTGGGAAGCCTTTATTGGCCCAGTGCAATAAACTGGTGGTCTGAGTGAGGCAAAGGACCAGATAATTATAGAAACAGAATCTTCTTCCAGAAACTGTTCTCCCTGTCAAGGCTGAAATATTTTGGCAGGGACAGCTTCCTCAGTGTCTCTCAAGCTCTGTATTTTTTGTGTCTTGAGAGAACACTGCCTTCGCTCTGGGTTTTGAGCCACCTAACTCCATTCTGTTTTCTATTTATAATATTTTCCGTGTTGTATTTTTTTGGTGAGACTTCTGTGTATATGTCTGAAACAAAGACTGAAATTTAAATGTGGACTCTGCAACCCAGTCTTGCCAGTACTGGTGTCTGTGCAGCCTGGCTCCATGCCCACTTGGTTTCATGTTGGTGCGACTACGATACGAGTCGGGTATATTTTGCAATGGTGGTGTGTGATGGCTGGAAGTTGTTTCTTACATTCAGAACTTGGTTTTGAGATCTATTTAATGCCAACGTGCTGGTTTCAGGTGAGTTGCGCCTGCCTAGTTGGGGTCAGGTCCAACCTAACAAATGCAAGCTCATGAGGGCCCACCTGAGGATACTCCAAAGCTTAAAAATCCTTCTCATTTACTCAAAACGTTTGCAGTAAACCAAGGTTATGTCCAATTAGAAAAGCTGAATTTGACCTGAAGTTAGTAGATGAATACTGCACTTAAAGAAGAGTTCAAACCAGGTGTTAGCGAGCTGGGTGGGTAAGGCTGAAATTCAGTGATACTAACTTGCTTGCTTTTGCAATACAGACAGTGGGGACACAAAACAATAAGGTTTGTGCTTTTGGCTACCTTGTTTTGGTTGGCAATTTGCAAATCATATTTGTAGCTCAGCTAATTTGGAAATGGCAGGAAACTCCAGTCTAGTTCTGAAGAGACATTCGCCATCTGCAGTCTAGCAGCACTTGCCAACTGTATGTTTGGGGGACAGCAGTCTAGGCGAAAGTGGTATCATCTGACCCCAATCTATCTATTTCTCAGTTTATGGCGTTGTAAGCTTGTTAACAGGGCAGCTCTCAACCACGGCACGTTTTGAAACAAGTGAATTATAGCACTAATCTAGTGGCTGATTTTGTTTTCCTGACCTACTTAATTAAAAAAAGTGGCTAAAAATGGAAATGCTGTTCAGCTTAGCACGAAGACAGAACGGGCCTTTTTTTGTCCCAACATCTGTGTCCAGAAAGGAAGAAAACTCCTGTTTTGACTGGCCTTCCTCCACCAGCCTTTTTTCTTTAATTCTTTTTTATTTCTTGTCTAAAGCAAAGTAAGTTACATAAACATTCCACCTCTTTCCATAAATTGGCTGCAGTTTCTGAACAATAGAGTTACTGTGAAGAGAAGCAAACCACAGACACACCCCACAACTGTTGGTCACACAGCCAAGGAGAACTAAAGACGCATTCTTTGAAAGTACCAAAAAGGAAATCCATGGTCTTGAGGCAAGACCTTTTATGTTATGTTTGGAAATGTTTCTCATTTCTCTCCTTCTTCCCCCACCCCTGCTTCTTCTTTATCTTTCTTAGTTCAGCATGTTTGAAGGAGTGAAATGGCTCTAGACAGAATTTTATGCTTTGTCGAGATGTGTTGATAGTATTTGTCAGTACTCACTAACCTGAGACTGCATAGTGAAAGAAAACTGAAAAGTGGGATTTTAGAAGGAGGAAAAAAAAACATGTTACTAATAATGCCTTTGAGGCTTCCTCAGCATAAAAAAATACTTTGCTTGCAAGAAGAGAGAGGCTAAGACAGAAATCTCTGCTTAAAGCTGGTAGTTCTCAGTTGTAAAAGTAGTAATTCTTTTCAGAGAACAGTAACTGTAGAAACAGTTGTTTTCCTCTCTGAAGCATCTCAACATGCTTTTCAAATGGGAATTCACACCCCCCCAAAGCCTATGTTCCCCAGCTGGGCAAGCCAACGCGCTGGGAGGTTAGATGGTCCTGTCAGAATCACGCTACAGCAATAAATACACCCTGAATGACTCTTCTCTGCTCTATCCACCAGTCTGCAGAGCCTTCTAAACACAGCATACCAAGTGGTTTGGCACCGTCTGTCGATGTTCCCTCTTGGAGGCTCTAGGATTATGATCTCAGTGAAGGCAAACTTGCCACTGATCTTACTGGGAGTTAAGCAAGCGTAAAGTCAGCAGAATCCTGCAGGCACCAGGAATGCACAACAAAGCGATGCCTATAAATCAGCGACAAGGTGTCTGCTCGCCTCCTGCTCACTGGTATGTGCTGCAGATACAACAGCAGCCCTGCACGCGGCTGTAAAACCCATCCGCTCTCTAGGCAGCGCGAGGGCATGAAGGAGCCTGGCTACAGCAGCTCCTGAGGACTGCCAGGGCTCCCCGCTGCACGCCAGCCCTGCGTCCAGCCCTCCCTGGCGGGGGCACTTCCCCTTGTGCCCCGGCTCTTACTCTAGAGCAAGGCAAAGCAGCATACAAATGATCTGCAAGGAGGGTGCCTGCGTTTCTGAGTGCATCTCTGTGTATGTTATCAAGCGTGCTTTGTTCAGGAAAGCAGCAGAAGTGAGCGAATGTTGCACCATGTAAGGAAGAAAACAATTAATATAGCTGTTCTTCTGTTAAGGTACCAGCAGGAAAGCATGTTCACTTTTGTTCCAAGAACACACCCCTCCCCCAAAAACATTCAGATAAACTTGAAATGCAAGGAAATCAAGGCTTCTAAAACTGAAGCTCAGTTTTTAGAACCTCAGCTGGCTCTCTGCCCTTTTATTCTGTAGTTGTAACTTGCAGTTGTTTGTGTCATGGCACTACTGAGATATTTAGACAGGATTGGGCCCCTCTATGATATACAGTGTACATGAGCTGCTTGCAGACCCCCAGTTTAAGACAGAACACAAACGAAGGAGGAGAAAGATGAATAGTTATAATCACTTGTGTGCTATTAAACCCAGATATATACAGCAGCTGATCTGGTTTTAGCCCCTGCAGTGGCTAGTAGGTGCAGTACACAGCATGTGGGCTGAAAAAGGTTAAGTTTTCCTTTTGCCTGCCAAATCATTTCTCTGCTCCACCCTTGGTGTCCAACTTTCCAATCCCTGAGTCAGTGTCTGAAGTCAAAACAACCAGCTGGGCCTCACTGAACCTTTCACTGTGGGAAAGCTCAGCTCAAAATGGCTGCATTGTTTCTCTGTAATCTTATCTGCAGTGTTTAATATCCTCAGCAATTCACAGAATTTTCAGGGTTGTGCTTTGGCCCTATAGGAAACGCTGACCAAAAGTGTTGCTGCTCTTATGTCGGAAGGGAAAACATGATGGAAAAGTGAACATTTGCTATCCATTGATCCATTTTGCCCGCCACTTGGAGCAGCAAGCTGCAGGGTTGAACTCCATGCACGTTTATTTTCAGAGTAATTTCTTACACAGAATCTGATAACCTGCTAAGATGAAAGACGTGATACTGGGAATGTCCCTGTCATACAGAATGTGTCATAGGAACTTCTACTAATGGAGAATAGTTTGCCCGAAGATTCTCAAACTGCCTTACAAAATTACTCATGGACAAAACATGAGGTATCTATTAATGTCTAAAGATCCTTATATGGGTGGAAGGGGGGTGAGAGAAAAACTGTGATTTAAGAGTAGCATGACAGGGCACGGGAAGAATCTGAGGCCAAGAGGACAAGTATTAATTTGGGGGATATTGTTGTGTTGTAGCAACACTTCCAAAATATTTAATATTGAGGTAAAACAAGCAAAAGCCATGTTTGAAAAAAACACAGGAGGTTCTCCAAACTTGAAGAAATAGCACTTGCGGTACTTGAGTCTGAGTGGTGTCTGGTACGTTTTGAAGGTTAGGAGGAATGCTCTGTGAGTCTTTGCTGTGTGTCAGGGAAACAAGCGTGCTTCCCACTGCAGAGCCTGTTTTAGTGATGCTGGTTAGTCTCATGGGTGCACTTGTTGGAGCAGGTGTCAAGGCAGGTCTTGTGGGCTGACCTCAGCTTTGGCAAGGAACACTTGAGGAGAATCCTGTTAGTACAGTCTTATTCTCAGCTGTGAGCTGGTGCTCAGAAATCCTGCCTTTGGTGCTGAGGTTTTAATCTCAGGTCAATGCTGGGACAAGGTGTTTGAAGTCAGTTGCATGGTGAGGGCCTGTTTGTGTATCTCATGTACAAATTGCTGATGTGTACCTGGGATGGCAGTGGTCAGGCAGCCTGGGAAGCAAAAGCAAACCTGTCACAGCCAAGGTGGAGGGGTTGTGGTATGGGCAAAGTCACTAGAGCTTGATTAGGTTAAACCGTCTGATTCCCTCGTTAATAACTTGATGTTATTAATGATGATTGGCTTATGATAGTGATGTAGGAAAATCACACAGTGGAGCAACTCATAAAAGCGCTGGAGCTTCCCACTCGTTACAGGTGGGTCAGTACTGCTGGAGACTTACAGCAGACAGCTGCAGCCTTCTGCTGGACCTTGATCCCCTGTCTATGCCCATTTCCATCCCGTTCTGTTCCTATATATGGTCTCTTTTAGGGGTAAACATTTTTTTACTATGGGACATGTAAACATCTTTTATTTAACAGTCCACATTTCTAATCTAATTTTGGGGATGGAGCCCACACGTTGAGATATCTGGTGACTGAGTATAGCTTTGTGTGCTCAGCAGTAAGCCTCTCTGATGCCCTGTGCGTATACTCATGTATGTAAATTAAGTTCCTGCTGCTAAACATGCAACTGTGACAGATTTGGTCCACCCACTTAAGGTTTCTCCTTCCTTAGGGAAAGGAACCCATTGTAGAAAGCATAGGTATCAGAGATCCAGGTCAAGTCTTCACTGTTACATGAAGAATCATGACCGACTCTTCCGTCTGCAGTTCAGTGTTTGCACAGTTGTTGTCCCCATTGCTTGTAAGCTAAACTCTCCTCGCTCCCCCCCCCCCCCAAATTCAAAAGATCAGTTGTGTTACAGCTGCATAAAAATGGAATGTAGCAATTGTGACCACAGCAAATTATACTAAAAGATCTGTTGCTGATCTATACAAAGAATGTCAAAACCCTTCCACAGCTATTTGCTTTGGCATTGTCCATGGCACTGTCCTTGGGCACCATGTGAGGAGCAAGCAGGCGCCATACAGGCGAATCTTGGTCTTTTGGCTTTCTCGGAAGCAGTCTGCCAGACAGATCAGAGGGGTTGTGCAACTGAGAATTCAAACTGATTAGACATGTGTTTTTAAGTGAAATTGGAAATGAAGAGATCAGTGAAGACAGATGCTGCATTATGTATAAAAATCTGCAACTTGGTGAGGTGGAGTTTCGCATGACAATAGGTCTTTGTCATCAAGGAGAACTTTCCCTTCTGTTGACTCTTCCTACTTCTCTTGTTCTTTGTACTGTTCTTTGTACTGCAATTAGCCCTGCTCCTTCTTACTGTCCAAATCCAAGCAGGTCTCATAACAAGGCTTCATCAGCTAATGTAATCCTTAAAGCTAAGTAGCCCACCACAGAAGTGACAGCAACAGGTAAACCCTTGAGACTTGTCTACTTGGCACAGCTGACACAAAAGTCGCAGCTCAAGGGCATGATCCACTCTGGAGATAAGTGAGGTAATTAGGCATGCTGCAAGGACTAACAAGGACATTATGTGGTGGTCTTAGGGCTATTATGCTACTGAAGGGCATACTTGAGATCCTTGCTTACAGACAAAGTCATTTGTAACAGCTTCTAAGTTCTAAAAAACCCCCACTTTCCAAGTGCAAAGTTGCATCCTGGTAGAGAAATTCTTAGTTAGTCCCAGGCAAGCATCCCTGCCTTTTCAAAAATGGCTGTATGTGTGATAGGCTGTGAATGAGTCTTGTATAGCTAGCTGACATCCTGGTACCAAAGCTGCAAAAGAGGTACTTCTGAGAGAATCAGAAAGATTCCATTTTTAGCCAAGTTATGCACAAATATCTTCACATAATTCATTAAAAAAAAAAGATTCCATTAAATCTTTATTCCATTTCCTTGTTAGTTGGTCCAGGCAAATTTGTGGTGCCCTCAAACTGTACTGTGTTCTGCTTGTATTCCTCTCTGTGTTACTTTTTCTCCCAAGTATGTTATTTTCATTAGAGAGAGTTTATACTCTTGCTTGTTTAGCCTTAGCTAGAAATGCCAGCTCTTTCTACTTGAAGTCCCCAGTCCTGCACTTCTACTGTTTTTCCTCAGACCAAAACATAAGCTTTGTAAACTTTACTACCTTCTGCAGCAACAAAAACATGTTGTATTTTCCAGTAAAACGTCTCAGGTGCCAAGCACAACCCAACTGGCAGCCTGAAGAAACTGTCTCCCAAAAAGGTTGGTGAATATGTGCAAACATGAGCTGTTTTTCTAAAGGCACTTGCCAGAGCCCTTCTGACACACCAAGCTTAGAAAAATATTTGGCGTTAAGCCCTCCTTCCAGAATTTCTCCATTTGTAGACAGTGGAAAATGCCTTCTTTTCATGTATTCAGATCTTCTGGGTCAATGCATAAGCAAAGCCTTCTATCTTTAGTTCAGCAACGGCTGGCAAACACCCACCCACTCTTTTAGCTTTTACTCACCATACACTTCTTTGTTTAGTCAGACCTCTTAAGCCTCATTGCTTCCCCCTTGAGAGGGTATTTTCTAGGGCAGGAGCTGTAGGATGGATGGGATCGTTTGGCTTTTTTCTTTATCCTGGAGGGAGTATGGTCCTCTGCACCTCCCCTGTGCCACTCCTACTGTGACAAGGAACTTAGGGCATTTAATAACAGAGTTCATATACGTCTGCGTAAAAACCATATGCCGCATATCGTGAACAGGTTTGAAGGCTGGGAATGAGGATTTCTCATAGCCTAGCAGACCCGAAGACACATGGGTATGAGGGAAGAAATGAACTAAGGTTACTCTTTTGAGCCACTAAGCTACCTCAGTAATCTGGCTGTGTTCTTGTATGTCTCTGTTCCTTCCCATCTGGCTTGCAGGTCTTCCTGTAGACTTCCTGTTAAATTTCATCAGTTACCTATTATACACTGTATCACGCTGTGTGGGCTTTTCCTGTATTGCAAAGTGTGAATGCATTAAGTAAGCATGGTATAAATCCTGAAGCAGGTTACAGTATGTCCACAGTAAGCTGGTGAGTAGGTCAACAGAGCAAGCCAAGTCCATATGAAGGCTTCTTCAACTGTGCTTTCCAGGTATATCTGCCGCCCAGTTCTGAACTACAACAGAGTATCGCTTGTTCTGGCAACTCCTTCATGGAAAACTTGGTCTCTGTGAGAAGCCGTTGATCCAGCACGTGCACTCTCAGGTTAGACTGAGACTAGAAAAACCCCAGATAGTATTTGTGACTTTTCACTTGCTACTCATACTGAAGTTATTACAGAAGTTATGATGAAAACCCCACTGGTTTATTTCTGCAGAATCCAGGGTGCAACATCAATAATATTTTATTGCTAAAATCCTTATGCAAAGCAACACCTTTCTGGCAGCTCATCACTTCTTTTTGCATAATTTCCTTACCCTGCAGAAACAGGTGAGCAAGAAATTCAAAGACAATTTGGGGTTGAGTCGCAGAGAACAACTCCTTAAACAAGCTGTTTATAATTCAAACTACTTTGTAGTTACTGTAAATCATATATGGCCATACATCCCGCATGCACTAGGGGAAATTAATTCCATTGCTTAAACATCAATTAGTTTCTAATTACAGCACTTGAATATTAACAACATCTGTAGGATCCTAGAAATATTTCATCAAAGTCCTTCATGTTCTAACTGTCCAGCTACTATATAAGGTCTTGCTGCATCACTACCCAAATAACAAAACCAAGGAGCTGTTTCTGTACAGAAGGTAAACCTTCATAGCTATTCATAGCAGGTGATAAGGCTCCCTTATCAATTAGGCTTTCAAGGATTCAAGTTTTAATGTTTTTTCCCCCCATTTGATGTGCTGCAATTGCATAGAGCCGGCAAATGCTCAACTCTAGACTAGATGGAGGCCATGTCTGCTAACGTACATTATGTTCCTTCATCAGAGTGAGTTACTACACAGGCAGGTAGCAGCACACTTTCATGTAGCCAAGTCCTGGATGTAAACTTGTCCCATGAACATGATTTCTGGGTAACAGGAGAAATAATTGCTCAAAGTCAGAGTTATTGCTGTGTGCTCTGATAGTAAATGAATAGAAAATGTTGTTGTCGTGCTTGGGGTTTTTTTTCCTCTTGGCTGATAATGAAATGCAAAGTGTCTTACTGAAGGGTCTCTTCATAGCTATGTGGGACCACAAGAGATTGTGAGATACAGTCCTTCCCTCTTCCCGCTTTACACCCGCCCATCATTTCTGGCAGCTGTTTGTCTAATTTGCTCTTAAAAATCTACAGGGCTGGGAATTGCACAGACTCCTCTGCTAACCTGTGCCAGTACAAAGCTATCTTTTTAGCAGCTGCCTGCTCCCCACTGCTCTGAAACAGGTTTGGCTCTTCAATTTGCTCGCTCTCCAGACATAGCAGGACACTGTGACTCATCCTAAAGCATGCAGATAATACGTGCTCTTCAGGGAAAAACGGATTTGGATGAACAATCTGTAAAACTGACGTTTCTTCCTTTTTCAATTAAACTGTTTGGCAAAAATAGGCATTAACTTTGCTTTCCTGTTAAGAAGCTGTTCAGGAACTCTGTGGGAACTGGTCCCACCCAGCTTGTGGTGGCCAGCTGGTTGTCAGTGACTCTGAGCTCTCCATGGGCCAACTTACTTTTCATATCGCTGCAACTGTCCTCCCTTGTGTGCTTGTGCTGTCTCTCACACAGGTTGTAGCCAAGCTGCATGCTTCATCCCTCCCATGTGCTCGGGCTGGGTGCAGAGCTGAGCACCCCTTAACTGCCTGGCTGTGGGGCCAGCAGTGCTGCTCCTAGGGGTGTGTGCACCTTGCATAGGTATGGGCAGCATGGCCCTCCCAAACAAAGGAATTCCTTGCAATTTGTGACAGAAACATAAACTAGAGCCTAGCAGGAGAAGCAGCAAAACTAAAGAGAAGCTCTCTGTGCCTGCCATTTTGTCTAGTAACAAACAGGGACTGGCTGTTTCAAGCAGCTCAGTTGAAGTCTGTGTTTCTCATCTGTTTCCTATAGTAGTTCCCTGTCAAGTACCAGATCCTTAAAAAGAAAGTCACTTTTGTCCCTTTGTTTCAATTTCAGGGGCGTTTGTTATATCCTGAGTGTGGAAATGTAGGTTTTTGGCTTGTAACTGGAAACTCAAAAACCCCCCAACCTTTCCAGAAATGAAACCACCACAACTAAAGGATGTCTGGGATTATTTTCAATATGGTCTTTATACATTGGTTGTTATGTGACCATACTTTCAAACTACTTTCTTTTAATAAGCTTCTGCATGCAGCTGTTGTGGTGGGGCAGACCAGGGGGAGGATGCCCAGTGCCCCCGGGCTGCAGAGATGGGGCTTTGAGATGACACTTCAGTCACAGCAGTTACAGCTCAGTGCTATCCAAGGGGTGGCCCACAGAAACATGCATGTAGCGCCTCAATGCAGCCTTCCAGTGTCTGAAGGGGGCTACAAGGATGCTGGAGAGGGGCTCTTCATCAGGGACTGCAGCGGTGGGACAAAGGGTGATGGGTTCAAACTGGAACAGGGCAAGTTCAGGTTAGATCTGAGGCAGAAGCTCTTCCCTGTGAGGGTGCTGAGGCGCTGGCACAGGGTGCCCAGAGAAGTTGTGAATGCTCCATCCTTGGCAGGGTTCAAGGCCAGGTTGGACAGAGCCTTGTGACATGGTCTGGCGCGAGTTGTCCCTGCCCATGGCAGGGGGTTGGAACTGGGTGAGTTTTAAGGTCCCTTCCAACCCAAACCGGTCTGGGATTCTATGATGGCATCTCCCACAGCAGCAGGCCTGCCCACCACCAGCACTGGCAGGCTGCAGCAGGGGTGGTGGGGGCACATCGGGCTGCTTGATGTTACTCCTGGCCTGCCCAGCCCCAGGATGGTTGCAAGAAGGGGAGAGGGGTAACCTGGCATCCTTTTGGGCATTGTTTCCTCTGGTGTTGCTGCCGGTGGCTGTGGCAGGAAGGAAACAGCAGGGCTGCATTTGGCAGCACCCCGAGGGCATGGAGGGACAAGGGGCCCCATGGCAGCACCGCAGAGCCCGGCTGCCTGAGGGGGCTGTGCCATGCTGTGGTGGGGGGGAGAGTCCACTTTGAAGGACTGGAATGGAGAAATGAGAGAGGAAGGAAAAGAGAGATGTTTGGTACAAAATAGAGAATCTAGGCTAAGAGAGTGTCCCCTGTGCAAACGGGTAGTGTAACGAGAGAGGAGGGCGTCACGTTTACTGAACAAGCAGCTGGGACAAGGGTGTGATGGAAGAGAGTAAATCCAAACCAGAGGTCTGGCTGGCAAGCTTTGATCCTCCTCAGAGATCTGGTCTTTTTTTCTCTGCAGACCCAAGCACTGAAGAGTTTTGTGCAAAGAAAGAGCCATTTCTGTATTTCTGGGGATCAGGAGCAGGAGACTGCCCAATATTTGCGGGGAGAGAGACCTCTAAAAACATTTCTGGTGGTGTGTGTTTGTTCATTTGTTTTTCCCAGCGGGGTTACGGTTTCCGTTGTGCTGCGCTTTGGGTTTGTGATCTATGGCAGTTGTACAGTTTCACTCCAGCAGAGTTTGAATCAAATATCAGTTGATATTTTAGCTTATTGGACACCTTTGAAATCCTGGAAGTATTTTTTCCCCTGTGTCTTAAACTGACATCGCCATACATGTGTGCATCCTGTGTATCCTGCCATGCATGTGCTTTCCTGTTTCTTCATGCATACCCTGATGTGCTATGATAGCACGTTCTTGTAGTAGACTGGAATAATAAAACCACTTTTTTTTTATAGCAGAGATGATGAGAGCTTTTTCTTTACTACAGTGGGTAGTTTCAGGCGTTTATTTAACAATATCATCAGTTCTTGGATGACATTCCCTTCAGTCAAGCTACATGCTTGCCTTTCTAAATGGAAAGCTTGCTCAGTCTCTGGTAGAAGCCCATCAATCAGCAAGTTGGTTAAAGGTGTAATGTTATCTGCAGTTTAGTCCCATGATTTTCCATGTGTTGCAATACTGTACAAGGAAAGCAAAGCAGCAGGGAATGTGTGCGTGTTAGGGAGGATAATAGCATGGCAGAGAGCTTCCTGATTCTCAAACAAGCGGGAATTCCTTCTGATAACATGGGATTACAGTGGATTTGCAACCAGGACACTGGGTTTTACTAAGTCGGTGTATCAAAGCTTTTTCCTCCCCTTGTCAGCTGGTTGAGTGATATCTCTCCGTGTCAAGAAGAGAGGTTGGAAGTTTGTGTAGGCCATTGCTTGCCAAATCTTGTACAGTGACAGTGACTGCAAGGCACAGGGCTAAGTGAAGGCGACTCTATGTACACTGCTTTTGTACGGCGGAGTAGAAAGGGGCAACGTGGGGAGAGCAGAGCCCTGGGAGGCACAGCATGTGTATGCAGGATCCTGCTCCGAGCTTCATACCGCTTGTGTTTGGGCAGGTACCTGTAGCATGAGGCCTCACATTTAGCACAGACTGTTTATATTGGTGTGGCATAGTGCTCTGTAGTACTTATCCACCGACACCCAGGAGGAAGATGTGGCTAGAAAGCACCCACTCTGCCTAGGATTTATGGTGACATCTTCAGCATCAACTTTGTATAAGGAGCTCCCTGTGCCTTTTTGTTCTCTATTTCCCAGGATAGGACAGTCCTTTATACCCCGTTGCTTAACCCTGGAAAGTTTAACTAAATGAACAGTACAAAACTAAAACACAAACTGATATTATTGCTAGCTTATGCCTCTAATTTCAGAGCTGCGTGCTGTGGCAGACTATGACTGCTCTTTTGTGCAAACCGTTAGATATAGGAGGCTAAATAGCGAGTACATGTCCAGGGGAGGAAGGAGCTGGAGGTCAGGGGCATTGATGTCACGTTCACTTTACCTCTATGAGAGAATGATTAAGCTTCACACAGGCAGAAACGTGAAGGACTGAAATGGTGAATGAAACCAGAATGAAAGGCAATTTGCTTTTTCTTGTGTTGCAAATCTGAGTAGAAGCAGGGCCATTTTCTCTCCCCTTTGAACCGAAGAGCAGCTGTAGTGAGTCAGGGCAGAGATTTGCCTGTTCCAATGCATGGCATGGGCTAATAGCAGAGCTCTGGGTAAGAAGTTTAAGTACTAGACTAACATACAGTCTTGTTTCTCTCAGTGTACCCTTCCAGCTTCTGGCAGTGTGCAGCCAGGGGTTTCCTCAGCCACCACTGTAGCCACATCTCCATGCTGAATAGCTTTTCATGGAGTTTTGCAGGGCTCAGGGTCACTTCATTCGCAGAGCTGGCTTTGCTCTTGAGGGTGCAACATAGGCTGTAGAAATACAAATGGCTAGTCCACCAAGAGCTGGTACTTGCCAACTCTGTGGTGTGGAGATGAGTTTCACTTCTTTGGCGTTGCTCGTGACTGCTACAGATGCAAGAAGAGAACTGGGCTTTTTTTAGGCTGTTGTATATTGTGCAGCAGGCAATACCTGTGCACACGGCAAACCCTTTACCTTTAGTGTATGTTGGTTTTTCATCAGAAGCTATTAGCCTCCACCTCGTACCCATGTTTTCTTCTTCTTTCACAAACTAAATTACAACTAAAAGCTCCTGAAGACTGCATATGAAGCCTGTAATTGGTATGAAATAAAGACGAAATGCACTTCGCATCATTTCCTAAATGACAGTGTCTGGTACTTCTCCTGACCAAGGATTCTATGGAAGCAAAAATCTGCAAAGGAAACGCCACTTCATGGGAGTATCCCAAGTCCTGGGCATGCACATATAATGCTTCTTGTCAGAAGTTTATCTCTTTAGTAAATTTACCCTTTCTAAAGGGAGGGACTCTAATCAATTCCAGCGGAAAAGTCAAATAATCCCATCAAGCCATGGAGAAGCAATGTTTTATATTCCTTAATTAAGCAAACTTTCCTTTTGGCCATGTGTTATCCATAATTCTGCATAGGCCCGGAAGAACCAAATCAGGTAGTCCTGCATATGCCCCAAAGCTCTCTCCCTCCCTGGGTCTCTCCAGATCATAACCTCTCAGAGGACTGCTTATACACTGTCATTCTTACAGTACAGGAGCTCACTTTGCTTGTACCCTTGCCAAATTCCCAGAGACTTCCTTTCAGATCAGACTGTGTGATCAGATTCCATTGAAAATCCTCACTCTCTGTATTAGCATAAGCTCTGTTCAGTTTTCTATAATTTCCAGGTATTGAAAAGCAGAATTTTCAGCAGAAACGCAATGCTGCGATACAGTGATTTAGACTCCCTAGTTTTGTAAAACGTAGGAATCTGGCAGTCTTCTCTCTTTGGTAATCCTTTCTCGGAAAAACTAAGCTTCTTAATAAATCTCAGTAGTCATGGATGGAAATCCACCAACTGCAACAGTGTTTATTGACCTTTCCAAAGTGTTAGATTTAATGAGACTTTCTTTAGTGCAACTGTACATAAGTTAGTCAAGTCAGCTCTTTTCCATGTTTGCACTGATGAGGTTCTCAGCTTCTTTTAGCCTTGGCTGGTTCTTTACTTTAAAGGACATGTTCACACTTCAGGCTGCAGCGTGTTGTGGAAGTACCTGAGTTGACTCAGGTACTGGGGCCAGTTTAAAGGCAGAAGCCTGAACATGAGCAGAGGGCTTATCTAACTTCTTGTCAGGCTAGTCTGCAGTTTCACTATGAGCAGTGTGTGAACAAGCTCATCAAAAGCCAGCTTAGCCATCTCTGCAGCATGGTTGTAGGTGCAGATGTGCACCTCGGAGGTTTAGCGGTGCTTGGTCCTTTGCTCATACGCTTATTCAGTAAGCCTGCTGAGGGAGCATCTTGCACCAAAGGCACTATGAGTGCAATCTTATCGTAGCATCACAGACTGGTATGGTTTAGAAAAGACCATCTCACCTAGTTCCAACCCCCTGCCGTGGGCAAGGACACCTCACACTAGACCATGTCACCCAAGGCTCTGCCAAACCTGGCCTTGAACACCGCCAGGGATGGGGCAGCCACAGCTTCTCTGGGCACCCTGTGCCAGCGCCTCAGCACCCTCACAGGGAAGAGCTTCTGCCTTAGATCTAACCTGAACTTACCCTGCTTCAGTTTGAACCAATCACCCCTTGTCTTGTCTCTATAGTCTCTGATGAGGAGTCCCTTTTCTGCTTCCTTCCATTCTTTCAATTTCATAACAAAGCAGCTATAGTCAGTGTCTGGTTTTCTCCAGCTCTGTTACTAGAGCAGTGCAGCTAAGATACATGGCTACAACATTTAGGAAGTCTTTATTTATCCAGTTTCAGTCTTATGGTAGACATATATCCTTCCACATAAAGTGGAGCATGGAGTGGTTATCAGAGAAAAATGTCTGATGTCACACCAAGCACAAGCATTCAAATCTCTAGTTGCACCATGTGTACTATGAACACCTACCTATCAGATTGCTTATGGTGCCTTTTCAGGGTATGTTTTCCCTTAGTAACACTATCTGAAGTTGTAAGAATAACTTTCCATATTTAAAAGTACTGTCTGTAGCACTCAAATACATACAAATTAGTGTTTCCACAGTGGTTTCTTTGATTTGAGTTGTGCAAACATATGGTGTAGTAAAGGCTACCAAAATTTATGGACTACTCTAACCAAAATGTTCCTGTTAAATTATGTCTGTTCTCAAGACAGACCTGTAGTGCTCTGACACACATTTTCTTGCTACTGACAGTCTTTATTTGTGGTGTTGGAGAGGGTGTATGAAAGAGCTCCTTAATGCGTATAGTGCTCAGAACGTAGAAGTCCATTTGACGTGTCTTTCCCTGAAAAGCACTGGGATGTAAGTTTGGAAAATCCTCAGAAACATCTCACCTGCATTTGTCACATGTCAACCACGGGAATGTGTACATAGCATGTTAGGTCCCTGTGAGCCATTCAGCCTCCCGGGGTGCTCTTCACGCACTGTGAAGCACTCATTTAGCTTTTCCTAGTCTCTTTCTTGGAGGCTTTAATTAGTGAATCAATTGAGTCTATTGGTATTGGGAATATCAGTTTTCAGACAGGATGTTGGGAAAAGTTCCATTCTGAGGGTATTTTACCTCTGGAATAGGTTATGCAGAGCGATGCTGAAATCTGCTTACTTGAAACTTTCCTTACTTGAAACTGCTCTGCTGAAATACTGCCTTCCTTTCCACTAAGGTTTTCTGTTTTCTCGTGCAAAATACATTGCTCTTCCCTTGATGTTTCTATACCATCATTTTGGGGATCTCACGTAGTTTAAGGCCAAACTTGACCAGGGCGATAATGTCATCATCTGTGTTATGCACACTACAGAACTTTACCAGGATTTCCTGATGAAACTGGCTTGTAGAGGACTGTGTACACTGTAAGGAAGTGATTCAGTCTTGCTGTAATGATTCTGGGTGGCAGTGCATGCCCCAGCAATGGGGAGGGTTGACCCAAGAGAAAACCATGCTCATAGCTGCTAACTTGCAGTTCGTTACCTGAGCTTCCCCAGCATCAGCTTTGTGCGTGTGCTTCTCTGGTATCTGATGTAATCTTCCTCTGCAATGCCTGCAATCAGAATTAGGATGTTGTTTGGTACAGTCAAGTGAATTCATGGTTTATCTTCCTTTTTTTACCATACAGTTTCAAGGTGGGTACAGGATCCAGGGCTGTTATGACCTGTATTGATGCAGACCTGCAGAAGCATAGTGAAGGGACTCTGTTATGAAGCAGTAGAGTAGAATTCTTGATAAAGCATTTATTTATCTTTTCCTACATATTTTAAAGAGCTGTGGCATCAGCAGGAGCTCCAGGGTGCATTCGTCAGAACAAATCATCAGCTTAGCTCATTTTCTGCTATTCCCATTGAGCAAGGTTGAATTGTACTGCTCAGCTACTGACATTCCTTTTTAGACTGAAAACTCTTTGTGGCAGAGAGCACAACTTTACTTATGAAACTACTTGCTGCCCTTTCAGGTGCTAAAAGATAGATACAAAGAAGTGCAGTTTGCAGGGGAAAACCTTCAGAATGATTCAGAAGACTATAATTATAGATCACTAAAAGTATGCAATAAGAGTAACCGTAGAGAAAACATTCAGAATGCTAAATGGATCTTTTCATTCCCCACTTTAGAGGGGGATCTTTTTTTGTGGTGTTTCTTAATCTGCCTGAACCAAAATGTCTGTAAACATAATTCCTGATGCGATTCAAACGATAGTCACAGACATTACCGATGTGAGGACTTCTATGGCCACATGTGAAAACTGGTCAGTTGCACAGTAGGTTCATGCCCAGCTTTGTAAAGCCTGAAGTTTGCTGAGGCTATCATCTCACACACGTGTTCACCCAACAGCTAAGGTGCAGGTCAAGCCCAAGGCTACGCTACTTGGAACCTTCTAAGATCCCACAAGCCACAACAAACACAGACTGACAGGGATCAGCTGTGCCATGACAAATACTGCTGAGGGGGTAAGGACAAACCCACAAGTGGGTGTGATGCCCTGGTGGGGGGCAGGAATTACACACCAGTTTTCCGAAGATCCCAGTGTTGTGTCGCTATGCCACGAGGAAATAATGAAAGCTTGATGTAATGCTTCTGATTATATTCTTTGTGGGTTAAGTGTGCTGTCATTTGATAGCCTGGTGGAGAGATTTTGGGAGGGGAGGAGTGGAGCCCTGTGAAACCTCAAAGCACTTTCTTTCCACTGTGGGCAGCTCAGTTAAGCTGTGATTAAACTCGGCTTTTTCTAATGTTGTAATTCACCTCCAGACATTTGCTCTTGCTCCAAACACAATATTAGATGTAGGTGTTTGTGTTTGTGGTGTGGCTTGGTTCATTACTGCTTGTTTGGCCTAGCCTTTGCTGTTGTCAGGTATCAATTAAATATTTGATCCTTCTTGAGCTATAAAATAGCTTGCTTCATCATGAGACTAACACTCCTGAATTCAGGACTCCATTGAGGCTTACTGGCGAGAAATACGTATATTTATATGCATTGGAAGTAACATGGTTTTATTCTGACTTTGGTTTACACACAGTGATCCATAAGCTGTAGAAGTTTTCTGGCGTTGAAGACAAACTCAGTTGAAGTGAATTCGCTTCCATATTATTTCTTAATCCATCAGAATGTGCTTTCCTTTTCCTGGAAAAAAAAAAACCCTTTTCAAGTCAGTTGCTCCGAATGTATCAAGTGACAAACTGCAGATAGCAAACGGAGCATTTGTTTGAGTTCATGCTTATTACAGCAGTGTTCTGGAAAGCGTTTGTGCTTAGGCTTTTAATAAGCTCCCTCTAGAGATCAATTACCATGATTTGCCTAGTTACTATGGATAAGAGGGTTTTGGGGGGTTGTTGTTGTTGTTGAAATGCTTTGTTAAACTGAAAGAGGTTTGAATGCTTTTATTCAGGCAGAATAAAAACAGAATGGGAAGCAGAGCGCAGTGTCTGTAAGGAAAAATCATAATTGAAATAGCGAAAGGGCTCTCCAGCATTGCCAGGTCTTGTAGGACAATTCTGTGTGTTTTAGGCTTGTTCACAGGTAGCCCAGAATGTAGGTCAGCAGGAGGAGACGTGTAAGAAGGAGGATAAGCACCGATAAGTTAATACTCTTGACAAAGTTTTCTCGCTATAAGGTTTCAGTATAATCAAAACCAGTTTAGCATTTGAGGAAAAGCACCATGAAATGGAGTAATGGAATTAGCTTTTATGTTTTTCCAGGAACCTAAACCACATTTCCTGTCACAACTGTATATTATTAATACAAGGCATCTGCTAAATAGGAGCTGCCCTGAAATGTGCACAAATATCATACGTCTGGTTTAAATCATTTGTTTTCTGACGTTTGCGGTGTAAAACTAAAGCAAGATGCTGCCTCAGCTCGTCATAAAGAAGGAGTCTGACTGGAAATCCAGCAACTTTTCAGCATGGTCTCACAGACAGATAATATAATTCTGTTAATTTAGCAGCCACGACTGTTACTGCCTGCATTTTTATGTCTTGCTTCCCTTTCATTTTGCATTCTGCGGCTGCAGCAATTAGTTTGCAGTCACAGAGGGAAATGAGCAGCTATCTTGAAAGTTGCTCACTTTCCCAGCCCCCTCCGTCCTTTACAACTGGGAGTACAAAGTTGGTTGTTTTCTGCTTTTCGGAGTGGGGACGAGACATGTCATCTTTTCTCACGTCGTAACCAGCCTTCACACTTAGAAGGCAAAGGGCCCAAAGTCTGCTAACAAAATGGGATCATCTTGGGAATAAAATGTCAGGAATATAATTTCCCAGGGGACTCATGTCCTACCCAGATATTTTTCCACATTAATACCCACTCCGAAAAAAAATCTATTACTGCATTTCCTTATAGATGACTTCAACATATACTGAGGATGACAGAGGCTTCTTTGGGAGCCAGGCAAGCCTGGAAGTTTGGCACTGAGTCCTGGGCTGTGAATCAGGACAGTGAGACTCAGAAATTCCTGTGTAGTTTCCCCAGGGCCTGTGTAGAAGGGCTCTGGATAGTGTCACAGGTATCTGTGTGCTGCTTGGGTCACGTTAGCCTCCGCAGTGTGCGGAGCAGTGGGAGAGCACATCTGAAATCCCACTTGATTACACTGGATGACTTATCAGAGGCCTTGAAGGCCAGCATAAACTTTCACCAAATGTAGCTGTGAACAGAGGTAACATGAGAGCCCTGACATGGAGATCAGCTCCCTCGCAGAGCTGCTCAGCTCTGGTTTTTCAGCCCTCGCCAATTCATTCCATGCTGATGCCAATGGCATCCCCTTCCTCTCATGGAGAAATAGTGTGGTAGTGGGACCAAGGCAGTGATTGTCCACTGTGCGGGGCACTGGTGAGGCTGCACCTCGAATCCTGTGTTCAGCTCTGGGCCCCTCACTACAAGAGAGAGGTGCTGGAGTGGGGCCAGAGAAGGGCAGAGGAGCTGGTGCAGGGCCTGGAGCACAGCGGTGATGGGGAACGGCTGAGGGACCTGGGGGTTCAGTCTGGAGAAGAGAAGGCTCAGGGGGGACCTGATGGCTCCCTACAAGTGCCTGACAGGAGGATGGAGCCAGGAGGGGCTGGGCTCTGCTCCCAAGGAACAAGAGATGGGACAAGAGGAACCGGCCTCAAGCTGCCCCAGGGCAGGTTCAGATGGAGCTGAGGAACAATTCCTGCCCCAGAGGGTGCTCAGGCATTGGAACAGGCTGCCCAGGGCAGGGCTGCAGGCACCGGCCCTGCAAGTGCTCACACCCCATGGAGACGAGGCCTCAGTGCTGTGGGGCAGGGGTGGCCTTGGCAGTGCTGGGAATGGTTGGACTGGGTGAGCTTAAAGGGCTTTTCCAACCTGGCTGAGTCTATGAATCTATGCTATCCTTGGTCTTTGGTCTGTCCCTTCTCTTGAACAGCTCTACCCGCTCCAACTGATTGTGCCCCCCAAAAATGCCCTCAGCACTTCAAGGGATTTGCTCTTAATGAAAACGAAAACTTACTGAAGCAAGCAGAGTGAGGAGATTCTGCTTTTTTCATTAGTGTAGCTACATCTTTCTTTATCCTCAGTCTGTTGTGATCCCTTGGCTGTGTTATGTCTAATTTAAGGATTCTGGGATTAAAGGACAAAAGCGTTAGCTAGTTCATGTCTGCAGTGCTGTGCAGGTTTATACCAGCTGAGCAGCTGAACTCGTGTAAGCTAAAAACCCTTTTGCGGGCTAATCAAGTGCCATTTCATATACAGAGGGAGCAACTTGCCTTTCCAGCTGTACAGCTGGTTTGAGCCCTGAATGTAAAATCACAGTGATACTCAGAAGCCAGGAGTGAAAGGATATCTGTTCCTTAGAAGCAGACTGGTGGATCTGAAAGCCCCGCTGGGTGTTTTAAGGTTTGCAGATCTAACAGGATAAAGGTTTTGCAATTAGAGTTTATTAATAATTTCCTTGGTTGGTGAACCAAAAGCAGATCCTGCTCACCCACTTTGGACTGTGAAAGGAAAACATGTTGTTTGGAGTTTATTCTCTAATGGGACTGATTATTCCCTGTATTTCCCCCATCGCAATCATAATCCTCTTTAGAGGGGAAAAAAAGAATTAATGTTCTCATTAATTTCTGAAACGGGCTTTTCTCTACCTGACAACTTGCACTTCCTTTGAAAAGGCTAATACCTGGTGATGGAAATGGGAAAGAATAACTAGAAAAGCTTTGTAGAGAATGATTTCCTTCAAATTACACCACCAAAGAGCTGTTCATAATGATGAAAATAATTCCCAGTGTTTGTGATGAAAACACTATTGAAACTGCAGCCTGCTCCCTCACCTGGTGGCATCCTCCTGCTCGTACTGAAGGAGCACACTCTGTGTTCTGTTACTGTAAGGCTGCCTGGGAGAGCTGCGCTGGCAGCACTGACTCTTTGAGCATGCTCTCAAGTTCCATTAATTCTAAGTGTTTTCTGACCCAGAGGCTAGAAGGTCTCTAGCAGCCACACAGGGCTTTGGCTCTCGTTCTTTGCAGCAGGACCAGGTGGTTTGGGTACAGTGTGTGTGTGTCAGGGTAAAGCTGGATGGGAATGCTCCCTGTCACTGTGCGCATACAGCTACTAGGTTTCCCTGTGAGAGCAGTGTGTTGGTGCCCACAGAGAATGGGCTGCTGGGTGAAGGAGAGTTAATGGAGGACAGAGAGCAGTGTAACACCTTCCAAATCAAACTGTTCTGCTGCTAGGCTAGTTTGAAAGTGAACTCCCTTAAAAACATAGACATGGTCAAACGAGGCTCCTGTGGGCCATTATGAACCTGGACTTTTTCTCTCAAAGAGCAATTTCATCATTCCTGGAAGCCTGTCATGTAAGTGTGCCTGATGAAACACACCTCTTAGCTGCCAGGTGAAGAAGTACCTTTTCCTTCATTAAGGAGAGTCTGTCCAAATGAAGAAAAGCAGCTCCACACTTAGCAGATCTATTTATATGCATGAAATAGTGTAATCTGGACCTGTATGATATTCCTACCCGAACATGTGAAAAAACCTGCCCCTTGTACCTAGGAAAAACTTGTCTTAGCTGGGAAGTAATCTGGAGAAGTTTAGTCTGAAGCAGGGAATGGTTATGTACTTTTCCAGGCCTGTTTGCCTGCCAAAGTGTTACTGAGGGGCAGAAAGCACCCCATATCTAATGTTGGTGATACTGCGCTTGGAGGATTATACCAGTTATATGAAGTCAGCTGTAAGACTAAATGGTGCTTGTACCAGTTTGGCTGAATTCCCCTGAACAACATGTCAGTGTTTTAAACATGCTTCCCTGCCCCGCTGGCTCCTCCTGTCTGCTCTCCCTCAGCTGCGGGACTTCTAGTAGCTCATTCTACTCCCAGCCTCAGCATTTGTCTTTGTGGTACGAGGTCTGGCTCCATGGACTGCTGCCGTGTCCTCTGTGATAGTCCTGTGTTACAGGTGGTGTTAGCCATCAAAACTGGAATCATTCCTTTTGATCTACATCCTTTCTACTCTCAATCTAAACTTCCAATACAGCTACTATCTAGTGTAAGTAAGGTAGTAGAGACTCTGGCACATGGAGCTTTTCTGAATTGGACACTTGGATCGCTACATGGCCAATACATGCTACCAGTGAGCTCCTGAAACAGTGTTAGGAAAGAACTGCACTGCCCTGAGAAAGCAGCATTATCCTGTCCTACTTTCTAAAACTTCACTGCACCTATTCTGTGCGCTGTGAACAGAAAATGTGCTGCGGGCCATACCCAAGAAATACGTATCCCCCAGCTAAGCCTGCGTGATTGGTTTGTAAGGCACAAGCTCAGACATGGGTTTGAAGTGTGATGAATAGAGAACAATGTCCTGTTTGTGAGCGTGAAGGGACTGCACTTTTTTAAATGGGAATCAAAAGAGGTCATTTGGCAATGGGCAACGTTTGCTCCCTCACAGTTTGTGACTGAGCAGCTGGCATTCACAGAGGATGCTACGCAAAGGTATTTGTAGTAAACACGACTTTGCCGATTTCTTCTGCAGAAAGAGCAATACCAAGAATAAAACTGGTAACAGAGTAGCAAATGATCAAGATTTGTGCTGTGTGCACTTAAGCTGCTTTTAATAATTATGTTCTTCCTTTTATTGTTGCTTTCATTTTTCCACTCAGAGCCTCAAAACTTGACTCATTCTAATGAAAAAGGAAAGGCGGTGATGTTACACAGTAGTGGAAAACAAACCAATTTGTTGAAGATGACTGTTGAAAAGTATTCTTCACTAATAGGTCACATTTATTCTCTTGAAACAGTGTGCAGATTTTTAAACTCTTCGGAGGCTGTAGTGAATGCTTTTCATCTTTACAGTAATGTTTTGAGGAATCACAGCTAGCAGGCATCTCAGAAGGGGAACATAAGTACCCTCCCAAAGCACTTTTTACCATCATATTATACTTCTCTACCTATTTTCTCCCCTGTTCAGAAAACACCAAAAAAATTACTTGCTTTCAAGCTATAACAACTTAGCAATTTCTTCATTTATGCCCTTCAAGAACGTATGTATCGTACTTAGAGTTGTTTCATCTGCCTCTTTTCTGTTGATTCTCCCCGCTTCAGAAAATGGACATAAATGAGAGTAGCTATTGATGGGAAGAATACCAATGCATTATTTTAACATATTTATTCCTTGTAAACACTCATTAGTTAAAAAGAAATGCTTTTCTCAAAGCACTTCCCAACACATTCTTAAAACACAGTTATCCAAATAGACTCCTCCAAGAGCAGACATCGCCCTGGCATTAATAACCCATAGTGAAGGAAGGCTGGTTTTCTTACCAGAGCCATTCTCCCAGCTTCTCTTGGCTTGGGAAAGCAAATGTGCCTTGTGGCATGCCCTGAAGGATGATAAAGCCCCAGAGTATTACTGGCAGTGGTCTTTAGAGAGGAAGCATGAAGTATTGTTCTGAGCACAAGCCAAAACCTGAAACACCCAGTCCCCTCTGACCGTGATTCTCTCCAAGGCTTTGTGTAAATCACTGAATCTCTTCACCTTGGTTTCTTTATCTGTCAAAGGGTGATAATATCCCTGTGTTTTGCTGAGTAATTTTACAAGATGTTGGAAAATTAATGCTTGGAAATTGCTTTGATGATAAAAAGTGCATTTTCAGTGTGAGATTGAATACAAAGAGCTCCTAAGAATGGTGTTCTGCACTCAGTTATAAAGTAATTGTGACAGATTAAATGCTTAAGTCATACGGCAGGACCTACAACTGTGTTTTTAGAGCAATCCACAATAGCATTTCCTTAGAAAAAGCTGTGGAAAGTAGAAACCAAAAATGCTCCCCACTGTTTCCTTGTGGTAAGAATGTTGCAATAGAAATGGTGAAGAGAGTATTTGACTCAGAATGTCCACAGAGTGTTTCAGCTGAAAACAAACTGACAGCTCAGTGGAGAGTTGTCAGTACTGGGCACGCAATTGCCTCTGAGTGTAGGTCAGCACCAGTCCTGTTGCTTGAGTGACTTTGATGTTGCAAAGTAGCCATGGATTAGGTGGCAGCAAGCCTGGAGCAGAACAAAGCAGACCATGGGAGTAGCAAAACAAAGCAGAAGACAGAGCTTTCTCAAAGACCATACTTTAAACCAAAAAGCAATTTCAACCACAAATGGAAAGGAAGGCCTTTATTTTTTTAGCCCTGTTCCCTGTGTACGTTTTGCAGGTCTGAATGATAAGGCTTGTTGAGTCAGATCTATTGTCTGACCTTTCATCTAGAAGGGTCTTTCAGTAGGGACTTCTCAGCCTTCTGGAGAAAAGGCTGTGAAGAGCCAGGTGAATGATAGGCTAATTCCAGAGAAGGACCAGCACCCAAACCAGAAGCTGGGTAAACTGGAGGTATATAAATGAGCACTGCCTCTTGAAACCACATAATGACAGTGATGCTGAAATGCTCTAACATTTCCCTGTTGGACCCAAAATATTTTCAGGCTTTTGGAGTTCTCCTTTATTTCTTGTGCAGACACCTCTGTGTCCTGGGAATGCTGTGAAAACTTGTAGGGCATCTCTGGGATCTGCGATGGTCCCTCTGTGCACCCCAAGTGATGCTTGCCTCAGCAGCCAGAGCAGGTCCCGCTCTCCACACCCTGAAGGGGATCACCACTTTCTGTTTAGAATACAAATAGTTAGGCCCCTTTGGCACAACGTAAATCTCAGAGCAAACCTCAGGACGTGAGAGGGACAAATCTTGTGTTCTTTTCATCTTCAGCATTTCTACCTGTCTCCGTAAGGAAAGTGAGCTCATGAACAACAATGTGGCGGGGAAAGAGAACTCTCCACTTTTCCATGGAAGGGCTATCATCTGACAAAAACACCAACAAGGAAAAAGATGTTTCTGGTTTTCAGTCTTCCACACAATTGTCTTTGTGTTTTGCACTAAATCTCCACTGACTCAACTGTGTAAAACACCCTCCAGAGATGATGACTTGAAGTTGTCCCCTCCAGGCAGCCTAGAGTATGATCTGTATAGTAAGCCTCGCATTGTTTGGATGGGCTGGTCCTTTTCCATGTCAAGGTGCCTTTTTAAAGAGGTGAATCCTCCTCTCATTTTCCAGTAAAAACATATCAACTCAGCCTAAATAAAGCAGGAAGCTTATGGCACTTCATGGTGGATGTGAGGATTGAAACCTATTCCACATCTCAAGTAGTCAATGAAGACACTGTGCACTGAAAGCAGCACCTTGTCCTGAGGCAGCAATGGGATGTATTTGCAAATCATGCTGCAGTTATAAGCCCCAGCTGGCAATGACCCACTTTTTTATTGTACACAGTGTTACTCAGTTGATTTGTGCTAGTCACAGAGCAAAATTTTGGCATTTCAAATAGCTGTAAATATTTATGAGTTAAATGCAGTTTTTGCTAGTATTTTTAGCAGCACTGTATGAAAAGATTATCTGCAAAGGGTGGGATGTTGCTGGCGTTTCACACAGGCACCAAGAGAGCTTTGGAGCTCTTTTTTCTATTGAAAGTCGTAATCTCAAGAACAATCTAAGAGAGGCTTCCTGTATGACAGAGCACTTCTTATAACTTATGTACATCTATGACCTGTTACATAAACACAGAAGCAAAATAGAGAACATCTGCATCCTGAAGTCAGGTTTATAATGACTTGGAACAGGCTGCCCAGAGAAGCTGTTGCTGCCCCATCCCTGGCAGTGTTCAAGGCCAGGTTGGACACAGGGGCTTGGAGCAAGCTGCTCCAGTGGAAGGTGTCCCTGCCTGTGGCAAGGGGTTGGACTGGATGATCTTAGGGTCCTTCCCAACCCAAACCAGTCTGGGGTTCTGTGATTCTAAGGTGGTTGTGGCAGCTGAACTGATCCTTTACTGGCTGCTCATGTAGGGAAGCCATGTGAAGAGCTGGGGAGTTTGGAAACTTGGTCGGTAGGCACTAAGAGAGGCCGTTCTCTCTGGACAGGTTTTGTCAGTTATCATATAGTAATCTGAGATAGTTTTTTCTACATTTATTCCCTTCACCGAGCTGATTCAAAAGTCAATGCTTTCAGCAAGATAGCTATGGATTAAATATAGATGTGCACACATAGGAGTGATTCCTTATGCCACCGAAAAAGATGTGTGTAATGTGGTGTAATAGAATGAGATTTGCATCTGATTTACAACCCCAGTACAACTGAATTTGGAACACCTTTTGGATCACTTACATTTTGCCCTGTTGGAGGTCAGGTGAGAGTCTTGCCATTGTTCGTAATAACGTAAATTATAATAGACTGGCTATTATAAACAAATTATTATAATACTAATAAAAGTAAACTGGCTGTGACCTGGCCTTTTTTTTCCCCTGAATTTTATTCCACTAACATTACCATTAAAAATGGTAAGAAAAATAATACCTAAAGTAGGGATGTTTCTTAAGAATCCTTTCCCCTGCGTTTGGACTAGACCATCTGTTCTGCCCAAGGACGGCTAAGATACTGAAATCGAATCATGGAATCATTTGGATTGGAAAAGACCTTTAAGATCATCGAGTCCAACATTAACTCAGCACTGCCAAGGCCACCACTAAAACCAAAATACCAAGGTGTTTCAATACTCCAATAGTGGATTATCAGCTTCCTCGCTAGGAATCGTGGGAGGTTTCAGTGGGATTACTGAGATACGTAGGAGCTGACTTGCCATCCCCTTAACTCCCATCATTCCACGCTTAAAGCTAGACAGCTTCTAAGGAGTATTGTGGGAAAAAGAAAAACCAAACCCACCTTTGTGTTTAATAGCCGATTAGTTAGAAACTAAGGCTCAAGCATGGTTAACTAAGACTCGGATATGATCAAGGTAGCAGAGTTGACCCTCACGCCAGCTATAGTACCTATACACAAGTGGACTCCACATCCATGGTGAGAGCAAGGCTGCATGACTTTGCTTCCAATACTGCTTTCATTGGAGGGAAGAATGGGTAAGGAAATCCATGGAAAGGCTCTTTAGTTCAGCAAAGCAGGTAGTGTGTGGACGAGGAAGCCTCTGAGATGTTCAGCATGGATCCAGCAGTGAGCTGCCTAGTTACAATACTAATTTACTGTATTTTTTCCAAAAGTAACTTTATAAATCCCCAGTCAGACGCTGGCAATTTTCCAGCCTCAGAGCTTAAAACAAGTTCTCAAGGATGCAAGAGATTCACTAGAAGGAAGCCAGGAAAATGATTATATCTGCGTGTACAGAAATACTGACTCTGTGACTGCAAGGATCTCTTTACAGGCAATACTTACATAGATACAACTAAAGGTGATGGGAGGGGGGGAAGGTTTGCATTTCACAAAGAGCCAATTTGAGGGTTGGGGATCAGAGGAGAGCGGAACCTGGAAAGATGGAGCTACCTGCAGTGCTGACCAATTTAGCGTAATGTTCGCCAAGCCAAACAAGACAAAAAGGCCAAACTTGATGTTGTCTTCCTAGAGTCCATAACTCCTGTCTGAGATCTCCAAAGGGAGGGCTCATGTTAACCTCAGTTGTGCCATATTTAACTTGGCTATTGGAAGGCTCACTTGGCTGACTTTGTAAATGCCACACCTTTTATGTTTCTGACTCTCCCTGTTTTAATACTGCTGTTTTGCTACATGGAGATTTCTTGTCATAGTTGTGATTTCTCCCGAATGTACATGGCTCATCCTCCTGTCTGTTGCTGGACTTCTAATCTGCAGATGCTCAGTGGGTGCTGATCTTGTCCCATCATTCAGATGTTGCATACGGGGGGCATTACAGTGTGATTTCCAGAGGCTGAATGAAAACAAGAGGCTTGATTCAGTGCTGTGGACTATCAACTTGTGAGAGAGAACTCTAGGGCACTGCTTGTAATTCCCACAGGGACTTTGTATTCAGAAAAGCAGTGAGAAGCTTGATGCTTTAGTCTGCCTGAGGACTGTACTGCTGGATTCATAAATACTCATTTTGACAGCTTGACTGCATGTGAAACAGAGGACAAGTTGAAAATAAGGGTTTCCTCAAAACCACAAGCTTTGTTTTGCCTTCCCAGCTGCAAAATGCCCACTTGGCCACCTCACTGCCTTTTACACATCCACCCTGCCTCGTCCCCTTGGCCATGCCCATGCCCTAGAAATGTGGAGTTCTGTAGTGAGCAGGCTCCAGAAGAACTTGCATGGAAAGGCAATAGTAAGGGCCCTTTCCAAAAGCCTCCTGCTGCCTCTTTCCTCCTTGATTCTGGAATTGTTTGCTTCACTTTCATCTAATCATGCCTACAGCTGATCACGTAAGAAAGGAGACTGTTACTACTTGACAGTGAAAACCCAATGCTTTCAACTCAGGTGCAGTTGCTTCAAAAGAGCATAGAAATAATAAAAGGGACATGAATGTCTGCTAGAGACAGTTTTGTAGTGATGCTTGAACTGGTCTGAAAGAGGCTGGCAGTGCATCCTCCAATGTTCACCAAGGCTGTGGTGGGGGCTGGATGCCTTCCTGCTGGCTCCTAGCAGTGAAGACAGACATGGACCTTTTGGGCAGTTCTTCCTTTTGCACTCTGCAGCCATTCTGGCAGTAAAAGTGGTGCTCCGAATGTGTCCCAGAGAAACCTACCATCACAAAGCATCTCTCTGCCCCACATGGATTCTCTTTTTGGCCTCAGAGAAACCTGCTGCGTGAATACACAGCATCACATTGCTTTCTTCCTAAAGGGCAGATGCTTTGAAAGGCTGCCAGGCCTCTGCAGCTGTTGGGACACTGGGCAAGAGATGTTTAAACACTGTACCTCTTGCAGATCAAATGAGAAGTGGGGCTTTCTGCTGCTGCTTTTCTAGGGTTGTTACACTCTGGTTCCTTCAGTGCCTGCCAGTGACTGTAGTAGCAGCAGAATTCACTTTTATTTGTGTGTCTAAAATGGTGAGGACCGTGTCAACATGTAGGTAATATGCCAGGCTGTTCAGCATCTTGGTTAACAACTAATCTTGAGTTTCTGGTCATATTTTACTCTATAAAATCCTTAAAATAAGAGGAATAAAAAGAAAAAAAAAAAAACCCCACATATAGTGTAGAAGTCCAGGCGGTGAGAGCTTCCAGTGGGACCATTGCTGGAGTTTGTCAGTGTTTCTGTTTCATGGGGTTGGCAGTGACCTTTGTGGAAGGGTAGTTGCTCACCTGGCCACAGAGCATACATGGGCTCCTGGATGTCATAAATGATAGAACGGTTTGAGTTGGGACCTTAAAGCTCATCCGGTTCTACTCCCTGCCCTGGGCAGGGACACCTCCCACTGGAGCAGCTTGCTCCAAGCCTCTGTTCAGCCTGGCCTTGAGCACTGCCAGGGATGGGGCAGCCACAGCTTCTCTGGGCACCCTGTGCCAGCGCCTCAGCACCCTCACAGGGAAGAGCTTCTGCCTTAGATCTAACCTGAACTTGCCCTGTTTCAGTTTGAACCCATCACCCCTTGTCCTATCACTGCAGTCCTTGATGAAGAGCCCCTCTCCAGCATCCTTGTAGCCCCCTTCAGACACTGGAAGCTGCTCTCAGGTCTCCATGCAGCTTCTCTGCTCCAGGCTGAACAGCCCCAATGTTCTCAGCCTGTCCTCGTATGGGAGGTGCTTCAGCCTCTGTTCATCGTTGTGCCTCTTCTGGGCTTGCCCCAACAGCTCAATGTCACTCCATAACTAATGGCAACGCTGTCCTTTCCAGTGTAATTGGTGAAAAGCTGTAACTCGTTAGACCCCTTCCCTTTCCGAGGCTGCAGTACCGCTCCTGCATGCACACCGTTTGTGTTAGGCAGCCATCTAGAGGGCCTGCTGCCTGTACTGACTTTACTCTGGTGACCAAAAACCACATTGCGGCAGGAAAATGCAAGCTCTGCTGACCCTTAGCGGCTGCAGTGCCGAGTGGGAACGGTTTTACACAGCCAGGACTGCTGCTCCTGTGCTGTTGTGCAGGTGATGTCACGTATTTGTCTTTTCTAGGGGGTAAGGTACTGACTAACTTGCCGAGGGCAAAAACTAGGGGGGCAGTGTCAGCGGAGAAGAGGGTCTGGGTAGTGCAGAGGAGAATGCACCTGACCTGGAGATTTCCCAGCAGTTCCACTGAGCAAATGCAGTATCCACCTAGGGGCTGTCACAATGGATGCTGTAAACTGGAGGGGAGCCATTCCCTGGCAAAGAGAGATGCAAAGAAAAACTGGAGGTAAAAGACAAAATGCTTCAGGACCACCATGTGGCTCTGATGGACAGATGTGGTTCTCGGAGGCACCAGGAGGTGCATGTCGGGTTCAGACAGGGAAGACTTGACCCTTGTACTGATGGGACTTCACCTGGAGCATCAGACATGAGCCTGGCTTTCCAAGATCAGGAAACAGGAATCTGAATATGCAAAGCAGGCCTCAGGGTGATCAGGGGAACTGAAATGCTCTTTTATAGGAGTATCTTAAAGATCCGGCAAGACCGCATCCAAAAGGATCTGAACTGTTTCCCCCACTAAAAATTACATCACTGATGTCAACAGAGAGCAGAAAAAAGTCACCTGGTGCAAGGTCAGACAAACCTTTTGGGCTGGAAAGTCAATGCTTTTTACACTGAGGGTGGTGAAACAGTGGTACAGGCTGCCCAGAGAGGTGCTGGATGCCCCATCCCTGGAGACATTGCAGGCCAGGCTGGATGTGGTTCTGGGCAACCTGATCTAGGTGAAGATGTCCCTGCTCATTGCAGGGGGCTGGAACTAGATGAGCGTTGAAGGTCCCTTCCAACCCAAGCTATTCTGTGAGTCAATGTGTTTGTAACACTAGGAGCAGTGAGGTTTGTTAGCTGTGTGTGAAGTGCCAGGAGGGAGGGAACCCTTGCTAAAGTGCAGGTTGTCAGTCCCAGCACTTCCAGCCCCACGTTCCTGCTTTGGTGATGCTCTTCAGACCCGCTAAGTGCTCCGGTTGGGTAGTGGTGACTGTAACCCCAGTGTCCCTGCCCTAGTGCGCCATGCGCTCCAGCCGGCAGGCGAGCGCAGTGTGTGAGAGGCTGCCGCAGGCACCCTGCTGCTCTGGGTGCACTCCTTTGTGTTCGCTTTGCTGTTCACGCACACAGCCTCGGGGCCCGCCCGGCCGCACTCTCCCCGCGGAGCCCCGGTACGAGGCGCGGCGGGGTCCCTGCAGCGCCCGGCGGCCGGGAGAGGGCGCGCAAGGGCCGGAGCTCCGCCCCGCCTCCGCCCTCCGACGCCGTCCGGTCGCTCGCGGGCGGCCGGCGGGATCGTGCGGTAGCGCCGCTGCCCCCTGCGCGGCTGGAGCCTCGCCTCGGCCGGGCCCGCTGGGGTCCGCGGCTGCTGCTCCTTCGGCTCCCGGCGGCGGAGCCCTGCTCAGGTAAGCGGGGAGCGGGGTCCCCTCTCCCTTCCCCTCGGTCCCGGGTCGGCGGGAGCAGCCGGGGTACGGTCCTGGCCCGGTTTCTCCCCACCGGGTCCGGACCGTGCTGAGCCCTCGCCCCAAGCACCTCCCGGCGGAGCCCGGCCGCCTTCTTACCCGTTGCCCGCCCCACCGCAGGGCCCGGCAGCGTGGCGGCCTGCGGGGCGCTGGTTGGCGTCTGCCCGGCCCGCCGGGGTCCCGGTGTCCCCGTGCTCGGTGCCTGGCCGTGTGCCGCCGGGATGCCTCTCCCGTCCTCTCTCTCCCCGCAGGGAGGCGGCCGGCGGGTTCGCTGGGGGCAGCTCCCAGCTCGATGCTGCTGCCGGCCTGGGAAATGCGCCTCTACGGGCTCCTCGCCGTGGGCTCGCACCTTTACGCGTTCTACGAGGCGCACCGAGTGTCCCGAAGTAAGTTCGCGATGGGGGTGCGCGCTCCTGCCCTCCCTGGAGTTGTTCTCCGAGTTGGTGTCTACTTTGCTCCCCTGCGCGGAGTGCCCGTGCTCCTCCTGGCTGCCAACCAGCCCTGTGCGAGGAAGCAGCAGCCAGGTGCCAGCGGGGCAGAGAGCTTTGTCCTAGGGCTCTTGGCAAGGGTGTCAGGGAAGAGGTGGGCTCAGAGCCTTGTCTGTGCGGCTTTGGGGTCAGTTTGTTTCCAAACACCTGCCTCTGCCTTGAGTAATTTCTTGGTAGCTGCTGCAGTGGCTTGTTCTGGTTTGGTGGGGCTGTGTCGTGCAGAGGAGGGGTGGGGGGGTTAAACAAGTTATGTTTGTGTGTCCCTTCTGCTCTGCTGGGGGAAACCAGGTAAGGGGCAAGTATAGCTCTGAGCCATTCAGTGCCCTTGCCTTTGCTGTAGGGCAGAGCCATGGCTTGGTTGGGCAGCTCACCTGGTGAGTGGAGGCATGGTGATGTGCTTCGGTGCCTCCATCAGTGGAGGCCTTTCAGGAGTGTGCAGCAGAGGCCACAGCCCCGAGTGTCACATTAGACAAAGCCTTGGGTGACATGGTGTGAGGCGTCCCTGGCCATGGCAGCGGGGTGGAACTGGATGATCTTAAGGCCCTTTCTAACCCAAACCATTCTATGATTCTGTGATTCTCCCTGCTCTGGCTGCTGTGTCCTTAGCAAAGGTTTACTTTTCTCTGCAGAGTATGAAGCTGCGATGGACACAGAGTTTGGGCTGGAACCAGGGACTCTCTTTCGGGGCCTCAAAAAGGTAGGATGGGTGACAGGTAATAGCATCTTTTATTTTGTGGCAGTGAACACATCTCCGTGTTTTCTGCTCACCTGAACTGCTGATCTAGCTTCAGAGTTTGTAGTAACTGTGCAGATATGGATGTTCATAGTCAATTTCAGTCTATTTCTACTGAGGAACTTGCCAGGTGTGTCTAGATCTGAAAATCATAACGCCAGTTTGGTTTCTTGATCCTGCACTAAGCATTTCTCCTTTGTTAATTACTTAGTAACCTTCTGGTTTACTGTTTGGCTTTAAAAACTATCATTCCCTTTGGGATTTCCTGCAGCCTTATCCCTCTTTTTCCTCTTGCTGGGTGGCTTGGATAACGTCAGCTTAAGATCAGTGAACACACGTTTTCCTCTTGGCTGGTCTTTAGTACACCATAAACAGAACAGATTCATGAGGCATACAGGCTTAAAGAAACATGGTTGGTATTAAAAATATACCCCAAGCTAATAAGAAAATTAGGACCCAAGCCAAAAAGCAACCTCACCATGTGCTTTTGGCCTCACATCCTTCTGAAGTACAGCTGATACGTGTTACTAATATTGAGAATGATTTACACAAGACCAGGCACACACACCTGTGGAAGTATTTAGGTGTTCAGGCCCTGGTAAGGGACCCTTCACATGTGCTCTCAAGAAAGCCATAAAGCACTTGTGGAGATGCACTTTTGGTGGGGCTTTGTGTAGGACACAAGGCCACCAGCTGATCCCTCTTAAATAATTTACATAAAACCCCCATGTCGCAAGAACCTCCAGCTGACCTCACTTTGTCTGATCCCACCTGGGCTTTGTTGAAATGGGGAGTGAAGCTCCTCTTCCAGCAAGGTGCCTCTTCAGCCAAGCTGAGATAAATACAAATTCCTGGCTAAACTTTGCATGGGTTCAGTGTAGTCCAAAATGTGGTTTTTTTTCTTTATATATGGAAAAGAGAGTCTTAACACTAAAAGATGAGAGCAAGCAAAGACATGAATTTGTTGGCTTTGAAGAGATGACCCAGATCAGTAGTAGCAGACTTAATTCGTTGTTTCCTGAGAAGCTTCTTAATGGAGAACCCAAGTGAGGCCGTGCTGGACTGGAAGCCTTGAGGACCCTTGCAGCAGTGTGCATCTCTATGCAGTCACCAGCCTGTTCGCCATGTCCTGGGGAGGAGGTGTGTGTGCGGGGTGCCTCTCTTTGTAGTTAGAAAACTCCCTGGCATCTGGGGGGCAAGGCAGTGATTACTGGTCAGGTTCAGCACCAGCTGTGAGGGGCTTAGGAGTTGTGACACCACCTCTAAAGCTCTTTTTCTGCATTTCACACCATTGGAAGTCAAAATGGTGCTGTCAGAGCTCACTGCTGTAAGTGATCCAACTGGATTGCTGAAGTGACATTCTGCAGATGTGGAGGCCCGTGATGTTGGGTAATGGACCTAATGTGCATGTGTTTCCTGTAAGAACATGCTTTTATGGCCAGATACACATAGTGACCAGTTCCCTTGGTGCCCCAGGACCCCATGGACTTTGAGTGGAGCTACTGGATTGAATGGGGAAGGGAACGTATACTGTGGCTTCTGGCTGGTCACCTGCTGGTATCCCAAGTGTCCAGGCTCTTGGTGGAGAAGGTATGTAAGGAGTTTCTCCACAGCAGGGGGTTTCTGTGGGTTTCAGTTTACTTGGGCATGGGAAACTTGGCACTGAAGCCACTGAGTGTGGAGAATCCCTTTCTGGGGGTGAATTGTGTGAGTGGGTCTGTGGTGATGTTCAGGTGAGATCTGAGCCTCCAGCCCATGAAAACCTGTGCTTTGTTGTGGGCCATTAACCAGTGTCATTTGACCTCTGCACCAAAGAAGGTTGTAGTTGCTCCTTTCCAAGACTGTGAGGTGATGACTGCTTGGGTTTTGGCATGGCTGCTGAATGATTGTATGATTGTGAGAAATGACTGGCATGTGGTGTCCCACTTGCTAGTCTGGGGAAGGAAAGGAGGAACTTATGTTCTCCTCCAGATCAGGGAGACTCTGGATTTCATACATGCTGCTACAGAAACCCCTTCCATGTATCCCCATCCTTTATGGATACAGTTGGTTTCTCTATATGGTTTCCCAAGGAAGCGTGGAATCGCCATCCCTGGAAGTGTTCATACGAGGCCCTCAGTGCCATGGGTTATTGGTGACCTTGGCAGTGCTGGGGAATGGTTGGACTGGATGAGCTTAAAGGGCTTTTCCGACCCAATTGACTATGATTCTATGTTTATTCTTAACCTTGTTGACTGCCTTTTTTTCCACTGTCAACCCTGTGTAGGACAGCGCAGATACTGAGTGGTTGGTTGGTTGTTTTTCTTTAGAAATAATCAAACTAAAACCTGTTTATTTTTCTTTGACAGTATAAACCATGGTGTTTGATGGTTTATGGAATGGCTGCCTGCTGGTTGCTACTGGGAATCAAGGGCTTTGCTGTCATCTTGTTGCATGCAACAATTTCGTTTGCTGTGGCTCAGTTTCAGCTGTCGGTCCTGACGTGGTTGTGCTCCCTTACTCTGCTATCCACCTTACGTATACCAGCTGTGGAAGAAGCCAAGGTAATGGGAAAAGGATTATCAAATCAGTTATGGTGGTGGGTGCCCGTTATGGCAGCTATAGTTTTGACAAAGTACTGGTCTTATTTCTCAGTCATGCTGGTCAGTGCATTGAGATGAAGTATGAGCGTTAATGTGCAAGTGGTACTCAGTAGAGCTGATGTGTGATAGTGCTTTAGTAGTGCTGTAGTAAACACATCTCTTGCTCTTTGAAGCTGTAATCGTACCAGTTTAAGGTGCTGGCTTTTGGGTTTGTATCCAGGAGTTGCTTAGTCAAGCAGAAGGTTCAGTAACATCTTTCCAGCCTTGAGCTTTCTCAGGAGTGACTGATTCTTTTCAGATCTGAACTGCAGCCTTTGGCTTCAGCCCTAGCAGTCCCTTTGCTTGACAGTAGTACTGCCAGCTGGTTTGGGTATTGTAGTACTGAGCCAAATCTGAGGGACATACTGCCATTCCTGTAAGAATAGGTCTCCTGCTATCATAGTTATGCACAACCTAATATGTTACTGAAATGAAACTGTTGGCTCTATATGCAGGTAGCAGTAGCTCTGGAGACCCCTTTCTCTGTCAGTTCCATCTCTCCAGTGCTGCTTGTTCATGTGTTAATGCTCACTTCAAATGCTTGTGCCAGCTGCTGTTAGATTTAGTTGCTTCCTGCTGCTGGTGACCCTGAAAGTGAGGATCTGGGTGGGCATCGCTGTCCAGCCATACAGAAATCACAGACTTGCCCCATCATGTTCTGGCTTTATTTTGTATTGCAGAGGAAGTGGTATGACACTGAGAATGAGTATTACCTCCTGCTCTTCACCCTGTCTGTCCGCTGCCTCTTCTGCACTAGCTTCAGCCTGGAGTACTGCTGGCATGGACCTGCCCAGAAGTCATCCCACTCATTCCTCTGGATGCTGGCATATGTCTTTTATTACCCCACCTTCCACAACGGGCCCCTTATGAATTTTGATGAATTCAGTAAGCAGGTAACAGAGCTTTTGAAGATCACAGTTACTGATTTTTAGTGCATCTGTGCCTCGAGTGAATTGGGTGAGGAGCTATTGGAAGTGGATGGTGATCTCTTTTCAGCTGCGAAATCTAGACACAGGCCCCATGCTTTGAAGAATAGATTAAAGCATGATAGGTTGATCTTGAGAGATTCTAATACCGATCATGAGAATGTTAGGTAGACAATTTTATCCAGTTTTCCATGAGATGCTCTTTTAATGGTGTTTTGTAATGCAGTTTACTGGTAAGCCCGAGTTTGTTTATTTTCTAGTTTCCTACTTGACAGAAATTAACGCAGATGAGACTTTCAAACAGAAGGTGTTCCCAATGTTACTCTTTATCTGTTGTCCTTTTGTCTTCAAGTGTTGAAGTACGTTACATGCAAAAGGGAAGGCCATAGTTAGAAACCAGTCTTGGGTATTCACGCTTGTATGGCAGCCATGGCCCAATGAACTCACATTGGGCTGGTAACTAACATATTTAGTTAACATATGTTGTCAAAAGTGCTTATATCTGGTGCTTGGTTGGAGAAGGGTTTATTAGACTCCAGTGTTAGAGAAGGTGGAAAGAAAGCAAAGTAGCTTTCCGTGGCTGGCTGATTAGTTCCCCCATCAGACTCTGATAGCTATTTGTGTCTGAAATAATTTTTTCCTCAATGAGGTACTTTGGAAACAGAAAAAACCTCCAGAAAAGGAGTTTTCACTCCTGCACGTTTTGACTTCAGTACACACATCTCTAACTGCTGCTGTAACAGCTTTCCTCCTTGCTGATGGTTTGAAAGATTCCAGTTTTTACTTAGACTCCTTGGAGATTAAGAATTGTTTGGGTGTCTAAAGCTGTCTTCATCATTTTGAAAATACAAAATCATGTTCTAGGGATGATTTTGAGTGTAGCATTGGGAATTCAACCATCTCCTGGGTATCAACTTGAGGACAAACCTTCCTCCCCAAGTTCTACTTCACAGGATGTTTTTTTGTCTGACATCAGATTTATCCCTTCAACCAGGAGCCCAGTGACACACGTTGTTACAGTCTTCAAATGCTCATAATTCTAGCTTGCAGTTGCTGGGCTGGATTTTTGTTTGCCTCTCCTCTATTAGGCAGAAGAAGGTAACATCGTCAGCAGCAGCTGGCTCTTAACTCTGAAACAGGTTTTAGAGTCTCAGAAAGCTGCTGGTTTATGTTGGGAGTTCCTGAATTTCCCATCTTGTTGGTGTGAAAACAGCTGATGATTACTTGGAACGCTTTTCTTCAGGCTAAATGAGCTGGTTAGCATGTTAAAATGTGAAAGACTTGACCTATCTTACTGAACATCTTTTCCTAGGGCCTTGCAGGCTGCTTTTCAAGCCTAATTTTACATGACAAGGGAAAACCTCACATTTCCATGTTTAATGTTTTCCTGGTTTTCTTGCACACTTGAGTAAGTGTGGAATCGCCACCTGTGATGTGTGACCTCCCATATGAAGACAGGCTGAGAATGTTGGGGCTGTTCAGCCTGGAGAAGAGAAGCTGAGTGGAGACCTCAGAGCAGCTTCCAGTGTCTGAAGGGGGCTACAAGGGTGCTGGAGAGGGGCTCTTCATCAGGGACTGCAGCGACAGGACAAGGGGTGATGGGTTCAAACTGAAACAGGGCAAGTCCAGGTTAGATCTAAGGCAGAAGCTCTTCCCTGTGAGGGTGCTGAGGCGCTGGCACAGGGTGCCCAGAGAAGCTGTGGCTGCCCCATCCCTGGCAGTGCTCAAGGCCAGGTTGGACAGAGCCTTGGGTGACATTGTGTAGTGTGAGGCATCCTTGCTCACAGGACATTGGATGATCTTAAGGTCCTTTCCAACTCAAACCATTCTGTGATTCTATGATGTCTGTAGCTAGCATCACTGGGATAAAATGGATGAGCGGACGCACACAGTCATAGATGTACAAAACGTGAATTAATTTTTAGGTAATTCTATGTTTCTGTTGTTTGATCATATTCTTTTTTATTGTGGAAAGAGGGTAAAAGTATGTCAGTGTGTTTACTATAGTTTGGGACATCTTAAGAAACAGCCTCATATTTAACTTGTGGTTAACTGCCATTTGCTCAGCACATCATATAAGTCTGGCTGATCTTGGCAATGCTACAGGAGAAGAACGGAGAACTGTCCTGAAATAATCCCATGCAGTGAGTAGAAGCTGGAGGTACTGTAAGAGCCAGCAGTTACTGTTTGTGTTTGGTAGGGCTGCTGCTTGGAAAACCTTCTCCTTCATAGCTGTGTTTTCTTTCAACTTCTTTTGATCATCTCTAAAGATTGATCAAGTCACAGGAACTAAGAAGTGTCTCATGTCTGGATCCTATTCAGGTTAACAGCACTTGGCCTTTCCTACAACAGTTTGGTGCAGTGTATGGTCATGTGTGATCTCTTGTTGATTTCTGCTGCTTACTGAGATTGAGAATGGAGAGGCCAGGTCAGGAATTAGCAAATGGCACAGTCAGGTGGTCCCCTTAGGAATGAATAGCAGATGAAATTTAATCAAGTTCTCGGGGGTTGGTGTGTGAGTACGACAGTTATGTGCCATATCACTTCTTTGGGTTTCTTTTTTAGATGAGGAGCCAAGAAGCTTTCAGTTTGAAGACCAATCTTAGGATCTTAATGGTGGGCATAATGCGTATTTTCTTTTGGTGGTGCCTGGCTGAGCTGATGATTCACCTCATGTATATCCATGCTCTCTACAGCAGCGCTCCTCCTTTGGAAGCTGCATCATACTGGGCCTTGGGTGAGTACAGAAACAACAGCAGAAATCTTTTTTTCTCCCCCCTACTTCACGAACCCCAGTGTACTTCTCTTGTGTTCCTCTGTATGTTCTTAGGAATAGCGCATTATGGCCAGTGACTGTCAGAAAGACAGTCTATGGACATCATGTAGCATGTAGATCTTCTGAGAAGCTTATAGTTAAACTGGCTGAGCTGCTTCCTAAACTGAAAATCATTCTGTATATTTTCTAACCTAAAGTGTGTGTCAAAACTTTGGTCTAAAGTGGTTTCCCATAGAACTGGACACTTAAAAGAGTTTTGGTATAGGGATGGAGGAGGGGAGATGTTAGGAACTAAAGTGTTTATTGGCCTCTTTCTGTTTGATGCTTCAATTCTGTATTCATATTGAAAGGTAAAATGACAACACTCGTGAAAAAAGCAGGGACAAGGAATTGCTGTTTTCCTGCTTCACTTTGCCCCCTTCCTTCCCCTCCGACCTCTCTGGTGTTTCATTAAAATGCCCAACTGTGATGGGAAGAAAAATGAGCACTGATAAATGTAACTGAAAATAGAAAGGGCTTAGAGTGCTGCATAGGTGTAGGTTAACCCATAAGCAACTGTTGCACGTGGTTAGTTTGATTTTCCCCTCTGCTATCACAGAATAGTTTGGGTTGGAAAGGACCTTAAAGCTCACCCAGTTCCAACCCCTGCCACATGCAGGGACACCTTCCCCTGGAGCAGCTTGCTCCAAGCCCCTGTGTCCAACCTGGCCTTGAGCACTGCCAGGCATGGGGCAGCCACAGCTTCTCTGGGCACCCTGTGCCAGCGCCTCAGAACCCTCACAGGGAAGGGCTTTTCTTTGAATCACCAGGTAGGAGGAACCAAAGTGGAGAAACCCCAGGCCTTGAAATTGTGTTCTGAAAAAGCCTTGGTAATTGCTGAATAGAACGAGGTGCCTCTTCCTGTACCAGCGAGTACCAGGAGTTGTTACCAACACTGGTATGGTCCTGGCAAGCGTTCATTGCACATCATGTATGATGAGCAGCTGTGTGTTGGAGGACGCTTGTGTATTTGGACTCTGGTCAGCAGAGGGCAATGTGTGCACTCTGTGTATACATACACAATCTGTATTTGTGTATTTCCTGTATATATATTATATATATAAAAAAGAGGAAGAGCAGATGGAGAGCAGAAAGTGAGAGGTTTGCCTCTATGGTTTATTCTACCCCTCCTAACTCAGTCACTGTATAGAGCGTGGATTCTGAGTTTTCATCCCGTATTCTAAATGTCAGTGAATTGACAAGTTAAATCTGTTAGCTCCTGGTGTTGTCTGTATGTCTGACAGAAAGCTGGCCACTGGATAAGGCAGGCAAGCCTGCAGAATTGGGGACAAAGCATTGTGGCTTCGGTGTTACTGGCAGATTTCTCCTTCCCTTCAAGGCTACCAGTGTCGATGTTAAAGGTGGGGGGAGTAACTTTCCAGGCAGTAGCTAAGTAGGCTGTGTGTTTATTTGAAATCAATTAAAAAGCATTTTGAACAGATGATTAGGAAAGGCTGAAATGCCTCAAAGCAACAGGTGATGAAAGAGTGTTCAAGTAAGTTTGGCCTCTGAAACCGCTTGATTAAAATATGATCGTTTGAATTAGTCCTTTGTGGGATCCCTGCTGTTCGAAGTGTGACCCTACTCTAGGTGAGCTTTGTCTTTATAGCAGTGAAAGCAGGTGGTTAAAATATACTCCAAGTGAGATTGAGGCAGAATTTGTCACTTCTTACAATGCGTTCTCTGTAGGTTTTATCACAATGATTATACAGGTCTCAGACTCAAACCAGTGACAGGCCGCTTGCTTTAGGGAGCCATTGATATGGGAGTAAGGATACTGGTTCTGGTTTTTTTTCTGTTGATCCTTACGGATTTTCCCATGCTTCTACGCCAGTTCTTGTGCACAGCCAAACACCTCCCCTCTGTTATCTTGCGTTCTCTGTTATTAAAACCTATTGCATCAGATAGCTGAGTCTTGAGACCAAGGAAGCGGCTTGTTATTGACTCAAGAGGATTAACCACATGGTACATCAGCCTTTCTGCACCGCTGGGCTTATTGTTCATTTTGGGTTTCTTAGTTAACTGCAGCAGCTTCAAAGCAGCACGGAGCATCCACTCACCCTGTGATCCCTGGCTGCCCCGATAGCCTGGGAAACTTAGGTGTGAGGCTGTTGCGCAGTCAGCTCTAACTGGGGAGACTAGAACTGCTCCTGTGTTTTATTCCTGGGGTATCTTTGACCAATGGGCAGTAAATGCCAGTGGTGTGGGTAAGGACAACAGTGCTGTGAGATCCTGCTCTCAGCATCTCGAGGGTAATGATGATCAGTCTACACCTCAGAAGTGGGAAGCTCTCCTGTGTTCTGCAGCACTTCGTGTGGTGTACCTCTGAGGTGAGACAGCAAAGAAATAAAACCCCAAACCCTGACTGAGTTGCAATGCCGTTGCACAATGTTATATATGGCTGTGTAGAGCAGAAATGCAGAATTTACCTAAAGCAACATTACTGAGTGCACACAGGTATAAAATGAAGAAAAAACAGTACCTGGGAGAATGTGTTACCCAGCAGTAAGAGAAGTACTTTCTCTTGTGTAAAAGGAATTAGGAAGAGGTCCTAGAACCAGCAGTATACAAAATAGTGCATGGATGGTTTTGATGCCTGTGTATTTACCTGCAACAGAGGTGCAAGCTGCCCTCAATATCACCGTTTGTGTGCTTTAGCTACTGTTAGTACAGTCTGTGAAACTATATGGTTGGTTTTTAAACTTTCCTTTTTAACCTTGGGTCCTTTTGCAACTAAACCAAATACCTTCTTAGGTCAAATGTTCAGATTCTTCTTTGTGCCCTTTACAAGCCAGTACCTGAGTTGCTATAAATGTACTCTTACCCTATAGGTTGTTACATCATTCCTTCCAGTTCACTTGCAGATGCCTAGTTCTGTATGTTCGCCTGCTCTTCTGAATTTGAGCATGTCAAAGGCAGTGCAGAGTTTCTCCTTTTTGAGAGGAAGGCACCTTCTGTTCAGGTAACCCAGCTGGGCTGTGTGCTTTTGTGTTACCATGGTGTCTGGAAGGCTCAGAGGGCTCTGTAGCTTTGCCTTCCCTCTTTGCTTGTTGAATATCCCCCTGTCTCTTTATTGGCTATGTAGTGTGGGTAGATGGAGCCTGTCTCTTGAATAAACAAGGATATAGCACATGCGCTCCTGCACCGTTCTTGTACTACCGATGGAAGAACTGCTGTGATTGAAGTATCTGTGCAATGTCTTTAATGGCTGTTATATGTAGGATATATTGGGAAGTGGCAAGTTTCAAGGTCATTAACTGGGTGATGAGCATGTTGGGAATTGTGAACAGAAGGGTGTAGGTAGTTCATGTCAAGGTAGAATGTTCAGTACTCTCCTGGTCATGTTTTTTCTTTGGATCACTTCTCTCCCTGTGTTTCCTAACCTGTCAGCTGTCAGTAAAGACAGTTTATGTGCCCTCCCTGTGGATCAAGGAGCTGGGAAAGTACATAGTTAGTGGCCTCCTCTGAGACAGACCAGGTTGCATCCTCTGAGTATCGATCCTTTAATGAGTAGGGAAGCGTCATATTGCACCGTGGCCCCTGGATTTTGAGGGGTTTCAGTGAAAACTGTTTTTTGTCCATAATATGGTAAAAAATCCCCAAACTGGCTGCATCCACATCTTCCATGGACTAAATACAATAGAAAAACGTGGTAATGAAATACTAGCAGCAATCTGTTGGTTGGTTGGTTTGTTTTTCATCCTGCAAGATAATGATGAGGAGACTGATAAAACATTTGGCATCTTGATGCCAGTTGAAAACTGGAAACACAAATGTGAATCAGAAAGCTTAGTAAGATTTTTCTTACCAAGAAGTGTGTGTGTGAATGTTTTATAAGCATTCCTGCAGGCTAAACTTCCAGTATTGGCAGTTAACCTACTTTTAGGACTACTTTTTCTTTTACTCATGTGCTGTAGCTTAACCCCAGATGGCAACAGAGGACCATGTAGTTCCTCAGTCGCTTTTTTGATATGACTGGGGAGAGAACCAGAAGGGTAAAAGAAAGAAAACTCGTGGTTGAGTTCAAGACAGTTTGACAGGTAAAGCAAAAGTCATGCACTAAAGCAAAGCAAGGAATTAATTCCCCCTTTCTCATGGGCAGGCGGGTGTTCAGCCATCCCCAGGACAGCAGGGCTCCATCACGTGTAAGAGTAACCTGGGAAGACAAACACCATCGCTCTGAACATCCCCTCTTCCTACTCCCCCAGCTTTATATGCTGAGCATGGCCACAAATTCTGAGCTGTTTTAAGTGTCGTTTTCTCCCAGACTTGTGCCATGTGCCCGTAACCCTTCTGAAATATGACTGTTTGTCTCCGAGATGTGTATTCTTGGTGAACCTGCCCTGATCCTTGGTAGAAACAAGCATCTGCGATCGTTAATGCCATAGGGTCAGCGTAGCTGCGGAAAGGGTAGGTTTGTGCTGATGTGCTCATCACAAAATTGCCTGTTAAGTCACAAGTCTCGCCCATAAGTTTTGGTGATGGTAATGGACAGAAGAATGCCAAGTGTGGTTTTTAATACCTGGATCCAAATCTTCTATCAGTTACTTAGGAAAATGTTCTGCTTGAGAACCCCTGTCAAAGGCAGAGTTTTGAGACTATGGAAACTAAAGCTAATAACAATAATGCTATGCTGTGGATATACTGACTTAATTATTCTTGAAACAACGCCCTGTGAAACTTGCAAAATGCAGCTTTGCAGTAAATGTATGGAAGGTAAAAATGCGAAGGCCAATAAAAAAAGGCCAATTCATACAGCATAGGAGAATGTTCTAAGGATTTGCAAGATGACAAACTGAAAATACCTGTTTCTATTCAAGGTGGTTAATTTAATCTGGGACTTCAGCTTCACTGCTGAAGTGCATGGGTTTAAGATTGTACCAGTAATTTAACTTGGTTTTGTTTTTATCCCTTAAAACATTTCAGCTACAAATTAACCCTGAGTGCTTTGAATTAATTTATTCTGGGGAAAAGAGAGCATATGTGCAGAATTTCTTCCCTCACAGGTATTTTTAATATACATTTGCCATAGCTTGTTTCTAATTAAAGGTGCTGCTTCTGTGCAAGTTCTTTTAAAGCTCAAAATTCATAGAATCCCAGACTGGTTTGGGTTGGAAAGGACCTTGAGATAATCCAGTTCCAACCCCCTGCCAAAGGCAGGGACCCCTTCCACTGGAGCAGGTTGCTCCAAGCCCCTGTGTCCAACCTGGCCTTGAGCACTGCCAGGGATGGGGTAGCCACAGCTTCTGTGGGCACCCTGTGCCAGCGCCTCAGCTCCCTCACAGGGAAGAGCTTCTGCCTTAGATCTAACCTGAACTTGCCCTGTTTCAGTATGAACCCATCACCCCTTGTCCTGTCTCTGCAGTCCCTGATGAAGAGTCCCTCTCCAGCATTTACATACAGTGATGAAAGGCTCCAGGTTCTCAAATATAAAGTTGTAATACGCAAATTTCAGAGGAATAAAAACCAACAGAGAAACACCCGATATTTTCCCCATCTCTATTAATATACACGCAAGTTGTCATGACCATTCACTAGCAGACAGCTTAATACTTTTGTATCTTAAATAAATGTAGGCATCACATCACAGGTCATTACCCAGGCACTAGCTACTCCGTGTGTGGCAATTCTCAGACTCATAACAGTGAAGGTGCCTATCAAAATATGTAGACTAAGTCCTTATTGGTCTTCAACTAGTGCCAGCTATGCGAGAGTTCTGGCCACACATGGAAAATTAAGGGCAAGATTCCAGCATCGTAACAGCCGGACTGCATTGGCAAGAGGCAGACTTTAATCCTTCCTGCATACCTGAGATGTCCCAGCTGCTTTGCATTTGCCCCATTACAGCCCAGAGCAGGCAGAAGTGCACTGCTTCACCTGAGCTTTAAACATGGAGCACAAAGGGGAATTTAAGATCAATGCTCAATTTCTCAAACACACAATATGACAGGATTTGTTCTTTAGTGTTCAGTTTGCTCCATTAATGCCTTATCGCTGGCAGTGTTCAAGGCCAGGTTGGATGGGGCTTGGAGCAACCTGCTCTAGTGGAAGGTGTCCCTGCCCGTGGCAGGGAATTGGAGCTGGATGAGCTTTAAGGTCTCTTCCAACCCAAACCAGGCTGGGATGCTGTGATTTTTCTCAGGTCTCAAGAGAGTGGTAGCCTGTTTCTGTAAATCTCATTCCATCATGCACAGCCAAAGGGGTTTTGGATTTTACCAGTGCACAGACAGCTGTGATCTTCATAATTGGTTTGTGTGGGTGTCAGCATTCAGCTCTCCAATGAAATTTGTCAGAAGAGAAATGAGAAACTGAATGAGATGGGAATTAAAGCAGAAAGTTGGCTGTATAGATGATTTAGCAGTAATCTAATGTGTGGCTAATTGGCTGGTATCCAAATTGTGCTTCTGATTGTTTGTTTTCCTCTGGGAAGAATGCTACTGAATACTAGATGCCTGCTTCCCTGAAGGAAAATACCATGAGCTTCATGTCTAGGTGTTTTGTTCGAACATCAGTTTTTATCTTGTATGGCACAACTGTTTCTGATTGTGCACATGGATCATGATATTAAACGTAAAAACGTTGTATTGTAGTAGCAAAATGCTGGCCCTGTGTAGGGCAGCGGGAGTTTCGCAATTTGCGGTATTAGTGCCAGGATTTCACCCTAGGTTGTTATATGTGACATGAATTTTTAATGCTTAACTTTTGGGTGTCATCCATAGTGTACCCATTAGTCAGCAGAATGCAAAAGGAATGCTTTGCCAGCAAAAATCAGAGCGGATTATTTAAGTGAGCATGGGCTTGGACTGCTGCAGTCAGATTGAAAGCTGTGTCCTCAAGGAGGGGCTTCTGAACGGTTCTACAATCACATTAAATATCTGAGGAACTGCACTCAAATCAGTGGTTAGTATCAGGGAGGGAAAGCAAAATGCTGGAAAGGAGATTTAACAATTGCATTTTACAAGTTTGGGGTTTTTTTACTCTTCCAAGCTATAACAATTTTACTTCCCCTCCTTTGGGATTAGATTTGAGTGATGTCAGCTGTCAGATGGAAAAGCTGACCAAAGTCAGCGGCACTTTAGGAGTGGGCTCTCCCCAGTTTCAATAAAGATGTTGGCCTCTGCTTTATATGGATCTTTTTTCTTAGGATTTATTGGTGAAATACCATTTTATTCAGCAGAAAACATTTAGAGTGTTAATATGAATCCCTGTTATTTATGTGTTCTAAGATTGTTACTCTTCTGAGAGGAATATCTCTGAGAATAGCCAGTATGGTTTTCATCTCGCACCTGTGCAAGACGCTGCATTTTGGGCCATGCCCTGGGGTTAAGCTGTGAGCAAGCACACTGCCAAAATTTCCTTTGGAAATCGGGCAGCCAAAGCACCTTAAGGACTCCTTTGCCCTGTGGTTTAAAACCTCAAGCATTCTGCCAAGTGGAGTTACAGTCTTGTATGCATCAGCTGCAACGGGAGGGATCTTATAGAGGGTGTTTTGGGGGACACAGATAATCTTGATGGTACATGAGATGTGTGTGGAGCAGTCAGGATAAGCTGCAAAGGTAACCATTGGTTATACCTGTGCGGGAAGAACAAGTGGAGCATGGTTGGCTGGAGTCATTTACAGAGATAACATTTATCCCAATGTCTGCGTTGGTATGTTCTGATTTTTAGCTCAGCACAAGTCAGTATTTGTTTTTCACAGCAATCAAAGAATTTTGAAAGTGGAACTACAGATGCTTACTTACTCCTTCGTATCAGAATGATGGTACTGTTCTGTGTGTGCCGGAAGTCAGAACTGTGTGTGCTTGTGTCCTGTAGCTGTTGCAAAAGTAGGTATTTTATATCCCATCACCTCATGATGCTTGCTTTAGTGCTTTGAATATTGGCTGTTTGGAAGTAAATCAGTATTAACAGGTTTTAAAACCGTTTCAGAGCTTGGTTAAGGTATGATTTTGATGTTATTATGTTGTTTTAGGTGGCCTGGCTTTAGCTCAAGTGCTGTTTTTTTATGTGAAATACCTGGTCCTGTACGGTGTTCCTGCCCTCCTCCTTCAAATGGATGGGCTCAAACCTCCAGCTCTGCCTTGCTGTGTGAGCCTGATGCACAGTTTCACTAAAATGTGGAGGTAAGTCATTATTGCTTAATGACTTAGAGGGTAAGGACAAACATTCCTTTGAGCATTTTCATCCTCTTAATTATTAGAGCTGCTTAGCTTCACTAACATAGCAATTATGTTTTCCAGGTATCTATTAAATGGTTCATTTTTTCAGTCTTGGTCTAAACCCCATTTTTCAGCTAGATACCTTTCCAGAGAAGGAAAAGAAATGCTTGATTAATCACCCTATGAGGAAAGCTGTAGTTGTAACACTTCAATATGTAGAGTCATGAAGCAGAGAAGGTCCTCAACACATTAAAAGTACTATGAACAATAGTAATTGTTTCTCATGTAGGATGAACTTCAGGATCCCTTTTGGTTTTAAAGGGTTTCAGCACAGTATTTCTCAAAAAAAAAGTACCAGTTTTGAATCTTATGCTTGCTTTAAATCAGTGTTCGCTGCAGTTGTTTCCCTGAAAACTGTCCCCCAGGTGGATTCTGCTTGGCATTTAGCCTGTGTGTAGCAGTGGATTCAGTTGACTTCTCCCCTCCCTTGTTTTCCTCTGCACTGTCTCTAATTCTTTCAGTCTGTGGGATGCAGTGCCTCAGACTTCTAGAAACATTGCCTAAAATGATTTAGACTCATCAGCTTTTTAGTGCGGAGGCCTCTCTTGTGCTGTGTTGGATGCAGAGCCTCGCACAGTGGTGCTTACCCTGCTTGGTTTCTGACTGCTTTGCAATATGAATAAAGCTTTTTCATTTTAGTCATAAAACCAGCAGGCCTGCTATTATCAGAGCTTTATTGGATGCGATTTTAATTTTGCTTTCAGCTTGAAGCTGGTTGTAACAAGAAGGCTTTATTGTTACTGTAGTTGGCAACTGTGGATATGCGGTGTTCAAATGCAGCAGGAGCAGAGTGAGGAAACCAGATGAACTGTTAACAATTATTTGAGCTACTAACAAATGTGTTGGTCTAAATTCTCTTTCAGAGTTTGAACTGAACTTATGACCTACAGAGTTAATACAGAAATCTTTGGTTTTTACCAGGCTGTCTCCCGAGAGCAGCATCTCTTGACCTGCTGGCCCTTGCAAGCAGAGCTGTAAACAGTGGTTTTTTCCTCCTCTCTGAGGAATCTGGGGCTTGCTCTGGAGGTGCTGAATGAAACTGCACTTCAGCACAAATACTAATGACACTGTTGTGTCAGGTAGTTGTAACACCAGCAAAAAGTGCTCGGTGCCTGCAAAGATGGGTGGTGAATCACAGTAAAAACATTGGGTTTTCTTTAAAAAATGATCATAACACTAAAGAAAATTAAAACTAGGATCTAAGGAGGGAGTTCAGTTAGATTTTTATTTTTTTTTTCCAGAAGGAAAAAATTTCAGCTGCAGATATTTACTGTTTGCCCAAGTATTCCATTCGGATATGTATCTGGAATCCTTGTAGCCCTTTCAGACACTGGAAGCTGCTCTGAGGTCTCCACGCAGCTTCTCTTCTCTAGGCTGACCAGCCCCAATGTTCTCAACCTGTCTCCATGTGGGAGGTGCTGCAGCCCCTGAGCATCCTTGTGGCCTCCTCTGGACTTGCTCCAACAGCTCCATGTCCTTCTTATGCTGAGGACACCAGAACTGGATTTGTTTATTTTGAAGGTTAAACAAATCAGTTCATGTACCGCTGACTTTGATTTCTTGCTCTCGAAGCTGTGTGGATACTAGAATTTCCTATGGCTGATAGTGAATTAGGGGTCACTGTCTGTTATCTAAGTAATCTTAGGTAGCTTGCCCTCTGAATCCCTGAATTACCATGCCCTTATGCCTTTACAGTTAAACTCTTCGATCACTGCTACCCAAGGGCTTTGCAGTCTTTTTATGTGTTTTGATATGTGATATAGGAATGTCAGTGTTAAAAGTGGGAATAGCCTTTGTTTCTAACCCATGTGATTGTCTGAACAGAACAGCAAGTGTGAAAATGATGGGTTTAGTGTAAAAGCAAGCAAAAGTGATGAAAGTCAGTAGTTAGTGTTGTGACACTAAATGAACTCTGTTTGTTTCCTTAAAGTGCAAAGTAATTATTTTTGTAGTTTGTGAATATGTGGACTTTTAAGTGAATGATCCCAACTTTATCAGACTGAGCCAGATTTATATGTTAGTAACCCAGGGCCTAGTTTTAAGCTGGTAGGCTGAGGAGATTTGCATCAGACTTTGTTTTCAGGTAGCCTGGTAAAGCTTATTAAAGGCTCCTTGGGTCAGGTTGGGAATTCCACCCCAGGAGAGTGTTGCAATGAGCCATGACATGGAGTGCACCACTGTTACCTACTGGCTTGTGTTGGGGAGGCTGCTCGGACAAGAGTGCTTGTGCGTGCTTGGCTTGCTGCTACCCTTCCTGCTTGTGTCTGCTTTAGGGTACTGTTAGGTCACTATCAGAAATGGGGTATTGTGCTAGCTAGGCTTTTGGAAGACCCAGTGTTGTGGGTTTTTTGTGTGGTAAATGCAGATTTTCACGGAGAGAAGGTAGCCTGAAGAGACAGACAACATGAATGTCATAATGTAAGGAGGGCAAATGCACTACTAAGGAGTCTTCCACCACCACCTGGTGCCCTTTGAGTATAACAACAAAGCTTTTGATCTGATACGTCCAGACCAGTGTCTATACTATAGACGCTGTCTATAACCAGTACATGCTGACATCATTCACTATGTGATATGGCAGATGGAAGACCTTTCATTCTGGAAGGTAAGAAAAGTACCATGGTGTGTCTAAAGTATCTCTAGAGCTGAAAAGCAAAGCAGGTAATGGGAAAAAACCAAACGCGTGCTCTGCCTCTCTGGTGGTGGTACTAAACAGCAAAGCTGATTGTGTCCATTCAAATTTAAAAATAACAGGCTTTAATTAAACAGGAGTTATCAGCTTTATAGTGGATTCTGCCTAATTTGCATTTTATTTAATCAAGACAGTCTCCTGAGTTTCAAAATCATCAATCTTACTTACTGTCTCAAGACAAAGAGAGGAATTGAATGTATTACTGTGATTTCTTTTACCAGGATATCATTATCTTGCTAAATCTCCAGCTGCATATCTAGTAAATGCATGATAAGTTTATTACTATTCAAAAGCTTGATTATAGCTGTGAAAAGGAGTTTCTGAGCTCCTGGTTTCCAGAGAGGGCAGCAGTTCCGTGACACACCACCTTAGAGGTTTTAATGTCTGCTTTATCTGAATTCGTGAGGAATTAAAACTTGGGTGTTGTTACTGAGGCTAAAAGCAAGGTAATGCAATCATGTGAGAACAACCAGTGGTGTTGGGGGCTTGTAAGTGCTTCTAAAGAATTAGTCAAGGCTGATGTCTGGCGTACAACTTATCGGGTGTGTGTGCAGGGAGCTCGAGCTGTGTAGTGCAGCTGGAAAAAGTTCTGCTCCTGCTGACACTTGTGAGTTATTTCAATATGGAAAAATATCCTGGTGTTAAGAGTAAAGGTGTGGGAAGTACTGAAACAATTGCTAGCAGCTAACTAAATCCTGTATCAGTTAGGACATAGTGCTAAATGACTTTGGCAATGCATTCCACAAAGAAACTTGTCAGTTCACGCAGTAGGACAACATTTAGCACAGTTGCTGTTCATGGTGGTGGGGGGGGGAATCATGCTTCCATTTTTAGGTGTCTGTACAGTGTTGCTCTCCTGCAGAGATGTTGGACACACTGGTTGGATGTGTTTTGATATGCTATGGGAGCAGCATGGTGTAAGAAACTGGTTATCTCTGGTCATAGACTGATAGGGAATGTGCAGGAGCACAGCTCCTTCTTGCCCTTCCACCTTAACATTCGTACATTCCCAAGTATCTTATAGAATCCCAGACTGGTTTGGGTTGGAAGGGACCTTAAAGCTCACCCAGTTCCAACCCCTGCCACGGGCAGGGACCCCTTCCACTGGAGCAGCTTGCTCCAAGCCCCTGTGTCCAACCTGGCCCTGAGCACTGCCAGGGATGGGGCAGCCACAGCTTCTCTGGGCACCCTGTGCCAGCGCCTCAGCACCCTCACAGGGAAGAGCTTCTGCCTTAGATCTAACCTGAACTTGCCCTGTTTCAGTTTGAACCCGTCACCCCTTGTCCTGTCGCTGCAGTCCCTGATGAAGAGTCCCCTCTCCAGCATCCTTGCAGCCCCCTTCAGACACTGGAAGCTGCTCTGAGGTCTCCACGCAGCTTCTCTGCTCCAGGCTGAACAGCCCCAATGTTCTCAGCCTGGCTCCACAGGGGAGGTGCTGCAGCCCCTGAGCATCCTCATGGGCATTCCTGATGGATTATCGCAGAATAATTTGGAGGCAAGTGTGCTGGGGACAAATTGGGCTAAACCTTTGTGTGTTTCATATAGGTTAGCCTCAGCAGGGGCAGAGGTCCTTCAGGAAGGCAGTAAGAAGTAGTAGTTGAAAAGTAGATTTCGCAGGGATCGGAGTTTCATCCAGAATAAAGGAAATGGAGTTGCAGAAGTGCTGCCGGATAGAAAGGAAATAGTACAATGATGGAGAAGATCTGGCTGTTTCCAACTCCCCTGCTGTAAGTTCTACATTCCCCCTCCGATTTAGCACCCCAGTTCTTGACCAGACAGGAATCTGACATCAGTCAACGATCCCATTTTCTTACCTGTTAAAGGGGGGGCTGGGGGGCTGTATGTTGCGCGTACAGACACACTTTAAATGAGTGCAGTGTAAGTTTATTCATGTTATTGAGTTCGTTAAGTTCTGGTGGTGTAAAAAACCTGGTGTGGGCTATGGTCTGACAGCAACTGCAGCTTGAGGTGGGGGAGAGAGGGGCGGCCATGAGGGGTGAGGGGGCAGGAGGGGGACGGCCATGAGGGGAGAGGAGAGGTGGCCGTGAGGGGAGAGAGGTGCAGTCATGAGGGAAGAGGAGGGCTGACCGTGAGATGGGAGTGGAGATGATGAGGGGAGATGAGGGGTGGCCGGGAGGTGTGAGGGGAGAGCAGGGGTGAGCAGTGGCCATGAGGGGAGATGAGGAGTGAGGGGCAGTTGTGAGGGGAGATGGAGAAGTGAGAGCAGGAGCAGGTATGGGGGGTGAGTGGTGGCCATGAGGGGAGCCCTTGAGGGGAGATGAGGAGCGGCCATGAGGTGTAAGGGGAGAGCAGGGGCAGGTATAGGGGTGAGTAGTGGCCATGAGGGGAGCCCTTGAGGGGAGATGAGGAGAGGCCATGAGGAGTGAGGGGCAGTTGTGAGGGGAGATGGAGAAGTGAGAGCAGGAGCAGGTATGGGGTGTGAGCGGTGGCCATGAGGGGAGCCCTTGAGGGGAGATGAAGGGTGGCCATGAGGAATGAGGGGCAGTTGTGCGGGGAGAGCAGGGGCAGCTGTGGGGTGTGAGCGGTGGCCATGAGGAGAGCTCTTGAGGGGATATGAGGAGAGGCCATGAGGAGTGAGGGGCAGTTGTGAGGGGAGAGCAGGGGCAGCTGTGGGGTGTGAGCGGTGGCCATGAGGAGAGCTCTTGAGGGGAGATGAGGAGAGGCCATGAGGAGTGAGGGGCAGTTGTGAGGGGAGATCGGGAAGTGAGAGCAGTGGCAGGTATGGGGTGTGAGCGGTGGCCATGAGGGAAGCCCTTGAGGGGAGATGAAGGGTGGCCATGAGGAAAGAGGAGACATTGTGAGGAGAGAGCAGGGGCAGCTGTGGGGTGTGAGCGGTGGCCATGAGGAGAGCTCTTGAGGGGAGATGAGGGGCGGCCATGAGGAGTGAGGGGCAGCAGCTGTAGAATGTGGGCCACTATGGGGGGAAGATGAGGGGTGGCTGTGAGTGGAGATGGAGAGGGGCAGCCATGAGGGGAGGTCTTGAGGGGAGATCAGCTCGCCCTCAGTGCCATGGGTCAGTGGTGGCCTTGGCAGTGCTGGGGTAATGGATGGCCTTCGTGATCATAAAGGTCTTTTCCAACCCAGTGGGTTCTGCGATTCGCTGATTCCTGGTTTACCTGCCTCGTTATTGCAAAAGTGCTGCTTCCATTCTCTGAGAAAAGTGGTCTCTATGCAAGGTCTCAGTGAATTGGTTCAAATTATGGATTCAGATTTTGCCTTGGGCTAATCGCATTCCTGACCCTAACCATGCCATAAAAATACAGTCTCATCTGCCTCTGTTCCTTCCTCATCCTCCTCCTTTTTGTCTACCTTCTCTGTTGTTCTTGAAACCTCCCCCCCTCTGGAAACAGTTCCTTGTGTCTGTCAGAAAGGACCATACAAGGCATTTTCCTTTCCTTCCAGGTTCTTCCTAGGAAAAGACAATCTGATCCTGATGTTATGTGTGAGTGTGAGCACAAGAGATCAGTGTGACCACACGGAGTAACGTTAGAATGAGGAATAGCAGCAAAACCTTACCATCAGTTATTTCTGCCTTAAACGCTCGGTGCTATTTGCATCTAATTGCCTATTCTTAGTTTGTGGTCAGGAGTGGAACAGATTTTTCAACAAGGAAAATGGATTTTCTGATCTGTAGGGGAAAAAAGTAATTATTTAAGTTCATTGACACCTGTGCTCCGTGTGGTCTCAGCCTAGTTTATCACGTATTTTGCTGCTTTGGGATTCTGATTTTTGCATTGGAATAAGTAATTTAGGGAGTTATTAAATACATCAAGATGAGTAAGCTGCTGAAAGGCTTTATGTTGTAAGAGATCATGAAGGAAATCCAGGATCAGAAATAGTGTTTGTGTCGGTGCTTGATTTGGGAATCTTGCCTCCTTAAGTTCCCAATAGCCCAAGTTAACATGGACTCTGTCCAGCTGTAACCATGCAACTGCCATGTCCAGGCAGGATGGCATCCCTGCCTCTGGGCTCAGGAGAAGGTGCCTTTCCAAGTTCAGGGGTTCTTCTCTTAAACTGCTGTAGAAGGCTCTTGCATTCTGTTTGAGTATCGTGGTGCTCTTTTGCTGTGGTGTATCTGCTTTAGTTGATGGATGATCTGAAATTCGGGAGAGCAGATTTTCTCTCTAAATTTCTCCTTCCTGTGAGTTTAGTTCCCTGATTATATGCTAGTAATAATAGCAAATTGCTGTCACGCAACCTGTCGTTTGGAGGTGATTGCAGGGGAAGAGTGAAGGATGCTAAATGATGGGTCATAAACTTCTTCCCATGGCAGGTATCCTCAGGAGTCAGTTTAGTTACAAGTCCTCGAGAAATTAGCACATAGAAAGGAGCAGGCAGTGAAAAGGAAATCAACATCTCCATGGCAGCGTGAAGAAGGGGTTGGGTGCAAAACCAGCCAGAGCCTGGTAGAAATTCGAATGGCACATCCAAATCTGTGGCTCAGACCTGCTGCTCACCTGGCTGTGGAAGGGGTTGTAACGGTAGCAACAGTTATAGGAGGACCTTCACTGTGGTCCTGTGCCTGGAGAGGTGATGCTGTCTGGGATCAGAGCAAAGATGCTGGGCCAAGCCTTCCTGTGCAATGAACAGAGAATCTCATTTTCAGGTGCTATAAATGGTCTAGCAGTCGGTTTCAACAGGATCAGGTATTTTGAGGTGATTTGTCTTGTATCTGTCCTATAGTTCTAGATACTGTGTTTTTGAAAGCCTTCTACTCCATGCCTCCGGTGGGACTTGCCCAGCAGCTGGAACTGAGAGACAAGGAAAGGAAGGAAAGACAGGCTTATGCATGTTTTCCTTTCCTCTGGAGACTAAGTGTTGCGTCTGGTGTATTTTCAGCCTTCATTTTCAAAGAAACAATTGTCCAGTGTGTTTCAAACAGTGTATCAGGTAAAACAAAAATGTCTTTTAATGGTCTAGCTTCTCACTGGTTTTAATCTTAGAAAATGTTAATGCTGCAACATTTCTATTTAAAAATCAAAAGCTCCAAAGGCACTTTCCCCCCACCCTGTATTTGTAGGTGATGTCTTAAATCCAAAAAAAAACCAACAAGCCCAGTTCTAAAATGGTAGCTGAATGAAATAGAATTACATCCAGTGTTGAAATAGCCTCGTGTTCAAGAGTAAGGGGAAATAGTACTGAAATCTTAATAACAGAAGAAATCAGAATTGCTAGAGCATGCAGAAGTCCAAATACATCAATGCCCATGAGCCATGTTAAGCCTTCTCTTGCAAAGTTTAGCTTCCTGAAACTGTAAGATCTGACCTGTGTCCTGTCTGGACAAGAACACTGTATCAGGTCCCTAATCAGTAGTAAAAATTACATGCTTAAGAACAGTTTTGTCAAGTAAAACTTGTGTTTTTACATATATTTGTGGATTATGTACTTTGAAAAATTGAAAGGATATTAGTTTTTATTCTTGAGAAGCTTGTTAAGTGGTCTTTGAAGACCCTGGGTGAGAGTCTCAGAAAGGAAAGGTATCTTTATTTCCATCTCTTGGTATGTAAGGACAAGGGCTGAATTAAGACAGGTCTAGCTATATGTCCTTGCCATCTACAACCCCTGTTTAAATGTTACGCCTGCTTGCCAGTGTGAGAATACTTAAGCTCCTTGCCTAAAAGCTGGGCATTTAATTGTGGAATTAGTGCATGGCTTTTTTGAGTAGTGGAATACTTGTTTCCAAGTTGAAAAATAACACTTTCCCTGATTTCCTTGTTGTATTTTTTTCTTAACTATTGTGATGCTTAAAATTGAGCATTGATGTGTGACACATTATTTGTAGCTAACATGTCACCTGAATATATGACAGCCACTGTAGTTCTGGACTGGTTAGTCATTTTCTCATTGATAGAGACAAAAGATTTAACTGCTTTTGACATCAGCCAAATCAGTGTATGCTACAGTTCTTACCTACTGTACAGCTCAATTTGCTGGTCAGATTAAAGCTTTAAAAGGCTCCTTAAATCTCTTCAGTACACTCTTTGGAGTATAAAATGAGGCAATAATGAAGCACCCTAATCCTTCTTGGGTCTCAATTGCATAATCATTGGGAATTTATTTGTGTAGCGACTGCTTTGTTACCATAATTTGCAATTGCTGGGCTTTTTTAACACACAAGCTAAGCCCACCTACTGCTGATCACCCATGAAGCCCACTCTTCACAGCATTCGACATGAGCTCTGCATAGATAGAAACTGTAACTGCTGCTCCCATTTGGCAAACAGCACTCTGCCTGCTTACAACCACTGTAGAAAATGAGTAATGGCTGTTAATAAACTCCCTTGTTCTCTTTGCAGTAAGGATAGGGATCTTACAGTAATTGGGCAGTCATACTGCGCTGCAAGAATCTTACTCGAAGAAGACTGAAGGAGAACTTACCCTATGGGAGTTTGCCACTAATGGGCATCAGGTTTCATCAGCTCTCCATGAGCTACCACAGGCGTTTGAAGAATCAGGGAAGGTATACAATTAAAGTAATACTTCTGAAGGGTTCTAGGAGAGATTAACAGACTACAAATGAGATTTGCTCTGTCTTAAAAAGTGTCTGCTGAACTGTATCACCAAGATCCAGTGTGGTGGGTATGTGAGAAACAGAGTTAGTTTTGTCTTAAAGCCTCCTAAATAGGCAGACCTGTGTCTACTATTAACACTGGCAACGACTGATGCCTGCTTAAAGTTCTGCTTGTCTCTCTGGCTGAGAGATTGTGGGGTGGGGGGGGAGTGACTGCCTAGAATCATTAAAGCTCCCCTCAGGCTTTCTGATATAATATGAATTGTGTGTTTAAATTGAAATGAAACCACAAAAGATACTAGAGCATGGATCCAGTTTGTAGGCTGGAGGCCACTAGCAGTTTGTGAAGTCTTTTTATGTGGTCCACAGAAGAACTTTCTCCTTGCGGCTATCTTACTGCAGACTATTTTTGCCATGCAGGTCTCCAGCCTGAGCTCCCAGCTAATAACTGAAACTCCACAGATGAAGCTTTGGGACTTACTGATATTTTGTGCTTGGAGTTGAAGGTCTCTCTAACAAACTGTATACCAGAGTTGGACTGTATCCTTCATTATGCAGGCTGTCCACGGTCAGTCCAGGTATTTCTGCTTCCACTGAAATCAGGGTTTTTGGCTGGGTCAGGATTTCATTATGGATTTCCACCATTCTCATGAGTAAGGGAAGCCTTAGCTTCTCCCTGTGATGCTATGCAGCAGTTATTTAGCAAGTAAAAGGTTTAGGGTTTGCTCTGATCAACCTTGAAGTAATCCTGTACTTTACAAAAAGAGTGCTTTGTAAGTAAGGTCAGTGTTTATGCATCAGCTGTATGGGTGCTGAGGAGCTTTACAGCACAGGCTGAACGCATAGCAGCTTTGGTTGTTCTGCTAATGGAGGAAACCAAAAGGCACTTGGTACTTTTGAATCATTCCAGGAAAGACCAGAACAGAAATTCCACTATTTTTATCTAAGAGGGAAGTGCTAAAATTTTAGTATGTCCTTAAGTGTCAGAGAATATGATAGATCTCTTCATGTATATACAAGTTCTGCTTATTATTGCTGTAACAAGAAATTGCTTGTCAAAGAGGTGATATAAAAGTATTTGACAGTTTCATATTTTTCTTTCAAATAGCATAGATTTATCTTTTTTACTTGTAGCTGTATTTTTACCTTGAGATAATAGCAAGCTGCTACTACGAGTTTGCTGCTTCGCAGATGGTTCAAACGTAAAACCAAATCTTGTAAACAAAGGACAGTCCATTAAAACTTGAGGTCTAGGCTTAAGCAGGTTCTTAAGATCTTGATGTTAAAAAGCCCATTGAATTCATTTAACCATGATTTTTCTCATTGGGATGAGCCAGAGTTTGCATCACTGTATGTTGCATGGTAAGAATGGAGATGTTTTTGTTTTTGCCTAGAAAATGATGGGATTTGTTAGTGTTTATCTTGAAGGAATGCCAAAAGAGCTCCATATATGTGTATTTGTTCCTGATTCCAATACCATGTCAGTGGGCAGACTGTAAAATCTGGATGTGGGTGGAATTCACCAAGGTTCTTACATGAATTTGGAAGGCTGAAGTGAAAAATGAGAGTTCCAAGAACAGGCTTGTATGTGGCAAGAGTCCCCAGGAAATGTTGCAATGTAACTTTCAAGGCTTAGTGTCCAAAAGTGTGTTCCATAGCGTGGGTAATGGATAAATCCAAACAAGTTGCTGTGTTGGTGGACTGGATCTCCCTTTTCATCATGCATTCTCCCGTCTTCATTTTTATATCTAACAACACTAAACAGTCTGGGCTCTTCACATGAATGTTTTCAGTTTGCTTGCTGTATTTATTTCTACTGTAAAATATCTTCTGTGACAGTTTAATTGTTGCTTTTCTATTTTAAGTTGTGCATCTGCTTTCTAGATAGTGTAGCTACTGTGGTGGCAGTGATCCTGTTGAAGAAGGGTGCTGATAGTCACTGAAGAGACAGTGAAGGTGTAGGTTTCAAGCAGACTTGCAGAAAGCAGGATGTCTGAATCAATGGAAGCTATAAACTATCAACACTGTCTTCTAGAAATATGGATGGCTCTCCCAATTCTTTAATAATGAATATGATAATGAATCAATTGGTAGCAGTCGCTACTTGAAAAATGCTTACTGTACTTGGTAGGCATGGCCCTCTATGGGATTTGCTTTAGCAAGTTTTATGGTTCATTGAGACATTAAATAATAGCACTTAGAAAACCTGCATATAGACTTTGCTATCTGCTTTCCCTATAGTAATCTTACTCTTCAGACAAGACACTAAAACACGTTATAGATTTATGTTGCACACTTGTGATTACTTGTGATTTGGAAGCTTTCATCTTTGAGGGATTACCAGCCAGGGAGGCTGCCACAGGCAGGATAGGAAGAAAGATGAGCGGATATAGGAGGATCCAGAAAAGTAGCATAGAACCCTGAGGTGCTGGGGTGTCTGCCAGGGGAATTCTCTTGTTTACGCAGGCTTTTGGGCACCCCGCTGTGAGACAGTGCATGAAAGAGAGGGATAAGGAAGCAGTGAAGAGCACTGTGTCAGTGAAAGCAGGTGTCATTCAATAACCTCTCAGTCTCCAGTGCAGAATGTTCTGGTGCGGGAGAGACTCTCAGTCCAGCAGCTCACCAGCAAAATGCCAGATTAATTTGCAGAGACTGCTAATGAAAGTGCTGGTCTTGCAGGCACTGTTCTAAGGTTAAATAGGACGGGCTACTCTGAGGATGTGTGAATGAGTTAGGATTTCCAGTATCAAGTTTAGCCGCATTTGTAAAAGCGAGGCCCGAGAGCCATTGTTGGAACATTGCAGCAACTACAGTGCTTCTTTTAAGGGATGGTGGATCCCCACAGGGTAGAAAGTAGCGAAGCTGCAATAAATAACCCACTAGTTGGATTCCATCACCACAATAAATGGCAGATAGTCTAACTGATTTGAAGAGGTTTAAGTGCTATTAGTATATTGTTTGCTCCAGTGAAGTGTGAGGTAGTGCTGTTGCTTGAACTGGTTTTCCTGTAATGTGTAAATTACACCGTTCCTTTTTGCATTCAGAAGTCTTTATGTTCTAGCAGCAATACGACTGTTCTTAAGGTGTCTGGAATATTTCTGTCTACAATGCAGTGTGTTCTCTGGGCACACAATATCACATTCTCATGTCTCCATCTAGGTTACTGGTTTTGAACTCTTTACAAATGGCAATCTGTCTACCTAGATCTATGCCCCTGCAGGAATTGCCCCAGGTTAGAACCATGCCATGATCCGCTTTTCAGAATGGTCATGAACAGCCCCAATGTTCTCAGCCTGTCTTCAAACATGAGGTGCTCCAGTCCCTGATCATCATCCTCATGGCCTCCTCTGGACCATGGCTCCAGCAGCTCCGTGTCCTTCTTACGCTAGGGACGCCAGAACTGTACACAGTGCTCTTTTATGGAAAGCACAGCTTTGTGGAAAGCAGGACCATAAGCAATCCATCAGACAATGCATGCTTATAAAGAGTGTGGATCAGTGTGGGCATTTGGTTGGTGACACTCAGGAAACAAGAGTCTGTCACTGCATGTCAATCTGTAGCTCCAGTGGGAGGCACCCTGTCTGCTGCGCTCAGGGCATGTGGCCAGGAAAGTGTGAACCAGCTCCTAGGAGAAGGTCCTGACTAGTGTTTGGCCCTGATTTATATGTTTATTTGCCAGCCTTCACTAGGCAGCTAGAGTTGGAGAACCATGTGCTACACCACTCTTTAGCTAGCATGTGGTGGGCATAGGATTTCATAGTAAGGTCCAGCTATAAGGAAATTGGACAGATGGAAATCTCAGAGCAAGTCCAAAGTATCCATTACACAAGGGGGAAACAGATGATTGGGTACTCTGATACCCTGATTGCATGAACAGGAGCTTCCACCACTTTTGCTCATTTGGCTTTCAGATGTATATAACTGCCTTTTTGCATCCTGGGGACAAAAGGAGGGGCTTTGTACTCTGTTTTTCCTGGGAATCATCAGGATTACACATTCAATGCATGTGCAATTGCTACTGACTGTGGTTCATACCAGCATGTTTCAGCCCTTTCATATCTTTTCTGTAAAAGAGGACTTTCCCCCCCAGCTTTGGGCTGAATGCAGACTTGGAGGCAGGTTGTTGCATTATGCATTTAGCTTTCAAAGCAGAAACTGCGTGTCTGAAGTAATTTTGAATATGTACCTTGAGGAGACAGATGTATGCTTGCGGGCAAGGATTTCAAAGGTTGTATTTTGGCGAAAGTCCTTGTTGGTTTAGTCTGTGTATATTTTTGGACACCAATTTCTAGTTGATGTACTGGGAAAAGATAAATTTGATTAGGAAGGATTATATGTGTAATCTTTTGCTGAAATGTGTCAAACTAAAACCTCCGTGCTTACCAAAGGCATTAAAGCTGCGTGCGGAACTGTGATTCAAAACTGCCCTTCAGAGGAACAGAATTAAAGACATTTGTATAAAATAGCGATCAAATTGCCTGCAATGAGTAACATGATTATGAAATGGAGGTTAAGTGTATCTCCCCTTTATTGTTCCACTGACTAGTCAAGATTATGCCCTGTTTAAAGACTACCGTTACTACTTTGATAAACCGGATCTCCTTTCCCTTCTTATTTTAGATTGGAATTAAAACCTTTATTTCAGAAAATTGTGCTCATTGTAGGATTTCAAAATGCATTTGTGGAGCTTTAAGGCACTTTAGGGTGCCTTAAGCAAGGAACCCTAAAGTGCAAGGGCTATCAGGTGGATCCTGGATTTTGCAGAGGGGCACAGGGTTGAACAAGCTGTGTGAAGTTCATACCAAATATCAAGTAAATGTGGGTGTGCTTTATAGCAGTAGGTAATCATGTGCGTTTAGCAGGTGTAATTCTGAGGTAATTGTGGCGGGGGTCTTGTCATTGCCTGATAGGGAGATTCCTGTGATGTTGAAGGGTTCACTGAAGTTTTTAATATAGAATTGTAGAATAGTTAGGGTTGCAGTCTGATTACTTATTCTTTTATTTTCTTCTAATGAAGTTGCTTCTTCTAGCCCCAAGTTGCAGTGTGAACAGTGCTATACATACCCTCTTTACCCCGTGTTAACTTTTCTATCTGAGAATGGAGGGACTAGCTAAATCTACCACATCTGTTTCCATTGCTACTTCACTGTATTTTCACTTCCCCTGTAGCCTTGCATGCAGTCTGTATTTAAATATGAATAAGCAGAATGGTTGCAAGTGGCAGTGGTGGCTTTTTGTCAAAACCAGCCTCCCATAATCCTAGCTTTTCACTGTTTGTTGCCTTGCTCAGTGTCTCTGTTCATTATCCTATATGCTTAAAAGTGTATGTACCCAGTATCAGTAGCCTTAAGCAGCTGTGTCTCCCATTTACAGTTTGAAATTGTTCAGCCTTGTTCTTGCTTTTGGAACTGATCAATGATACTGTCCTGAGGTGTCTTTAAGATCTAAGTGCACACTGATGCTGCCATATGTTCTCCTAATTTTGTGGGTCATAGTGTAGTTCCATCTTTTACTGACAGCTTACGCTGTGGAGAATTTAGGATCAGTTGAAATGTATCAACACTAACTGGGGAATGATGGAGCCTATCTGTCTATGCTAAGTTATACCCAGTGAGGCTCTGATTTTTTTCCTTCTTATATTTAATAAGTTGGTTCTATGCATGATCATTTTTAATACTGATTGAATATTTATGGAAATATTTTAATACCTGAAGCCTATATGCAATAGACTTATAAATCTGTTTTTTTAATAGAAAATGCATTATGTTTTGGAAAGAGTGAAAACTGAGAGATGGCATGTATGTCCACAGCAAACTGTCTCATTTTCCCTCTCTGTCTGAACTCACTCTTCCTCAGCTTTGTCTGCCCCAGCCTCCTTCAGCTCTGATCACCTCAAGTTAGCAGGACCAGTTTCCATGCTTGATGTAAGCCAAGTCCTTTGGCTTTTGGTTCAGTGTCAGGAGTGGTGAAATTTTAATACTCTGCATCCTTGTCCACGAGAAGTTCAGCTGTTGTGTCCCTTCAGAGACAGTAGCAGATTGGGTCATTGCCATAAAGGATAGATGGGATAACTTGGAAAGGTGAGCTTGGCTGAAGATGTATAAGGTGTTTGTTCATCATGCAGCTGTTCCCTGAAACTGAAGTTTCTTCTTCTCCCCCATCCCAGAACAAACATCCTGAAGTGCTTGATCCTAGGGAGCAAAGATGTTCAGAGCTATAAATGCAGACTGTGGGCAGCTCTGGTACAGAAGACTGTATGTACAACACGGAATCATTGAATCCCAGACTGGTTTGGGTTGGAAGGGAGCTTAAAGCTCATCCAGCTCCAACCCCTGCCACAGGCAGGGACACCTTCCACTGGAGCAGCTTGCTCCAAGCCCCTGTGTCCAACCTGGCCTTGAGCACTGCCAGGGATGGGGCAGCCACAGCTTCTCTGGGCACCCTGTGCCAGCGCCTCAGCACCCTCACAGGGAAGAGCTTCTGCCTTAGATCTAACCTGAACTTGCCCTGGTCAAGTTTGAGTATTTTAGTGAAGAGGGAGGAGCAAATTAAAGTGTGTGTCCAGGCAGGGGGAATGTAGAAAGATAACTGAATGCACTTCATGCACTGTAATTGCACAGTAATATAACAATAATGTAAAATGGAAGTGATTTTAGGAAAGGAATGTGAATATACAGATTTAATTAATATTTTTTGCTGTTGCAAGGCAGCCTTTAAGCAAGCCAGTTACTCCTCTCCACCTTGGTGAACCAGAGGACTTCCCCTCCCTGTTAACTCCTACCACTTCTATAGTTCATTGCCTATCAGCCGTTACCAGGATGCCATTAACTGTCTGCTGACTTCTCTTGCTGCTTCAGGTAGAAGGCAGCACACTGCAAGCAATACTGTTAAAATAAAACCTTGTTGTACTCAAATGACCAGTTAGGCTTTTTTGGTTTTTTTTTGCATCAGGATACTCAAGAGCTTAGTATATGCCCAAATGTTTTCTGTGTGCAGAATGTAAGGCCATTTCAGAGCAGGTCCAGCACTGGAAATGAGCCATTTGCATTCACCGGCTATGCCATTATGCGCACAGTTAATCTGGGATGATATTGATAGTCCCATAAAACCAGCAGATACTTCAGCTCTTAAGTAAATGTCTCAAATCAGCACCTACCTTCCTCTGGTATCACGGATTTGCTGGTACATTGTTCATGACCTTGATTCTCCTGAGCTGGCTGAGCGATGGAGGGAGTAGGAAACGGAAAGAAACACTGATGCTATCTGCCCATGTACCTTGTTAGTGATGAGGTTTTCAGGCATGCTTCGTGTAATTTAGTGTGATCTACCTTGTACTTGCTGTTAAAAACTCCCAAAGTGATTTTCCTCACCAGATCTGAGCGGAACACATTTGCAAGGCCCAAGTATATTCTGTGTATCTGAAAGAGAAGTAATGGGGTTCCTTGGTTATTCTGTATCATGGAGAGAATTCACAGCAATCCCTTCCATTTTAGTGCAGTTCAGAGCAGAAATGGGCAAAGAAAGGATTCCACAGTAATTTTGCAGAGAGGGTCTACCTGCGTGTGGCAGAAATCAGAGTGTTTGGAAAGGACCTTAAAGCTCATCCAGTTCCAAACCCCTGCCACTGGCAGGGACCCCTTCCACTGGAGCAGCTTGCTCCAAGCCCCTGTGTCCAACCTGGCCTTGAGCACTGCCAGGGATGGGGCAGCCACAGCTTCTCTGGGCACCCTGTGCCAGCGCCTCAGCACCCTCACAGGGAAGAGCTTCTGCCTTAGATCTAACTTGAACTTGCCCTGTTCCAGTTTGAGCCCATCACCCCTTGTTCTGTCACTACAGTCCCTGATGGAGAGTCCAGCATCCTTGCCATTACAGAAAAGAAATTTTATATTTCAATTCTGCTTGTGTTTTTATCAATTCTGGTAATTTTATGTTTAGCATTGTTGATTGGTTTGAAATACTTTGTATGTACAGTAGTAATAGTTTTTTGTAATTAAAATATGGCGATTCTTTTCTTACAGAAGCTTTGATGTTGGGCTCCATCGCTTTCTGGTCAGGTAAGCCAGTACTTTTTTAGACTTGGAATTCCACATTAAAAAGCATTTCTATTGTTGTGAATACAGGTGGCCATGTTAAGCTCATGCTATTTGGTATTTTCCAGAGCAAGATCCTATTTTGTCTTCCATTTACGTATTAGTTTGAGAAACTTTGACTCTTTGGCTTGGCTGTCTATCCAGTGTCACTCTCTAAGGAACCTCTTCAGGTGTCCTCCAGGAGAACCTCGATTTAGGAATTTTCAGTGCCAGTGTTCCACTCGCTCCTGAGGAAATCTTGTTTATTCTTGTACTGAAGAAAACCATTCAAGTGTTTTCCACTGGTAACTCAAGCACTTTCTACTTTCCAACAAGGACTTAAATTGTGTAGAAAAATGTCACTATGGAGCATAGCATTCTCCTCCGTAGAAAACCTAATTGATTTGATACACTGTGTTCTGAAAATGAATAAGGAAGGTGGAATAATTGTTGCATGTTTTGTTTGCTGACATTTAGAGGAATGCAGTGATTAAAGCAGGACACTTCAACAAGAAGAGGGAGGTTAATGCATTTGAATGCTACACTGAGGAACTGGGTTTGCTGTTTGGAGTTCTTTTGTGTGAGCAAAGTCATGGCTGATCACTAAGAATGGGTTTGCATTAATTTTTAATAACATGTCTATCACTGTCTACTGATCTTTACAAAGAAGTGTGAAAGGTGAAGTTTGTCTTCGGGCCCTTAGAGAATTCACTCTATTGGTTGTTTCATCCCACTAAAATGTTGCAATATCCATCTGTGAAGAGCTTTCTTCGCCTTGGAAGAATGAACTCAGTATGTGTGCCAGAGCATGCTGTTTGGGGCCTGCTGTAAGCATCAGGTGATGGTAGGTTTTCCTTAATTTGCCCTTGCTACTGAACTCATTATTTCAGGCTACTTAAAAAGACTCTGTAAGCCTTCACACTCATTGAGTCCTTGTGGCCTTAATGCAGAAGGTCTGGTACTGATTCACAGACTCCAGAGCTCTAACAGGTTTGTTGCTCCTCTGAAGCATTTTCTAATGTTTCAGAACCCTTCTGCCAGAAAACATGCTTTCACTTGCTTCATACAAAGAATGGAATAAGATATTATTCTTTGTTGCTGCATTGTTTTACATTCTGTGGAGATACAGTATTGGAGCTGTATGCTTGTGCAATCCTTGGATCACAAATAGCCATTGAGTCTGAATGAGTTGACTCTTGACAAGCCAGCTGTGGGTTCTCTGCGGTGTGGTGTTCTAATCCTAGCTTTAAGGACTTCATTCTCAGTCTGTCACCCCTGTTAGCAACTTGGGGAGCCAACAGATACTTTCTCTGTAAGTGTGCTGCGAAGGAGGAAATACTGTTCCCTTCTGTTATAGCAGTATGAGTTTTGCTTGGGTTTCCGTAACTAAAAAAAACGTTGTTTTCCTTGTTTAGTAGATGACTTTTGGACTAGGAAACAGGGGAGTTGGTGTTATCTCTGCTGTTGGTCTGCCATGTGACCTTTCAAAAGTTACTGCCTTTGGTTTTGCCAGTTGAGGCAATCTCTGCTCCTGAGAACCTGCAGATCTTCTCCTGTGTTCATACGGTGTCTGTCATAAATCGACTTCTTTACAGCTTGGTTTTCTATGTGTGAAATGCAAACAGTGTGTGTGTGGGTAAGAAAACCCCAAACCCTAACAAAGCAGAGTTGCGGGAAGTGTTGAAAATGTACAAATTGAGATCTGAACTGTTCAAGGGATCCTATATTGTTTTAAATACAAGGACAGCGCCCTGCAGCAAAGGGGAGCCCAGTCTGATGCTTTCAGATACACAGTGTGAGGCCAACGAAACTAAAAGCACAGTTAAAACTCTGCTAAAAGGACAGTCTGTGCCTAATTACTTATTGAAGTGCTGCTGGAAGGGACTAGGGCTGTACGTAGCCTGGCACACACAGGCAATGGCTTGCCCAAGTGAAGCGTAACACAAATATGACAGGGAATGACAGCTCCATGGTTTCTGTGTTGTTAGCAAAAAACAAATATTAAATCATTCCTGTCTATCCATCTAGCTGTGGCTTGAACTATGCTTCTGATACAGTTTTTAAGATAGCTCAGTGTCGTGGTTTAAACCCAACCACAAACCTCGTCCACTCACTCCCCCTTTCTTGCCCTCCCCCTGCTTCTGGAGGGACGGAGAGGAGAATCAAAAAGAATGCAACTCCCACGGGTTGAGATAAGAACAGTTTAGTAACTAAGGTATAACATAGATCACTACTGCTACCACCAATAATAATAACGATAAAGGAAATAACAAGAGGAAAGAATACAACACCTCAACACCAGCCAACCAATAACTCGCCCCACTCCCCCCAGCCGAGCACCGACCGATACCTCCTCCAACCCTGCACCGACCGATACCTCCTCCAACCCTTCCGGGGTCCCTCCAAGTTACATCCTGGGCATGACGTGCTGTGGTATGGAATACCTCTTTGGCTAGTTTGGGTCAGGTGTCCTGTCTCCGCTTCCTCCCCGCCTCCCCTCCTCCCTGGCAGAGCATGAGGCTCAGAAAGTCCTTGGCCAGACCAAACATTCGAGCAGCAACTGAAAACATCGGCGTTATCACCACTGTTCCAAGGCCAAAAGATCAAAACACAGCACTGTACTAGCTCCTAAGAAGGAGAAAAATGACTGCTGCTGCTCAAAACCAGGACACTCAGGTATAAAAATCCCATCTTTTTAAATGTATTATTAGAAGTTGTAGATATACTGAAGTGGTGGTTACTGGCTTGGGCTGAACTGGGCTGTGGGACTAGACTCCTAATCACTTTACTTGCATGCTGAAATTGTGCTGGCGTCATGGAACTACTATTTGTGAAATTAAAGTGCAGTAGAGTATGGCAGGGTCTGGGCCTTTGTTAGCTGCACTGTAGTGTTTGAAGCAGGGATTCTGGAAATCCATGGGGGAAAGATCAGTAATTTTGTGGTGAAGCCTGGAGTTTAATATTACCCATTAAAAAGGTACTACCATTCTTGGAAGGTCATTTGCCCATTGTTTTCAGACAATGATAGAAAAGAAAGTATTTTGTACTACTTTTAGGATCAGCAAATGTATTCATCGGTGTTATTTAAATCACACATGTACTATACAAAAAGTGATATTTTTTTCTTCGTTGTGACTACAGGAAGAACAACCATTTCTCCTAAATCTCAGTGATCTCAGAGTGGAGCAGTGGGTGGATTTTCAGATTTCAAAATGCATGAAAATAGTCTTTAGGGTAGCGGTTTAAAGGGGAAAGAGCAAGAGAGAGTGCTGTTTGCTCACTGGAGCTCTTTCATCCAGGCATTTCATCCAGTGCTGAGAACAAAATTGCAGGCATATGAGAGTATTTACTGTCCTAATGGCAAAGAGTGCTTCCTTTAGGGCAATACTGATCAGGGCAGTGGAGAAGAGTGGCAGTTCCTGGAGGCATGATCCTTTTGAAAACTCTCCACGCTGTCAGCACTGCTGTGCCTTTGAAGAAGAGTGAATTGTGCTCTTCTCAGTACAGATCTGGCTTTGAAAAGAGCTGCAGGACCATGCACCCCCAGAGTCTCCCAGAAGTGTCCATCTGCTAACAGTGCTTGCAGCTCACCACATGCTTCGCAATTACTTTGGCTTGTTTAGAGCTGCACGTTATTTAAGTTTAGCTTATTACCTGGTGCAAGGGTTCTCCAAATACAAAAGTGGAAAATCATCCCCTTCTCTAGCTTTTTCAGGTGAAGCAAGGCATAACTGAGCTCTGGGATCAAAATTTAGTGTATGTTGCCACCCCTATTTATTTTTACCTAGAAACACCTCCAGGTAAGGGCAGTATGGTCCCATGGCATAAGAGGGGTTATTGTTCTGAATAAGGTACACCCATGGAAGAAGGTAAGGAAAATACCAGAATAATGTTAATGAGCTGATAGCTGGGGTTTTTAAAGTCAGTTTTTTTTCCTTGTTATTCTACTCTGTTCAGAAAGAAACTGAGAACGGTTGCTGTGAGGTCAGACCTTTTCTAGAAGAGCAGAGATTTGCTCCCAAAAGGCTTCACAACTTGTTACTGAGATGGTGAGGAGCTGCAGTCTAATTGTAACCCCTATGAGAAATGTAGACTCACTGAAAAGCTCAACAGTATTTAAGCCACCCCAAGCTGAAGACATCTGTGCCCCTGCTTAAAACCCCAAGCAGTTATCACAGTTTTGTTTTTACAAACAAAGCCACTCAATCCCCCAAAATCTCACAACAAGAAGATGACCCCCAAACTCAACCAACCAGAACCCCCCCCCCCCCCAAACTCAGTTCTGAGATTGCCCATTCTCTCTAGTGCACCCAGGTCTTTGAAAGTCAATACCTGATGCAGTAGTCCCTTTCGCTCTGTATTTCATTCCTCCTCCATTGCTATGTGTAATCATCAGAGGTGATTCTTGGTTCCAATGGTTGCACACAGATTCCGTGTTGGGATTACACATGAGATGTAGCATAGAGCATTGCCCTCTCTTGGGGGCCAGATACCAGTGCTAATCCTATATGGTGTCTCTGCTGCTCTGTTGAATATGGTTGCCCATAAAATACTATTCATGTTTTAATGTACTGGAGTTGGGCTAGGCAGCACAGTATTAGAGATTCCATTTTTCTTGGAACAGGATTGATAGAAGTATTTGGATAATCACTTTTGCCTTTGAGATCACTGGGTGTAGAGTCCCTCAGGGATGCATCCTTCCTTCTCTGCTCTGTCAAGAAGTTTGTCTTTCTGGTTCACTTGATGTCCTGGTCACCCAGTCATCCTTACTGCACACACAACAATGGGAAAATGGTTTGGGTGTGAAGTGACCTGTAAAAGCTCATCTAGTTCAACCCCCTGCCATGAGCAGGGACACATCACACTAGACCAGGCTGCTTCAAACCCTGTCCAACCTGGCCTTGAGCACTGCCAGGGATGGGGCTGCCAAAGCTTCTCTGGGCACCCTGTGCCTGCGCCTCAGCACCCTCATTGTAAAAACTCTTCTTCCTTATCTAGTCTGAATCTCCCCTTTTACTTTAAAGCTATTACCCCATGTAACCTTTCTCTTTTGCCATAAAATGGCCACAATGGCGCCTGCCTTCAGACACCTTATAAAAACTGTGGTCTATTCCGAATGAGGTTAATCCTACCTCCTTTTGCCAAATCTTTGTACTGCTTTGCCTGCGAGTCCCAGAAGACTGGTTGGAACAGATACGTTTGACTTTTAGGTGCAGGCTAGGGGCACCCACTGAATAAGAAATACTCTTTAGTGTAACCTGCTGTATGTCTCTAACAATTTATGTCTCGTTTTTCTGACTTAGATCAGTGGTGGCACAAAGGTGCTGTATTAATTAAGCAGCAGCATATATGGGTGAAGGCAAGCAGGTTATTTCTATCTGTGATCATCAAAGTAACATACAGGGTAAAAGACTGCTAGAGATGTGACACACTGCATCACAAGTGATGCCCTAGCAAGTGATAGGACAAGAGGAACTGGCCTCAAGCTGCCCCAGGGCAGGTTTAGATGGAGCTGAGGAACAATTCTTGCCCCAGAGGGTGCTCAGGCATTGGAACAGGCTGCCCAGGGCAGGGCTGCAGGCACCGGCCCTGCAAGTGCTCACACACCGTGGAGACGAGGCCTCAGTGCCATGGGGCAGTGGTGGTCTTGGCAGTGCTGAGGAATGGTTGGACTGGGTAAGCTTGAAGTCTTTTCCAACCCAGCTGATTCTGTGATCCTTCCTGAGGAAGGATTTGATGATGCTGGTACTTAGGTTGCCACGTGCAGATGTGTGTGGGATATGTGCAACTGCTGTACTTGAATTTGCCTCTGGTTCCTTTCTGCCTCCAATCCTATGCCTTTAAACCAGGGGAGGTGTAGTAGGACACGAGACTCTAGCAAGTATTGACCAGTCTTGGCTCCCTTGGACCAGTGTTCTCTTGAGGCACAGTGCAGATAAAGCCAGTGTCAGTAACACAGAGTTTTCAGTCAGTGGTGTCCAGCTGTGAAACAAACTTCAAAAGCAGACTGAAACAGAAGCAGGCTGTTTCCAAGGTACATTATGTAAACCTCCTTTTTGGACAGAAAAGCCCCACTGTAACAATACTTCCTTAGCCAAGAAGCTAAGAAGAATAAAAGGTGATTCTTACTGTCTTTTGTACGTCTAGTGATGTGGATGTGGTATGCTGGAGACAGCGCTTGGAGAGACTTCATTGAAAGTTTGTGATAAAGTTAGCTCATTGAGAACTCAAGTACATATTCTTGCTGCTGATAAAAGCAATTGTAGTTGTCACTAGATGTGATTCAGTGGCTTTGTGTCCAATTATTGAGTAGTTTTAATGTTTAAGTGTTGATTCCTTTGAAGACACAGTGGTTTTAGCTTAGGAATTATTTCTTCTTCAAATTTACTGTCAATATGAGGCCTTAGGGCTTCTGCAAAAATCATTTTAAAGTTCTAAAATACAGAAGAGAGCAGCAGTATGTCAAGACCCGTCCATGGAGAGGCTGGAAGGTAGAGCTGCTCTTAAGCAGTACTGCAGTTAGGTCCTGGGAGCTGTGTGTCAGACCCACTGGAGGTTTTGAGGTGTTTGCAGGTGGTGGTGGGGAGGTTTGAAGGGGTGTCTTGCTTAGAGTAGGACTTGATCAGACAGTAATGAAGAATGATGCTGAACTGCCTCAGAGCAACTGCAACCTCTCAAGCACCTTCTCAGAATGAAACCTTGTTTTTTTAAGGAGAGCAAACAATCTGTTGTTACAAAACAAGGCACATAATGTTGTTACATGAGCATCAAGTGTGCTGCAAAACGAGGCTGGCTTTTGTATAAACAAACCTGAATCTTTATGTAAATGTTATGTAAATGTGACATTTAACTTCAACTGTTGGAGTGGGGAAGTTGGGCTTAACAATGTACAGAGCTCCTCGTGTTTATGTGTTGCAACTGTGAATTAAAGCAGTTTGTTATTTTTGTTGCAGGGTGTTTGAGTCACTATCTATGAACAAGAAATGAGTTTGTGGAACATGAAGTGTTCTGAAATTCACTTCAGGCTGCTCCGAAATAAATTTACTGAGTAGTTTAATGGAGCTGGATCAAAGGTTGTAGTTTAGTATAATAGAAGTGTAGTACGTGTCCTGCAGTCTCGAACCACCTGAGCTTGTAAGGATCCTGAATTTATTCCTTGTGAAGTCCAGGGAATTATGGCACTGGAACATTTTTGTCCCTGACTGACTTTAAGGGCCAGAATTTGGCTGGAGTTTAAGTGTGATTTCAGTCTGAGCGACTTTACACGTTTTATATCTGAAGCAACCTATATTTCACAGTCACACCACTGGGTATGTAAGATATGTTACTTATATTAAAAATACTCTATGTAATACTTCCACTTTACTGTTAACTACACCACGTGTAAAGGTTTCACATGACCTAGAGCATAAATTCACAGGCTTCTGCTTACCTTAGTTTTCTCTTTAATTATTTCTCATCTTCCTCACTTTGAATGTTGTTTTATTTTCTTCCACATGTTGTGATCTATATTTGTACCCTGGCATGCTGAGAGCCATGATTGCAACTTCCAAATAGCAGGATGTGGTTGGTATAAGCTTCAGTCTCAAAGTCAGTTCATGTTTTATGTTTTAGATGTATTTCAGAAAGCCACATGCTTTTTCTGTGTGACGGTATATTGGAAATAAGATGGAGAGCAGTCCTGGAAAAAAATGTGGGGGAAAAAATAGGATGGGAAGAGCATTCTTTCCTACTCTAGCTTCTGGCAAATCAGCTGTAGGCAGCACATGCCTCAGACTCAACCATTGTCATCCGAGTTGCTTGCTGCTCTGAGGTTACCTTTCATCCTCCCCTTCAAAAGAAACATGCTAGGAGCCTGCCAGCCTGCTTTTCCTGCCTGCTCTGGTGCATTCTTTCTAAGCACACACACAAGAGCTGCCTGGCAGTATCCACAATGCTGTGGTTTGTCTTTTGTCTTGCGCTTGACTTATACCTAGCTAAGCTTAGAAATAGATGCAGCTTTGCATGTTTCAGCTATGCTTTTCCCTACAACATCTTTCTCTGTGTCGCAGATGTGTCAGGGAGTGACATGGGAGTCCATAATGCTACCATTATGTTCCTTGGAAGCCAGTACCATACTAGGAAATGCATGTCCCAGAAGATGCAATCTAGTATGTGACTGCCTCTGCTTTTGTGCATTCTCTTCCTGACAGTACTGGTTCAGAAAGTTGGTGGTTCATCTGCTATATGGGATTCTAGGAGCAGCTGTTCAGAATAACCTATCTGGGTCAACAGTGGAATACAGTAGAATACAGAATGACTTCCATTCTCCTTGTGGGCAGGGAAGCTTGCATGCGTTTCTATTCCTTAGCTACTTGATTGTGTGATGTGTTCTGAATCCTCTCCTGAAGAGTCCCAGTTCTTGGCTCATCTTTGTGCTCAGGGTCAGCTTGCTTGACTTTCCCTGTGTCCAAAGCTTCTTGGGGTAGTTGCTATGTAGTATGTCAAAACAGTAACATCATCATGTCTGGATAGTACATTATCAGATATGCTACTGAAGTAGGTAGCTTTACTACTTATTTTATGGCTGTATGATAGCACGCAGCATTCCCAGTCAGATCGATGCCCCGATAACCTGTGTGGCCATCAGTACACAATCTGCCTTCAGTCCTTGTCTTTCCAAGCTCCAATATTAGCTCTAGGTTCTCTGGATAGTCCAGGAGAGTTTATAGAGTTAAGGAAGTCTGTGAGTTTAAACACCTACCTTAAAGCAAGGTACAAAGAGTGGGTATGAGAAACAAATCTAGAAGAGGGGAGGAAAAGCTGAAGGCAGGAGGCCTGATAACTCCTGTCTGGTTACACACAGATCAGGGGATTTGAGGGCTCCAATGTGGAGGTAAAAATACTTTGAGACACCTCAGTGGTGACATTAGACCTTGATATCTGTGTATCTGTCTGCAGCTGGATTGATGTCAGTATTAAAGCCCAAGTAGAGGACTTGGCTGTAGTTACTTACAGCAACTGATGGCAATGTTCGCGTGTCTGGAGCAGTAAAGCAGAATACCTGGGAGAAGGCAGAGTACGCTTAAAAAGTGCTTTCCATGTGGGATGGGAGGCATTTTAGTGAATGTCAAGCTGAATAAGATACCATATTGAGAGGCACATTATCTCTGGAATGATGCCTAAGTGGTGTGTGGAGTTGCTGAGTGGAAATCGCAGGCCACTGGTGTTCCGGAAGGCTCTGGGATCTCTCCGTGGGTGCTGTTCTGGCTGACTGATGGTATTGTGACCTGAAGTGCAGTCCTGGCTTCACTGTGCTCTGTGGGAATTTGTTGAGATCTGAATTTCACCCTGAAGATACGGTTTTTTTTCTTTCCATGGATGAAGCAGGATAATGATCATCCTTTGTAAAATGCGTGGAGATCTATGGATTAAGAATGCTATATAAGAGCTCAATGCTGATATTTACTATAAGCTCTTTACATAACATCAAGAACAGATGATAGGACAGGAAGTAACGATTGGATTGTTCTATCACAGACGTAAATTTGGGTTAAAAAAAGGAAATAGTGTGATTTGTTGCAGGCTGTATGTGCTTTTCGTTGCATTTACTTCGGCGGATTACAAACATAAATAGGGAACTGTTGTAAAAAATGTTCTATTAAGCAGCTGCAGTAAAATATATGTTGTTTATGAGGTGCAGTTTAAGGGGAAACACGCCTTCCCTAGCTCCTAAAGAAATTAGGCCATGTGAATCAAAATCTTGTGCAGGCTTCCCTACTAAAGGTCACAAATAGATAATTGGGTAGAACTCATTTTTGAAGGAATGAGGGGTCAAAACCTTAAGCCTTCTATTTACCTTGCTGTCTCAAATAGAGAGTGAACGAACATGCTGTCGGCTTCCTAGTATAGCCTAAAAATGTAATTGCGGTAACACTGTGCAGGGCTGCAGAATGAGCTAAGGTCATGGCACCCACAGGATAATACTTTTGATCAGCTGTCATACAGTTCTTGTTTGCTTTCTTCTGGAGAAGATTTAGCATTTTCTTGCAAGCAGCATAGCTGGATACTTGCAAGGTACCTCCGCTTTGCAGGCAGGCTTGGCTGCTCTGGCCTCTGTGAACAGCAAAAAGCAGTTTGCTTGCCCGAGTTACGCATTTATCCCACACTGAAAAAGCAGTAAAGAAAGCAGAATTCTACCTTGAGTGATGCGGAGACAATCAGGATGTATAAGGAACAAGTATTGCTCTGCTCTTTTTTTTGGTGAATATTGATATTATATAATGAACATTATCTTTAGCTATAAGGATAATGGCATCCCATGTGCTAGTGCTTTTCAGGGACAGTTCTGGTAGATTTAGAGATTATTGCAGAATGTATCTAGCATTTTGGTTCAATGAATTGCTTTTCAAATCTGGATTAGACTATTCCTCTGAAAATATTAAATAGTAGACATTTACAGCTTGCTAGTGAGGTGGGGTAGTTTTAAATACTGACCTTAACTGTTTGACCAGTGACAGGGAGCCGACATTGCAATATAAACTTTAGTAGTGTTTTCCTTTGAGTTCTGCCAAACTCAAATATCTCTAGACAAGTAATATGGATAAAAATACATCAAATACCTTTTTCCAGCTGGCTAGAAAAGGGGAGCCAGAGCAGGCCATTTGGTGCCCTCACTGTGTAGCAACAACTCAGGAGCAAGTCTTGTTGAAAAGTAACCTAAGTGAAGCTGAGGAGAGATGAGGTGACCTCTGCAGGACTCACAATTGTCTAAAAGGATAACAACTGTGCTTACTGATAGGAATTTGAGCAAACAGCAGCAATGACATGCAGAAATTTGCCTGTAGGATGATAGACAGGCTGATAGCGTTCAAGCTGCAGTAGCAATTTCCAGGACACTTCTTGGCTAGGACACAGCAGGAAAAATATTGCTGCTTAGAAAAATGTGTCTGTCTCAGTCTCTATATGCTATTTAGATAGACTGTACTGTACTACTTGAGTCACCATCCCTGGTAGTATTTACATGATGTGGAGATGTGGTGCTTAGGGACATGTTTTAGTGGTGGACTTGGCAGTGCTGGTTGGACACAATGAGCTTAAGGGTCTTTTCCAACCCAAACGATTCAATGATTCTACATATCACTGAATTCAGTATGCAGGACTGCTTTCATTATTGGAGTCAGTTTTACTGCTGTGTGATGACTGTACATACAGGACCTAAGGTGAAGTGCTGCCTTTAGCTGAAGGAAGCTGATAGCCAAATACTTCCAAACTTTCCTGCACTGAGGACTCCAATATAGAACTTTGGAGCTTTTGACTGTGAGTCTGGAGCTTTCCCAGTACTAGTGGTGGCAGTTTCTTGCCATTCCTCCAGACAATAGGAAGCCTATTTCTATAGGAGGTCAAAATAAAAATGGCCTGATTAAATGACATTTTTTGCTGAAAAGTGCTGTTATGCAGCTTTAACCTTTCATTTAGGGTGATGACTCAAGAGGAACTTCTTTTGCATTGGAAGTGATTAAAGCTGCAGCTGTTGAAATAGATGGAGCTTGAGAGCAGCCTGTGATGGTCAGTGGGTTGGCCCGCTGACAGCCAAGCAAGAGCTTTTCCTTCGGAGACACCTGCAATTTTTGCATTGGTCTCCAGGCAAGGGGTCATCTTCTACTGAAAATAAATTAGATTAAATATTAGTAAATAAACATGAGTCAAGGGCTCCCCCTGTGTATGTTCAGGAAGGGTTTGTTCTATGTGATGTCCATGAGAGCACCAGGAGCTAGTAGATGTCAGTGTGTCTTTTAGAGCTTCATTGGACAGTCAGCTGATGAAACAAGTGACATCTGGTAGGAGCTTTCTGGAATGTAGATCTTAATAAATATTTCATTTCTTCTTGTTTATACTGCCTTGTAGTTGTTAAGCTATATAAACAGCAAACTAGAGATGGTTAACCATGTAACCATGGAAACCTGCTTCATCTTCTTTCTCTCCCTCTCTCTGTGGAAGTATTTTTCAATGATATTTATGGTTTCTTTTCCTCACCGTGATTTGAACTGAACCAACAAGATAACCCATAAAAATGTATTTTAAGTTGTCGGTTATCTAGTCACAACCAATAAGCCAGTGTTTGTATGATCAGTGTAAAGAGTTTGTATTCATACTGTTTATTTGGGATAGCACTGCAAGAATAAAGTGGTACCAAACAATTGTCACTTGCTAGCAGCAAGCCATGATTGGAGAAAACACATTTCTGCAGTTCTGAAGAGTGGCATCTTCAAATTGCAGTGCCTTTTTCCCTTGTGAAATTGCTGGATGAGGAAAACAGATAAGCAATCATATGAGGGGTTTATTGCTATTTCAAGCCTAGGAGAGCTAACTTGGCTACAATCAAAGCATCATTAGACAAAATTATTGTACCTTTTGAGGGGGAGGGATTCTTAAATGGGAGATGGCACCTCCGCTTGACGTAGTGCAGGTCGCTTGAAGTCTTGTTTAGTTCCTTAGATTTTGGGAGACCTTCCTTTGGGGAACCTGGTAGGTTAGAGCGCAAGCTAATGACAAGCATAAGAGTAATGGTGTGGCCCAGCACTCTCTTTGCCAGCAGTCAGCAGTGAGCACCTAGCAAGGATGTGTGAACAGCAGGGTCAAGCCTTGGTGGGATGCTGTCTTCAGCAATCTGTGGTGCATGAACTTTTAGAGTCAGGAGCAGCATATTCATATGTGATGGTCTGTAGCATATGCTGGCTCTGTGGGTTTAGGCTGGGATTTCCCCCGTGTAGATGAAATGCACACTGAGGAGAGGGCTACCTGCAGCACTTTGTTCTTTTCCAGCAACCCCAGTAGGAGCTGCAGGCTCTTGGCACTTGTAGTCACTGAGCAGTTTGTAAATGGGAGAGGGTTGCTTGCTTTCTGGATCATATAGCCTACTGTCAGAATAGAGGCAGGTTCTGCAGAGTTGAGCATTCCTGAAAGTAGAGAACTGAAAGAACGTGGTACAGGAAATAACATTTTATGGTTAGAAGTCATTAGGCTTTAGTGCTGGAAGAAAGAAGACTGGTACTAGGTATAATTTCCCTTCTCATTAATTTGTAAAACAACAATTGCAAATATAAAATATCTATGTTAAATAATTGGAGACAATTTTAAGAAAGTTTAAGTATGTTAAACTTTGACAGTGCTTCAGATTCATGTTTAATTCTGGACTGTTACTTCAAGCCGAGTCTCTGGATGGTGGCATGACAGTAATTAGCTTCAATTGAGCAGAAAGGCTCGGTGGTCTTCAAGTTTTGTCAAATGAACAACTGATTTCAGTAACATAAAACCAAATCTTTTTTCTTGGATTAAGTTTCAGTGATTAGATAAAATGAGACATCAATTACCTGAATGCTTTGATTGTCCCTTGACTTCTCTGGCTTGGAGTTGGAGAATAGTGGTCTTCCAGTGGTCTTGGAGCATTACTCTGTTTAATACAGTACTGGTTGTGCTGCATTCAGTCTGGTTTGGGGAATTTCTGTTGCCAGGATTTCCATCACTTTTTGTCTCTGCTTTTAGAATCCTAAAATCCCAGACTGGTTTGGCTTGGAAGAAACCTTAAAGCTTGTCCAATTCCAACCTCCTGCCACGGGCAGGGACCCCTTCCACTGGAGCAGCTTGCTCCAAGCCCCTGTGTCCAACCTGGCCTTGAGCACTGCCAGGGATGGGGCAGCCACAGCTTCTCTGGGCACCCTGTGCCAGCGCCTCAGCACCCTCACAGGGAAGAGCTTCTGCCTTAGATCTAACCTGAACTTGCCCTGTTTCAGTTTGAACCCATCACCCCTTGTCCTGTCGCTGCAGTCCCTGATGAAGAGCCCCTCTCCAGCATCCTTGTAGCCCCCTTCAGACACTGGAAGCTGCTCTGAGGTCTCCACGCAGCTTCTCTTCTCCAGGCTGAACAGCCCCAATGTTCTCAGCCTGTCTCCATATGGGAGGTGCTGCAGCCCCTGAGCATCCTGGTGGGCTCCTCTGGACTTGCTCCAACAGCTCCATGTCTTTTTTATGCTGAGGACACCAGCTCTGCACACAGTGCTGCAAATGGGGTCTCATGAGAGCTAAGCACAGGGGCAGGATCACCTTCTTTGACCTGCTGCTCACACTCCTTTTGATGCAGTCCAGCACATGGGTGGTTTCTGGGCTCGAGCACACACTGAAGCTGGGTTATGTTCAGTTTGTCATTGACCCACCCCCCAGCTGTTATGGGTAATAGTTCTAGTTTATTCAAATATCCTTCTTTGCAAGCTTTTCCCTGTCTTCTCCGATTCCTGGTTCCAGAACTGAATATTTGTTAATGCTTTAAGTGTCTGATCAGAGCTTTGCCTGACTGAAGAGCAGTTAAGGAGCAGAAGTTATAATGAGTAATTCTGCTATTTCTAATTCATGGCTTTGCCTTTGGTTTTGGTTTGTGGTACTGCAGGGCATTGTCTTACACAGGTTTCCAGTTGCCTGTATGAGTTGTTAGACAGGAATTAAGCCTGGCTTCAAGTAAAAAATTGTATAGAAGCAATCAGTACTTCCCTTCTGTATGAAAAATAGCTTTAATAGGGACAAAATGTTGACTACACCATGCAGAAATTGCTCCTGCAGGCTAATCTCTTATCTGTATTCTCCTGTAGATGTACTATCAAGAGTATCTGTGGGGGTTATTTTGATTCTCAAAAAAGAACAGTGTCAAGTTAGCACAGCTATAACCAAGGGAGAAGCTGTGATTGAATGGTCTGTGGCTGAATTTCTGGGCACAATTTGTGAAGAAGAGTTATGGCATGTGCCAAAAAACCTGCACATGTGGTGCAGTGATACATGGATTGCTCAAAGTAGACATGATCTTACTTGCTTAATGTTACCCAGTTAAAAGCTATTTTGTGCTAGGAGGCAAGTATCTGTATTACAGAACATTAACCTTTGCTGCTTTTTGGACAATGCTTAGGGCAGGGTGTGCAAATCAGAGGCATAGTGCTCAAAAGCGAGTTTCCAAACGTGAGTGTCTGCTACCACACGTGCCCTTAGTCCCTCCTAAATTACTTTTGTGCCTCACATTACTGTTTTAAATGGGTTTTTCCTCCTCTTCTCTTGAACTGAGGAAAGATGAAAACTGGATGCACCTCAAACAGGGAGCAGTGACACAAGCTTTGATGAAGTGCTGTCAGGGAAAGCCTGGAATTATTTTTCTCAAACTGCTTTCCCCTTAAGCGTGGCTTATAGCAAAGGGCTCAGCAAGCAATATCCAGGCAGGAGTGTCTCGCTTCAGTTCATGATGTCTCTGAAGAGTTCACAAGTAAATTACAGAAATAATGAGTGCTTCCATTAAGGTGTTTCAGCTGTGGAAGCAAATGCGGTGGAGTTCCATGCTCTGTTGTACAAGTCAGTTTTAGGATCAGGCTGACAAACCATTTAATCACAGAATCATAGAATGATTTGGGTTGGAAAGGACCTTAAGATGATCCCCCTGCCATGGGCAGGGACACTTCACGCTGGACCATGTTGCCCAAGGCTCTGTCCAGCCTGGCCCCGAACACTGTCAGGGATGGTACATGATTTCTCTTGCATCCACGAGTGCTTCATAAAAGATGACCCAAATGCAGTTGGTGCTTCCAGGAGCAGCGGACTTTAATTCCTCTTCACTTCACAGAAACTATAGCCACAAAACGTACAAATAGGTTGAGAATTGCTGTTGTTTGCTGTTGGTGGTGTCTTTTACCCGTGCCAAAGGGTAAATCGTAACACTGGGCATTGGAGAAGCAATTCCTCTGTATGCAGGGGAAGAGTGAAATGGTGGAGAGTAGGAAGCTGGTGCGTGGATTGAGTTCTGACAGCGTGGCAGGCTGGGCTTCTTTGCAGCAGATGGCATTAAAATGTCAGAGCATTAAAATATGCATGTCAGGAATAGGATTGGGAATGTAAGAGGTAATTATTCCACAGAAAAGTGGTATTTCTATGAAAGAGATTCTGAGAGGATTTAGGATGGTTGCGGCTGTAATTAGCTATGTGAGGCTTATCACCCTGTCTTTCAGGCCTGGCAGGAGACTGCCACAATTACTTTAGTTAATAGACTCTCAATTATTTAAATAAAGGCAGAAATGAATAAATCTTCCAAGCCTGCCTTTCTGATCTGGGAAAAGAAGACCTTTGCTTGGAAAAGGTCTACAGAAAGTCTCTTTCCAAGTTACTCAAGACCTGCTCTGAAGTCGGTTTCTGTCGATCATTTTAGGCACGAGTATTCTTCTCAGCTGCTGTCCTGCATCTCTGCACCATGTGCTGTTAGAGCAGGACCGTCTTTCCCTGGGCCTTAAAGCTCGCTTCTGTTTTGCTGTCAGTACTGTGCTAACGTCTGGATTCTGCAATCCTGGAAATCGTACAGGCTGGCCAAAAAGCCGTGTGTTAATAGAGAAATGTGGTGGTTTTATCTTGCAAACTCAGCAGGTAAGTACTGTGTGCTGAGTCCTGTCTGGCTGTGTTCCTGGATGCAGTATTTACATACTGCCCAAACTGATGGGCCTACTGACTCTTGTAGCAATAGGTGTCTGTGTAGTACTCTCTAATGTGTTGCCTGTAGATGCAATATCTGCTTTACTTACTTGCCTATAGATAATCTTTCTTTCTAACACCACACAGCAAAGGCTGCGACTTTGCATCTGACTGAACCGGGTTTTTGGCTGTGAATCCTCATCTCAAATAGGTGCCATGGGACAGTTTTGTGTCAGGAACATTTGGCTCTGGTGACCAGTTTTCATCAGTCTGGCTGTTAAATTCCGTTCATCCATCCTCTCCTGGTGCTTTATTCATCCTTACGTGTTGTGATGGGTCTGTAGACCTTCTTGTCTGCCTCCGCCCTAAGCCCTTGTTTTGATCCAGAATTCCTGTCTGATGAGGCCAGTGCACTGACCTGTGTTACTATCTTCTGGACTAAGGAACATGAAAAGCCAATGGATCCTCCTTGTTCCTACATTTCCTGCTATTGTGGATGCTCCAAAAGAATTGTATAGGATTTATAAGTTGATTTAGGAATTTTTCTACAGCCAGATCTTGTATTATTTGGTTATTTTTAGTATTAGGATCTCAATCCATTAATTACTTGTACAATTAGTCATTGAAAACCTCTCATTGTATCCCAAGGAAGGTAGCTTCTAAGCAGGTAACTGCTATAGCCTGCGTTGCTTTTAACTCGGTGTTCGTACCAGTCACTTAGCTACGAACTGTATAACTGAGAGTGAAGCTTTCACTGTTTTTCAGTCGCCTTATGACTGTTTGTCTTGAACTAGCTGAGAAGTCCTCCAGTGACCAATTTTCCTTTGGTTTCTTTCCTCCTTGTTTGCCCAGCAAGTTGCACAGCAGGGGCAGTTCAATCACTGCAATGTGGAAGCCATGGGAGAAAAGGTGAAGCAGTTGTTGGCATGATCGTTGTCTGCTCCCTGGGTAATTACCCTGAATTCAAGCTCAGATTGCTCTGCTTGGCTCTTGAGGGTTTTATGCTATGTATCAAAGACTGAGATGAAAGAGGTGAAGGATGTTTTAAATGTGACCGTGTTGTGAAGCATAGACTCATAGAATCAACCAGAAGAGAACGCTGGTCCAAGGGAGCCAAGACTGGTCAATACTTGCTGGAGTCTCATGTCCTACTACACCTCCCCTGGTTTAAAGGCATAGGATTGGAGGCAGAAGGGACCCAGAGGCAAATTCAAGTACAGCAGTTGCACATATCCCACACACATCTGCACGTGGCAACCTGAGTACCAGCATCATCAAATCCTTCCTCAGGAAGGATCACAGAATCAGCTGGGCTGGGAAAGACTTTAAGCTTACCCAGTCCAACCATTCCCCAGCGCTGCCCAGGCCACCCCTGCCCCATGGCACTGAGGCCTTGTCTCCACGCTGTGTGAGCATTTGCAGGGCCGGTGCCTGCAGCCCTGCCCTGGGCAGCCTGTTCCAATGCCTGAGCACCCTCTGGGGCAGGAATTGTTCCTCAGCTCCATCTAAACCTGCCCTGGGGCAGCTTGAGGCCGGTTCCTCTTGTCCCATCCCTTGTTCCTTGGGAGCAGAGCCCAGCCCCTCCTGGCTCCATCCTCCTGTCAGGCACTTGTAGGGAGCCATCAGGTCCCCCCTGAGCCTTCTCTTCTCCATCTGAACCCCCCAGGTCCCTCAGCCGTTCCCCATCACACTTGGGCTCCAGGCCCTGCACCAGCTCCGTTGCCCTTCTCTGGCCCTGCTCCAGCCCCTCTATGTCTCTCTTGTAGTGAGGGGCCCAGAGCTGAACACAGGATTTGAGGTGCCCAGCAGAGGGGACAATCACTGCCCAGGCATGGATATAAATTAAGTATATGGAGGGTTTTCTTTTATAATTATACTTCCCTTTCTTAGACTTTTCCAAGCTCTCTGCATATTTATACTATTAAATAGTACAGATGCCTATGAAGTACCTTACCCTGGCTTTAAGAACTGTAGGTTCAATATCCTACTTTTGATGTGTTTACAGAATTAGCTGAAATTCTCAATGTTGAAAGAGGCTGTTTTCACTTAGACACTTAATATTACATTAAACTTTGTACCAATCATCATTTTCTGGTACCTCATGAAAATTCGCTAACATTGTATTTGCAGCATGTACATCTAATGAATAGAATTGCAGAAAATGGGATGCAGTAGCCTTTGCTTGTGGATAAGAAATAGGATTACACCATGTTTACATGATAGAGAATTCTACACAGCCAAACATTATCATCTTATGCCTCCTTGCTGTCAGTCGCAAATTTTGCCTGAGACAAAACAGGTTTTGAGGCTTTTAGCTTGAAAAAGGAAAACTGCCAAGGAAAATCACTGAAAATCGTAGTTTCATATCATAGCACTGAGGTGACTTTTCTGTTGCAGTGTGAGTTACTTCAAATTGCTTCTGTAGCTTGTGTTCCTCTGGTAGCTGCTCTATCTCTGCCTCTTAAATCAACTTGAATTCTTTAGCAGAACCGGTTCCAGTGCATGTAACAGCTTGGAATTTTGAGGGTAATGGGTAAATTCATTTGCTGTCCCTTTAAAACGCCTGATCGTGTAGTCGCTTTCTCTTTTGCTTATTCTCAGTCAGCTGGGTTTTTTTCTAGCCTTTAACATTTCTGCCCTTCAGCTTTTGTTTTTGCCCCTTAGCTGGTCTGCTTAGTGCTGTGGTGCCCTTATCTAGCCACTGTCTCAAAATAGTTCTTGATGATGGCAGTGTTCAAGGCCAGGTTAGACATAGGGGCTTGGAGCAAGCTGCTCTAGTGGAACGTGTCCCCGCCTATGGCAGCGCATTGGAACTGAATTAGCTTTAAGGTCCTTTCCAACCCAAAGTATTCTGTGATTAAAAGAAAAACAGCAGTAAAGATGACCAGCAATTCCAGCTCATTCCAGTGTCTGCTCCCTGACGGTGGGTCCTGCGCTGCATTCTTCCCAGTCTGTTTTCTTACTTTCCGAAATTGCACCTCATTATCTCCCATGTAGGGAGCTGGAGTGGGTGCAGCATTGACAGACAGCGGATGTGGCATTGTGGCTGTTCTGGAAGCATTTGTTAAGTCCCTGTGTTTTCCATGATATCCTATGGGAAGCGTTCCTATATCCTGGTGAACAGTTCAAAGTTTCTCTACAAATCCCTGTGTTGAGCAATGTATATGCATCCAATGCATATGAAACACTGAAGGTGTAAGCTAGGCTCCATAGGGTTCATGCAGGTTGTTTGCTGTTAGTGTAGTGGCTGGTTTGGGTGGGATCATAGGGGCAAGCTCTGCTCATTCTGTCAGTAGAAGGTGTTTCATGTTTTCCTACCTCCAGGGTAAGTGTTTTAGATCCAGTTACAAATGATGAATGATTGGTTTTACCCCTGGAAGGGTGACTTTGAGGATGGTTGTTTACAGCCTCCTTGTCATCTTTGGTTTTTTCTCTGGTGAAATAGTATGTTTATAGGCTGTCATTATGCCAATGTTTCATATCTATAGATGGCATCCCTATTTTCATACGTAGCTACAGAAACATAATGGGTAATATAATAAGCAATTTCCTCCTTTGGTGCAGCCAATTACTAGCTCATACAACTCAAGAGTCAGGGGAGGACAGGGTAGGATTTGGAACTGGATTCTAGGGCAACAGTGCTTGATTTTGTGTAGGGCTTTTTCACTGATTGCTTTTTATACCATGCAGATAGTCCTTAGCTAAGCTATCTTCAGCAGCGCAATGTCTTGTGCCATTGAAATGATATTGTTACACTATGGAGTGCTCTACCTCATAACTTTGGTTCCTGAGAAAGTTAGGTGCCTACCTTGAGTACCATGGTGTGATGATGTACAAGCTATGACCCAGTTGGCGCTGAATACTCCAGTGTGGATTTCACTACCATGGGCTCCTACTGACGTGTGAGAGCTTGACTGCATGCTCTATACTTCTGCCCCCCTAAATGCTAGTCAAGTTCAAGGTTTTGAGCCCATTATAAAGCTCTAGAAGGCAGACCAGGGTTAGTAACCCTAATTCTCAAAGGTAATGAATCCTTCAGGGTGCAGGTTAAAGATGATCTTTTCAGGAGATTATTCTCCCTGGCAATATAGCCACGGTTTTGTAGTGAGCACCTCCCTAAACTAAGGGCCATGGTATCACCTTTTAGTCCATAGGCAGAGCAGGGTTCTCAGACCTTGCTTCATTCATATCCAAATGCACTTCGAAAATGTATGTATAGTCTCCCTCCATGCCATACTGCTGTGCTGTATTGCACACATTCCCTCTGTGGCAAGTGAAAAACTAGAGTGTAGTGGTTTGGTTTTGGGTTTTTGGTGGTGTATTTTTTGTTGTTAATACAGTACCAGAGTGAATTCAGATGCTGTAGTGATGGGGATAGGGTAAGTCGTTTTATAGAAGAAGCAAGAATGTGGTTTGACAAGCACAGACTGTTTCAAATAAAACACAGCACACATACCAGTGCCTGGAAACAACTTTGGAACAAGCAGTGTTGTTGTTTTTAATAGCTATACTACCCTGGATCCCACATGACATGCAGAGAATAAACAGTATGTTAAGATGATGTTCAGTGTAACTTTCTTGTCTGAGTGATGTAAGTGGAAACAATAGAATCTGCAATGTTAATCATTACAGTTATGACAAATATTCTTTCGTTTACCTTTTAATCTGATTTGAAATCTGATTTCGTATGGGTTTCCATGACTATTTCATGCAGGCAGCGTAAGGGAAGCTTTACTAAACTTTCCCATGCTGGATGTGTAGAAAGCTTTACTGAAGAGCTCAGTAAAGAGAGAATGTGGACGAGCTGAGTCCTACCAGATCAGTTTGCATACTTTAAAGGTATTTTCCTGTGCATTTGGAGAGTGGTTGCAATGTGGTTATTTATCTACCTTGAAAGCAGCTCTCCCTTCCCAAGTGTGCAGAAGGAAAGGTACTGCACAGATTGTAGCTGGTGCCTCAGCTTGTTTCCAGTCAGCTCATTCTCGCTGGGCCAGAACACATTATTTCTCGGTATGCATTTTTTCAGCATAATCAACTTTCAGCTAGCAAGCAGTCTAAAGTCTGCTCTTTCTAGTGTACAAGCAGTTCTTAAGACCTACACATGGCAAGGTCACTTGTGTTGGAATAATTATGATATCATTTGAAAATATAATTACCATCTGGGCAGTGAAACCATTTCCATCATTATGGGTCAAATGGCAGATTTTCAAGATACACTAATTTCTGTGTCTCATTCTGTCTTCATCTCTGCTTTAATTTTCATAAATTAAGGCTTGTATTTAAGGAAGAAAAAGATGCTGAAAAGGAACAAAAAACGCAGTGGTTTTATTTTTTTCCCTTCTGTAGTTCGTTTCCACATAGAATACTTTTCATGTTGTTTTCTCCATTTCTGCAAAACTGCTGATGAAAACAAGAAGGTGCTTGCAAATGGTGCCAGCACAGTTGGTTACATCCTTATCTGTGTTTGCTTTCAGGGATGTGTTCCATCAGTTCCTATTAGATGAAGCTGATCCCAGTGCAGTGCAGTAGGGGTTAAAACTTTGGGACTATATGTCTATATAAAGTAGGTTTGGAAATTCGTTTAGTCATGTTTTATCTGTTGGTAATGTTGGAATCATAATCCCTCAAAGCCTAGCATTTGAAGGTGAACATGTCAGGCATTTACTGTCTCATTATGATAGAGCTCTTGGTCATGTTTGATAACTTGATATGTTTGATCATCTCTTGCCAGCAGCAAACATCAGTGAGAGATACAGAAGTGAGAGGTACTGACTGATGCCTACCTCTGGACTGGTCAGGCGCTGTCAGTAAAACATTCTCTTCTTTCCTCTCAGCCCTTTTTCCTCTCTCACTTGTGCACACAAAAATCTGCATGGACTTAACTGAATGGTAGGTGGGGGTGCACAGGCCTTGCTGTGCTCCTTAGTGCTTTGGTAAGCCCAGTGCATCATTACCTGGCAGTAAGCTGTGAAGTCTTCCTCTTTGTCAGAGGTGAAACCAAGATCGCACTGTAAAATCCTGCCCAGTGCTTTCCTGCCGAAGCATGAGAGATGGTGAGTGTTGAGCTAGGGATGCGGGATATGTGTTGAGGATGATGTTGCTGTGTTGTGTAAGTCATGCTGCTGTCCTAGTTTGTGACCTTTTCAGAGGCAGAGGTGGGATAGTTGAATACTTTACACTAAGTGCTGGATCTGTCTGTGTGCTTCAGATTTAATGACTGGTAATCCCAATGTTTGGGTTTTGAGGGAATCCTCTAGGCATGGTAACTAAGAGGCAAGTTTGCAGTGTGCAAAAAATTCCATGTCTGCAGTCTAGGAGCCTGTAAGAAACAGAAGAAGTGGTGAGTGTTAGTTACTACTCCTTTGAAGTGGAAAACTTCTTTACCAGATTTGGGTACTACATGCTATTTTAGTACATGCCTGATGTTAAGTGTGTACACACTGTCCCAGTAAAGCAAGATGAGCCTATGTTTGACATGGGATCAATGGAGCTTAAATATGCCATTGCTATTGAATCTCTTGTTTGTTCACAGAATGGCTCTCAGAGGCAGTGACAGCAGAACAGCATTTGTACTAGAATGGTTATATCTGAACTGGCAAAATGCTAAATCTAAGTAGAACCATCAGGTGTAAAATCTGAAGCATGGCCAGGACAGGCTTGCCTTGCATGTCAAAGCACTCTATCCAGGCTGCTGCTGGAAGGTGGATACGCTCTACAGTCAGTCTTCCTCAATCTCACAAGGCTGTGTGGTGTCATTGATCCATGCAGGATTATGTACAGAAAAGATGAGGTACTTGGATTCAGGGAAAAACTATTTGCTGCTTTATTTCTTGCTATAAGGAATGTGGAAAGGGGATGCTGTTGTAACTACTGAATCTCAGTGACTAGACTAGAAGTGGTACTGATACAATGCTAGGGTGTTTTTTGTGTTCCACTTCAGTTTTAACTAAACCAGCACTAGTGTGGATCAGTTGCTGCTAATAAGTAACACAGTAAAGAGGTGATGCGGTCCATCTCTTTGTCTTGTTTGCATCCAGTGCAAAAACCCCAAAAATCAGGTATCAAGCCTTGCACGGTCTCAGACTTTTCTGCCTCTCTCCTAGCAGACTGACATCTTATTGCTTATTTGCAATATGTTTGCGTCACACTGCCAACCAGCTCTTTCCTGCAAGGGGCTGAATATTGTTGGAGTGTATCAAACACCCTTATCAAGGAAATAAATGGCTTTTATTTCCCTTCTGTCTTTCTTGAATAGAGAACTTGGCTGGTACTGCCTTTGTCTTTGGAGCATACACAAAGTATTGGATACGCGTTTTGTTCACAAACCCAAAGATTGATCATAAATACATTTTCTCGATAATCTTGCCTTTTGGAGTTAGAATGGAGCAGCATGGTGGTGGTCTGTATTGCAGTTTTCCTTTAGAATGTTCAAAAGCAGAGCAAAGGTGCATGAAGGTAGAGGAAGAATGCACTTACTATTGATTTAAACACTACCTACTCAGTAAAACAAAGAATCACAGCTAGGCTTCCTTCACAGAATGTACTCCTATGTAACATTAAACTCCATTAACAAGGTTGAAAAATGCTGCATGGTAACCAAAGAGGTTTTCTTGCTCAGACACAGCTAGCAGAGAAAAACGTTGACCCTGTGGAAAGATCCTTTTGCTCACACGGGTTATGATTGTTAAGAAATGTGTATTACGGAACTGAGGGCTCAATTTACAATTTAAATTTTGCCTGCATTTGCTTTTGTCCACTCTTTGTTCTTGTTACATTAGGAGCTAAAAATCGCCTCCTGCTCTAAGAGGCAGCAGCCTCACCTAAAATCCTCAACCTTCTGCCAGCAGTGGATGCTTTAAGGGTTTTAACGCCAGCTCTTACAGCTGGCTTTATGCTGTTCCCTGTAGCTTTAAAGGGATACTGGAGCTTGCTTAAAGGCGTCTGGGATCAGATCCTTTGATTCCAGCCTTACTGCTTTCTCCTTACTGCCAGGCATGAGCAGGGAAGCCATTACCTGCTGGGATCTTAGGAGTAGCCCCAGCAGCTTGTGCTTTCTGGCTTGAAGGATTGGGGATGGGGAAGTGAGGGAACAACAGCTATCCAAGAGGGATTACCACAGGAGGCTGTGTCATGTGCTCAGTCATCACATAAAGGCACAGAAAAGAGTGTGAGATACAGAGAACAGTGTTAGTATATTTGTTGTTTAAATAAAATCAAAGCTTAACACTGACACCTCAGTGCTTAGCTGCAAAGTTAGACCGTGCATGTGCTCAGGAGAGGGTTTAACTGGCAGGCTTGATGTTTAGGGCTGCAGTTTAGTTTGCACTGTATTTCTTGATGCTTTCTCCACCTTACGGATATAATTGCTTCTCAGTCAATATGGAACTAGAAATATAAATTGATCATGGAAGCACAGGAAGAGTTCTTATACAGGAATACTTAGAAGATTAAAACTGGCCAGGCAGGTCAGAATTCTGGCTAGCTGTTCTGCCCAGGATGTGATACAAGAAAATGATTGTATCTTGCATAGGGTAGCAGATTTTTAGAATAAAGAGGTTTTAATATAGGAGATGTTATTTTTAACATTAAAACGGAAATCCTTTAATGAGCATCTTCTGGAAGTTGAACAAAATAAAATCACATTGAAACAGGAAGATATGAGTCCAGTTCACTCTGTCAGTCCAACCTCCAGACAAAGTTAGTGGTGAAAGAATTGATTTTTGTCTTGCTGCTCTACTAAGCATGTGTTCTACTTAATGAACGCCACCCCTGCATCCACAAACTCCACAAACCAGGGTAGCATCCAGCCAAACCCTGTATGTGAACCCACACAGAAAAAGAAATACAAACACACCATTATTCACTGCTTTCTTCTCTTGAAATAGCAATGAGTAACTATGGAAGGATCAAAACATCTTTCTGATTCTTCAGTCCTCAAATATTGAAGAAGTTGGATTTGGCTGGTTTTAGGGTTGGAGCAGAGGGGGGTTGGAGCAGAGCGGGCTTGGTGCAAAAGGTACTTGGCAGTGAAGATGAACACACAACACAGATCCCCATCCATCTGACTGATGAGGAAAATCTTGCAATAAAAGAAAATATGGTCTGGCCTTTTCTCTTAGGAGCAAGAGCCCTTTGACATGCATGTGCACAAAGTGATGTGTAAATGCAAAAGACTCATCAAGCTCTCCACAAAGGAATCTGTGAGGGTTAAAGAGTCTTTTCTGTTACCTAGCAAACTGCAATGGCTGTTCAGCTTCGTCGCCTTGTCTCTAAGCAGAAACATTTTAGTAAGGAAAATACTAGAGGTTCTCTTGGAGTGACTACATTTCATACACTCCTTGGGCACAGGTGTGCTGGAAAAGGTAGCTGTTAAGTGCACAGTGATGAGCATTTTAAGCATCTGAATGTAAGATGCAGATGGATCTGCATTTTGACTGAGGTACCTGGCATACTAACATTAGCAGGATAGCCAAATAGCTTATGCGTTACACCTAAGGAATTAAAAGTGGCTTTCTAGGAGGGGGAAGAAAATGTAGTACTTTATTCTTGACATGGACAAAGCAACAAATGACATGTACTTAACAGTTTTTCACTAACTGAGCCACGAATAGTTCAATATGTGCAGTCACAAGCACAGGAAGAGGTGGTCTCTGTTGCTTTAGCTGTAGTTGAAAACTACTGTAAAATGTGCTGTGGTGAATGCATACATGGAGATGGCAAGGGAAAAGTTTTGCTGCAAAAGCTTTATTTGCATGGGCAAATGATGCCCATGTGGCTTCTGGTGCAGGTATATACAGAGCTCTGAATTTTGAGCTGCGCCGTTAAGTGTCAGAGTCAGGAGAAGTAAAGAAAATGAGGGGGAAAAGATAATCCTTTAATTCATGGTCTTGCTTATCTGGTTTGTATAATAATGGTTCTTTGGGGCAGAGTGAGCAATTCCTGATGCAGAAAGCAAGGCTGGGATCTCTGTGCCTCTGGGTTATGTCCTAGCCACAGAGTTGGAGCTTTCCTGCATACTCACTTTTTGAATCTCATTTTCTTTTCTGCCTGGTGGCAGCCTGGTAACAGGGAGCTGGAGCACTCCTCTGGGAGACAAGATATGTTGGTCTCCCTGGCAAAGAGCCTGACCTCTACCATGTTATAAGCCAAGAGTGACAGTGCTATTAATAGGTGCCTCCTCCAGCCAGGTTTTCAAAGGCACACAGCTCCACTGCTGCGCTGCTGAGCTTAGGTCTTACCAGCACATGGTAGGTGCATTGGGAGTATCAGAGATGAATTGGGCCCCTTAGGGGAGTTATGTTCATAACAGCTTCAGGGAGCCCTGCAGGCTCCTCCTGGAAGGAGGCAGGAGGTGCCTGCTTTCTGCTCCATCACCTGGGGACACAGCCCCTTCCCACCCAGGAACTGAGCTGTAGGCACTTAAGGCTCTTTTGGTAACCTTTTAGCTAACTTTTAGGCTCCTACTCTCAGCAATACGCTTGGGGCCCTGGTTTGGACTTAATGATTTAACCAGTCTTCTGGCACTTTGATGATCTGGAACCTCTCCCATTTCCACTGGGATCAGAGGTAGCTGACTGGTAGTTCTGTGTCTGCACACAGTGCTGGTAGGCCTTTCTTTCCTAGATGTGGCTGGAAGAAAATTGAACACAGCACTCCATCAGGAATGAAACTCTATTAAAAGGAAGCATTATGATTTCCATTAAAATTCCATTTGAATTTAATGAATCTCTACAAACATGAGCTTCCTTGGAACAGCGAATTCAAAATGATGTGTTCAGTATTCCCCAGTTACCTGCCCCTTGACGTATGGACTTGGATCATTTTTTGTGTTGAATGCAAGCAAAGAAACATCCAATAAACACGTCACAGATTTTAGTAGGGAGCTGCACACTCAGTCTTTACTGAGAAGCATGCTAACAACTGGGAAGTGAACCCGAACTCAGGTCATACTTGTAAAGCCCAGTGTTCTTGCATATGAATAGTCTCATTAATGCTTTGTAACCCGAATGGGCTTAATTTCTCATTAAACATTTTTGAGCTAATCTAACAAGGCTTGCCTGGAGCCAGCATTAGCTTCAGTATTTTAAAGGGTCTGCATTTCTGACAGCTTAAACTGCTTTGCCAACAGCCCACCAAATTATTACACCTTGGAAAAAGCTTGAGTTTCACGGTAAAGAACAAGGCTTGTCTCTCCTAATAGAGGTTTTTCCCATGGTATTCCAAATACCTCTGGTTATTTCTTTTATTTCAGGTGCAAATATGTGGGGCTCAACCTTTAAAATTGTGTTTACAGGAGCTGTTTCTGTGATTGAAACCAGATTTATTCATGGAATCGGAATGAACCAGGTTGGAAAAGACCTTTAAGCTCAAGTTCAACCATTCCGCAGCATGGCCAAGGCCACCACTGCCCCATGGCACTGAGGCCTCGTCTCCACGGTGTGTGAGCACTTGCAGGGCTGGTGCCTGCAGCCCTGCCCTGGGCAGCCTGTTCCAATGCCTGAGCACCCTCTGGGGCAGGAATTGTTCCTCAGCTCCATCTGAACCTGCCCTGGGGCAGCTTGAGGCCGGTTCCTCTTGTCCCATCCCTTGTTCCTTGGGAGCAGAGCCCAGCCCCTCTTGGCTCCATCCTCCTGTCAGGCACTTGCAGGGAGCGATCAGGTCCCCCCTGAGCCTTCTCTTCTCCAGCCTGAACCCCCCAGGTCCCTCAGCTGTTCCCCATCACACTTGGGCTCCAGGCCCTGCACCAGCTCCGCTGCCCTTCTCTGGCCCCGCTCCAGTCCCTCAATGTCTCTCTTGTAGTGAGGGGCCCAGAGCTGAACACAGGATTTGAGGTGCAGCCTGACCAGTGCCCAGTGCCAGGGGGACAGTCCCTGTTCTGGCCCTGCTGCCACACTGATGCTGTTGGCCTTCTTGGCTGCCTGGGCACAAGGTGGCTCATATTCAGCTCCATCAATCAGCACCCCCAGCTCCTTTTCCATGGGCAGACCTTGAGCCCATCATGGGCTCAAGCCTTCCCCAAGCCTGTCATGTAGGACCCAGTCTTGCAAAGACTTAGAGGTGTGCTTTATTTATGCACTCTGTGTAGCTCCATCCAAGTCAGTGACAGCTCAAACTGACAAAACAGGAATCTTAAGAGCTCACCCAGAAGTGTGAATTAGTAGAACTGGGCCTGAGATCTTTTTATGATGCAGTAGAGAAAATGTTTGAAGTCAGTGGCCACAAAAAGAAAACACAGGATTAAAAAGGAATAGTTGGAAGTAGCCCAGCTGCAGTTGTAGAGGGAATTCCCCTCTAGTTCTCACCCTGTGTCCTGCCACACTTTCCATTTCAATCAAATCTCTTTTGTGGTGACAGTCCTTGGAATAACTTGGAAACAAAATGAATGGGAACTTGGCTGTTTATCCTCAAAGTTGTTCAGGCTCATGCTGAGCATTGCTTTTACAGCTAATGATGACTGAAAGGGTCACATTCTTTGTATACACATCCACAAATGGACACCCTCACTTGAGGTCTAGAACCTCAAGCGATAACTGTTGTTGGGATGTGAGATGGAAGGCTTTAGTATTGTTCTTTTAACATTTACTATGTTGGCTCTTTGACTGTCCAGCTCTACACAGTATGGTTAACCCTTGAACACTCTGAAATGTAGAGAGGTGTTGGCATTTCAGGCATCAAATAGGTGCCCTGAAATGAAACACAAACAGCTCAGGAGTTGATGTTATTTACAAGAAGCTTGCCATTACAAACAAATTCCCTTTTTATTTCACCTGGTTCTGGATAAGACGTTGCAAGAGCAATAGCTAAGGAGAGAGGAAGAAAAATCATGGCTAGCATACATCTTGCTGTATTGCCTTCCTTCAAGGAAAAAATGAAAGCATGTGTTGAAGGAAGCCCCTTCCCAGAACTGCATTTAAACTGGTGCTTTACTTCCACTTCAAGATTTAAATATGGTTAAAATTACGTGCATGTGGAAGTAGGAGCAGTGTATTGAGGCCTCAAGGCATAAAAGCCCCTTAGAGTGATTCTTCACTGGTTATAAATGCTCCTCTTAGTGTTTTTTTGAAGTTCTTAGAATAAAAACTTGGTAATGTAAATGTCATTAAAAGAAAAGATGTGTTTTCCCAGGGAATGATTGTCAGCTCTCCTGTGATTGTTCTGTAGATTCCCACTTCAGGAAAACTAACAAAATGGTTATTGGATTGAAAAGTTATGCTTTGTAAGTAAATGTCACTTTTAAATACCTCAGCTATTATGTTTGTGTTTGCATTACTTTAGGGATTTAAATGGTACCATTTACGTGTTTTATTCAATTCTCAAATGTTCACTTAGTGAGTTAAAATTAAGATCAGTTGTGGAACAGCTTGCTGGCTGTAGAGAAGCTGATTGAAGCTACTGGAAGTGGGACTAAAAGACACACAAGGTTATGCTTTGCGAAAGTAGCATGTAAGTTTTAGTTTGAAATGAAAATGGAGTCTATGGAAATGTGGGACAGGCTGGCAGCATCTTTGCCAGGGAAAGGCTAAGGACAGATCCTTAGGTCAGGTGTGTGTGTGTGCGTCTTTAAATAATTCTTACTATGTATAGCATTCTCTCAATATTTATTTGTATTTATGTGCCTCATATCTTCCAGATGTTCTGAGATTAATCTACACAGAGTTCTCTTTCCCATTCTCTTCTCTCCATCTGATATGCACAACGTTTTCTTCTGACAACGTGAAATGCCTTTCCTTGAGGTCTAGCCAGCCTAGGAATGGTTGGCAAAGCCTGGCCTAAGGCATTCGCGAGTTCCTCTCTGACAGCCTGCCTAGAAATCTCTGTTCTTTCGCCTTTAAAGTTCTGGTAGGAATTGACTATAGATCCCGTAAGTTGTTTCATCTTTAGATACCCTCTTAGCCTGCATTTTTTGATACCGAGCATCTTCTGTAGGTTTAATCTTCCTGTCTGTTAATTTTTGTGGGTTGTAAGGGGCACCAACGTTACCCATCCCTCCCAAATAACCTGGAGGGTTGTGACCAATGATCATGCTCAACTCTACTTGCCTTAACAGCCTTTTCTCTTTAAAAACCACTTTATTGCTTTCCTTCATTTATCCATCTTTGGGCTATTGACTGCCTTTCCTGCACATCTATGGTAAATGTGTAATCTGCTTGTGAGGTGTTAAATTCTGCTAGGAGGGTGTCCCTTTGAGTTGTGGTAGTCTGCCATGTGGAGCCATGATTACTTTTATGTACCAATAGTCCCTGAAATGGAGGTTTTGAGCTTCTCTGTGGATTTTCTGTGATTAGAGATGGGAATAGTCTTAACTGCTGCGTGGAAGCTTAAAATGAGATATTTATGTAACGCATGCTGCTTGTGGTGCAGCAGATCTGTGTGCTCTGCAACATCCTCTCTGTTTGTATAAACCCTGAGTTTGTAATCAGAGTACAGAGGGACTGTAGGATAGCTTGCAGGTAGATAGTAGTGTCAAGAAGAAGGTAAAATGTTGGGAAGCACACAGACATCAAATCATAGTAGTGGTTGCCCCTTCATCTGTCTCCCTGCCTCCCTCCTTTCCTCCTCACAGGTTCTGGTAGTGAAGTGGAGGGCAGAACAACTCTAAAAGGCTCCTTTTCTTCCCCGTCCCACCAGGGGGGCCTGAGCAAGGGGCTGTGAAGGGCTTAGATGCTGGCAGGCTTAAAGCACAACAAATTGTTACAAAGTGGGTGTTGTGTCATAAATCATAAAAGAGAAGTAATACGTTTCTTCTGTCATCTGACTTAATAATAGTATTCACTGGTTTATTCTCCATCACGCTTCAGTGTAAGTGTAGCCTTCTGTAATATCATAGAATCATAGAATAGTTAGGGTTGGAAAGGACCTTAAGATCATACAGTTCCAACCTCCCCCAGCCATGGGCAGGGACACCTCGCACTAAACCATCTCACCCAAGGCTTCATCCAATCTGGCCTTGAACACTGCCAGGGATGGAGCACTCACAACCTTCCTGGGCAACCCATTCCAGTGTCTCACCACCCTAACAGGAAAGAATTTCCTCCTTAGATCCAATCTAAACTTCCCCTGTTTAAGTTTTAACCCGTTACCCCTTGTCCTGTCACTACAGTCCCTAATGAAGAGTCCCTCCCCAGCATCCCTATAGGCCCCCTTCAGGTACTGGAAGGCTGCTATGAGGTCTCCACGCAGCCTTCTCTTCTCCAGGCTGAACAGTCCCAACTTTCTCAGCCCGTCTTCATACGGGAGGTGCTCCAGTCCTTGACCATCCTCGTGGCCCTCCTCTGGACTTGTTCCAGCAGTTCCATGTCCTTTTTATGTTGAGGACACCAGAACTGCACACAATGCTCCAGGTGAGGTCTCAAGAGCAGAGTAGAGGGGCAGGATCACCTCCTTCGACCTGCTGGTCATGCTCCTTTTGATGCAGCCCAGGATACGGTTGGCTTTCTGGGCTGCAAGTGCACACTGCCTGCTCATGTTCATTTTCTCATCGACCAATATAATGGGTACTCTTCTGTGGAAGCACCCAGGAAAAGGACCGATAAATTAGATTCTGATGGTCTAATGGAAAAAGCAAAATGCATTTCTGTAACAACAAGGGCTCTTGTGGTGGTTCTTTTGCAGGCCAGTTTGGATTCTGTCATCGCACAAAGTGTCAGGCATGGAGCCAGGTTCTGTCCCTGGCTGCACGCTGAGCTTCCTGTTACTTATCCACAGGACTGCCAATGCAAGAGTCTGTGCACGTGTGCACCGCGTGGATATGGTGGAGGTAGTAAGTGGATCACAACGTGGATAGTGAGGCAGAAGTAGGTTTGTTCCTGATGTGTTCGTAACGTGGTAATGGGTTTTTCCCACTTTTTTCCTGCACAAGCCCCACAGGCACATACAAAACTGCTCTTCACCCTGTCTGAGAGAAATCATTCAACATCCATCAGGCCTTTATAGCTACTAAAATAGTGGGAATGCACTAACAAAGGAGGGCAGACCGTGCTGTCTGAGGGCAGTTAGTGCCCTTGTTTCAAGAAGGCACGATTATGTCAGTTTGTCTTTATATCTATGTGATGAGAAAAGAATAGACCTGAGGAGAACATAGGAAGGGGAGGGAGAAGAAAAGCATAACAGAAATGAAAACTATTTATCTTAATTTCTATTTATTTTCATATGCCTAGTAAAAAGCAGACTGATACTGAAAATGGCTATAAACATAATCAGATGTTCCCTGTAGCAGGCTGAAGTGGTGTACTGATGTTAGGCTTATAGAGAAATGGGAGAATTTGATAGTTGTTTTTTTTAATGACTCTTCTGTTTAGCTTTTAATCACTCTCATCACTTTGTTCTCCTCTGTCACTGAATTTTCTTACTTCCTAACATGAAGAATAAAGCACTCAGATAATTTCCCCTTTAAATTTTTAAGCTGGTATTTATCTCTGAATGTAAAACAGATAACCAGAAATACAAATCTCATTGCAAAAAGATTTCCTTTCATTATCTTAGCAAGTAGAAATAGTCTCAAATACGAGTACAGTGCGTGACGCCAAAGGAATGACAACTCAGGAGGACCATCACCTCCAGTTCACATATATTTCATCTCCGTACTGGTACCCGGGAGCTGGGTGGTGACTGTTGCCTGATGATTTCCGAGTGTTAACAGAAATATGTGACTGGCTGGCGAGTGGCCATGCCTTACATGGAAAACACCAGGAGTGGATGTAGCTCCCCAGGCAGGAAGAAGTGACCCCAAAACCAATGTCAGCTTTCAGAATGACATTGCTTCTGGTAATCTTACTGAGTGAGCACTGCTGTCTGGACAGTTATAAGCATCAGTTAGAGACTAAGGTTCTGACTCCTGGATTCAGTTTAAATACAGAATATAATTGTGTGCAGGGTGCTTCATATAGGATTGGGGGGGGGGGGGTTGGTACATGTGCTTTGAAGGTCATTAGGCAGGCATAGAATCCCAGACTGGTTTGTGTTAGAAGGGACCTTAAAGCTCATCCAGTTCCAACCCCTGCCACGGGCAGGGACACCTTCCACTAGACCAGGTTGCTCCAAGCCCCTGTGTCCAACCTGGCCTTGAACGCTGCCAGGGATGGGGCAGCCACAGCTTCTCTGGGCACCCTGTGCCAGCGCCTCAGCACCCTTACGTGAAGATTACGTGTAATTTCTGTGTATATAAGTTAACTTACAACTACTGCAGTTGAAAGACCTGAACATTTGTCTTTCACACTTGAGAATAGTTTATGTTAGATATTCACCTAATGTAGAGTTCCTGTGACTACAAAATTGTCTCTTCAGTAAATGGTACATGCACATACTTCATAAAGTGGTCTACAGCTTTGGAGAAACTAGGGCAGGTAAACAGAGAATGTCAGGTAGTTGTTCAAATTCTCTCTTTATGCCACAAAATAACAAATCTGTTCTGTAGTTGTTGTTCTTCTGAGATTTATGTGAAATCCCCAAATAATGCTGCTTATCTGTTGTTTCACCTACAGGTACATTTATGTTCCAATGGGAGGATCTCAGTCCAGTCTGCTGGGAGCACTCTTCTCCACAGCCCTCACTTTTGCCTTTGTAAGCTATTGGCATGGAGGGCAGAGCTACCTGTGGTACTGGGGAGCACTGAATTGGCTTGGAGTAGTTGTGGAAAGTGGCATCAGGAAGATACTTTCTATTTCACCTATTCAAGATTTAATTGTAAGTTGAATCTTTCTTCATTTCATAGAATCATAGAATAGTTAGGGTTGGAAAGGACCTTAAGATCATCTTGTTCCAACCCCCTGCCATGTTCTTGTTTCCATGCTCATCTGAAGTTCCTGGCTGCTAGTTTGATTCCATCTAGATTAGAAGTTGTGGATAACAGCTAAGAGTTAACATTCCCTTGCCCACCCTCAGTGTTTAAGGTAAGCCATGTAACTAGAATTCTGCAAAGTATCAGCAAATAAAATGCTGAAATATGGTCTTGAAAGCTTCCTCTGCAGTCCTACAGTAAGAAGCTGCTTGTCACATTGCCTGAACAGAAGCCAGTTTTAACATTTGTATTCAGATTTCACTCAGGATGCCCTTAAAATAGTCATCTTCACTAAAATTAGGAGTGTGTGTTTCTAGCCATGTGTTTCCTGGACAAATGTGTATGGAGCAGCTGCTTGCATCTGGGAACAAGCTTACACTGGGAAATCTTAGGCCACTCAAGAGACAAGTAATGAAAATATTATTTTGCTTTGAAGACCTCTGGTATTTTCATTTTATTTATAATTTTGACCTTCATGATGTCATTTCCAAAGGACAAAGCTGTCTTTGAAGTGCAGTCATGCACAAACCGCAGTGTTTTAATCTTGAGGGTCTTTTTAGTCTGCAGGTTTGCTCACTGTTAAATCCCAAATCTTCTAATGACTTTGTAAGAATAAGTAATTCCTATGTCTTGCTTCCTTAGTAGTGATAAGTGCATATAATTTGTTTTCCTATATAATGTGATGGTGGTGGTAGTGACTCACTCTGCAGCCTGATAAAGTGCTGATGCTCAAGTAATTCTGCTTGTTGTCCATCCCACCCATCTCAGTTTTCACTATTGTGGCATCCCATGTGTGGCAACTGATACAACTAAGTCATTTAGTAGCTAGTAACAGCCAGTGCTACCTTATGTCATCCAACTGGCCATCACTATGAATTCAGTGACAGTCTGGAAGCAGCTTTTTTCCTTCCTAGACAATGAGTTTATCAGATCCATTAATCCTCCCTCTAGGGTGAAACTGAGCTTCAGCTGCATACATTTGCCTCTGGTGTGGAAGACAACGTAGTTTTTCAGGCCTGCAGCTGTGAGGAAATACGAGTGTTGAGGCTTTTTGTATTTGATGTCACTGTATCAGAAATGTTAAAAGAACTCTTGATTAAGTGCTTAAATTCCATAGAAATGGGAAGGATTTTGCATTATGAGGGGGAGGTTAGATGTGTTGGATTAATTTCTAAAGCATAGTTGTAATTATATGCTGGCAGTAGGGCTCTTTTTTGTGTAAATGAATTCCCTAACAATGAACTAAATGCCTTTTACCCTTTCCCTTTGTTTTCATCCAATGTTAAAGGCCTATCCAATGTCTTCTATGTCTCCTTTTTTCCTATTACTCTTTGGAAACATGGCTGTAGGCCTTCCTTAGAAGACACGTTCACATCTTTCCTTGAACAAGTTTCTGACACCAGTATTTGTAATATGAATAGTTTGGCATCTGCATTAAGCATTAGGCAGATCTTTCTGCATTCAGTTATAGTTGAGTCATGCTTTGCCTTGTGCCTTGAAGGTTTCTCTCCAGCAACATGAGCTCCAGTCTTTTCAAACTACCCCTCATGCTCTCTCCTCACTCTTAGAACAAATACCCATTTACTTCTTGAACACTGAGACTGGGGAGCAGACAAGCAGTTGGACTTTGACCCTTCCCTATCAAGAGTTGATGTGACATTCTCATTTTATCTCTTGGCCAGGTGAAATCCTTTGCATTCTTGTGCTTCACTCCCTTTCTCTGTTTGCTCTTGCAGGTTATTTTTAAAAAGAAAAGTTCATTTTTGTCCTCAGAATAGCAGATGAGTTTTTGAAAAACACACAAAGCCCAGGTTTCTGCTTCTTTTAACCCCGTCTATTCCCCAAACCTCCTCATATATTGGTGTTCATGTTGAGTTCCATAATTGAGTTGAGCAGCAGATGTTTAATCAGTAAAATCTATTTAAGAAAAGCTCAAAGAGTAAGTTGAATTTTAATCTTGCTGGGTTTAAAATGGAATTGATCCCAAAGGATAACAGTAATTGTATCAAAACTGCTTCCCCTTTTTTCCCCACTATATTGGGTTAATTCTCTAGCAACGGGAAGATACAGAAATCTAAATAAAGCACATTTGAGTCTAGTCCTTCACTGAATCCTTGTGCTGACTAAGAATATATATAAAAAGAATTGGAACCTATATTTATGCAGATTTTATGGTAGTTTAAATCTCAGCACTTGAAATCCAGCGCAACATGGGTAGCTAACACTCCTGTAGCAGTCTGACAGGTTTTAAATGTCATCTCAGGCATATTGAGCTAGAATGAACAATGCAGCGTGAGTAATATTTACTGAAAGCACTAAATATCCTGACCCAAAAGATTGGAGCTGAAACTTCACTTGTACTGGCTGCAAACCAGGGCTGGCTTCCTGATTTCAGCTCTGAAAGAGCTGATGCACCTTCTTATGTACTTTTCAGCTTCGGCTGCTGTGAGCTTCCATGTTTCAGTGAGTTATGTTATCTTCCTTCCCATAAAGATTACTTGTTAGATATAAGTAAATTAGAGGTGAATTACCATCTTTTAATTAAAACGTTGTCTATAAAGCAACAATAAATGGTGAGCATCATAAGCCAAGGCGTATCTGGGAACTTCGTATAAAACTGGAGAAGTTTAGTTTGGTTTTATCAGTTCTTTTTTTTTTTTCACTTTTTCAGAAGCTATTTAGAGTATTGAGCAGAGAAGTGCTTTGTTTCACTGCTTCTATGTTTCTTAGAGATAAACAGTAGTAACTAGTTCAAAATCAGTGTCAGAATTTGTATTGAGTTTTAATAAATAATATGCCAGATTTCGAAAAGGAAATGCTAATGGCCATCATCCAGTGATTTAAACTCCTTCTCCTCTTTCCTTAAGGAAAGCAAGATACAGATCTATACAAGAAATTAGGTCTCAGTATAAAATTAGATCTAGATTGATTTAAACCTTAGAAGAGGTGACAACATCATTAAATCAATGGATTTGTAAAACAGAAATCTTTGGGAACCATTCTAAAGAAGGTGGAGCAAAGGAGTTGAAGTTGGCAGATTGTTAAGGTCAGTGTTTGAATTGAAACACCAACATGGATCTTCTAAGTTCTTTTGGAAAGTAAAAACACACCATTCAGTCTACTAAGAATTTTTAAGTTAAGACATAAAGATCTGTCTTCTAAGAATAATGCTATGAGGAATTTCTAGTTTCAAAGTCTTATTTCTAGCTTTATTTAGTAAAAAACTAAATACACCAGAAATGATTCAATTTGAGAAACCAACTAATTTTAAGCATGGCTTATTTTCAAGTCATTTGAACTATTCTTGTAAGTGGTTTGGGTTTTTAAAGTATAAAATGCTTTGATTTCTCCATTTCCACGCCTGGCTGTAGTGAGGTGCACTAATGAAATCTATTTCAGTGCACTCCAGTTGCCTTCCCACCCCCTTTTGCAAAATGGGAAATATTTTGTATGATGCCCGTGGTTTTGGTGGCTGTTAGATTGCTTTTTTTCCCCTCCAGAAGTATGAATCCATACATTTGTCTCTGTGATTAAATATCCATTGCTCTGGGTACCAGAGATGTGTTCAGTGACCACAGGCATCCTCCGCTTTGCAGAGAACAGAATTGTAGATGGCTTTTAAAAAGTTGGGTGTGGTGAGGGGGTTTTGTCTGTTTTTTCCTTGGTTTGATTTTATTTGCCCTGTTTCCTCTGCTAGGTGTATTAAAATACCTACAGTTAATTCCTAATAAGCTATGCATTATGCAGTGATCCTGCAGCCAGCTGGTGTGGAGCATGGAAAAGTACTGGCTGGAGAGCCTGACCTCTGGGTTGTGGTCCCACAGGGAATTAAGCTGGTCTAACAGCTCACTGCTCCTTCAAGGGAAGAGGTTCCATTTCTTTTCCTCCCTCCTTTGCAGTCTCACCACTTTCTCCTCTGCAAACTTCCCTGCTGGAATCTTTGTGGAGCTGACCTAGCTCTTTACCCCAGCAGAAAGCTCTATGTCCTCTGGTTATTTTATTGCTAGGTGATGTGCCTCATGGAGAGGAATCTCAACAGCACCTGAGGCAATACAATATATGAGACAAAAGCTGTGGGAAGATGGTGGAAAAGGAGGAGCTCAGCTACCCATAACTTCCCCTTTGCTGACGTGCATAAGCAGTCCACGGTAGTAGCTTGAGCCTCTGTACTTAAAGTCAGTGGGACAGAGAAACCAATTGGGTTCTGCTGCAGTAATTACTCAGCCCTATGTTGGGGACCAGATTCAGCCTAGCCAAGGTAAAGGTTCTTTGAATTTCACATTAACCAAATGTGTAACCATCTCCTTTAATGACAGAATTTCTTTTAGCAAGTAGAACTCGCTCTAAACTGTAAAGCCTTCTTCTGCAGCTGACTGAGGCAAGAACGGGCCAAATACTAGGAACTTGTTCAAGGGAATTATGTTTGTTGACCACCTTGCAAGAAGAGATCTTTAATAAGATCTCTGTAATAACAACAGACCCTTTTAAGCTGTTCTTCAGTACATACTAGGCTTTGGTCTCTATTTTGCTTCATTTGGTGAAAACAGTATTTATAGTACTGGTTTACTTCTGTTAAGCCTGTCTGGCCTTTTCTTTTTTACTAATAATTTTATGTAATTCATACATGTTTTTAGGTGCAACATGGTGATTATATTTAGTGGCAATCATTGCCAGTTGATATTCATAACGTTTTATGTGCTTGCTGTAGTCTTCTGTTGGGTTTGTCATTTCACTCTCTGAGAATCTTTAAGAATGGAAAGGGAAGTGGTTGAACAAAGTCCCCTCATCAGACTCATTTTCTAGTGCAGAATTTGCCTTCGAGAGATAAGTATCACCCATAATATCAAACCCAGACCAGGGGATGAGGCTTGTCCCCCACCCCAACCTTGAGTTCAGCTCTATCATTGCTCTAACCAGAAATCCCTACTATCCAAAGTAGATACCTTCTGTCTCAAAGCCAATGGAAACTGCTTTCCCTGGATATGAACATTAGCCAGAGCAGGCTTGTGACAACTGTCTTTGTGTATGGTACCTGGAAGCAGCAAGCTGAACGATCAAGGTGCTATTTTGTACTGAGCTGTTGAATGACCATAAAGGTGAATATGGGCTGCCTGATGTGTCCAGGGTTTTTTCCCCTAGATGCTAAAAGTCATTGTAGCTTTGCCAGCAATAATTCTGACTCGGGCAATAGATGTCAGCATTTAATGGAAATACAAGTTAAACGTACTGAGGAGTGGTTGCACTCTTGTCTTTCTGCTGTGCCTTATGCTACAGAAACTTGCCACAGGGAAAGCAAGTCTGTGTTTGCTGAGAGTCTCCATAGGGATTATTCCTGTGTAGTATTTATTTGTTCACAGTTTCCCAGTGGCAGTGTGGGAGGAGCACGGGGGCAGAATCACCATGCAGCACCAATGATTGGTGAACTTACATCCTTTCCCAATTGGATTGTAATTTGAAAGGTAAAACCATTAAAATGTGGATGAGGGAACTGAGAGAACCAGAGTGGGAACCAGAAGAACAAAAATAAGGACGCCAAGGACCTGGTCGCAGAGGAAAGTGTGTGACACTCTCAAACTGTCCTCCTTGGTGAGAGCTGTGTGTAAGAGCATGTACATTGCCATCACTTGGTTAAATTCCCTTCTTTAAACAGAAACCACAAAGGATGGTGCATTTCCATGCTGTTCATTTTGTACTTTTCACAAGCTGTCACTTCTTAAAACAAAAATATGTTTGGGCAGGTTCTTTGAGGGTGAGGAGTGAAGTGTAGGAGCAAGTACAGAAATTTCCTTCAGTGTATGTCAAACTTTCACACATGCATCTCCAAGTGTAGTGCATACATACGAGCTGGTAGGAGGCTGTCTTCAAACAGAAGGGGGGGTTGGCTCTTTGCTGAGAGATGCTATAAATGTAGATCTGGAAAATCTAAAAACGATCTGGTGCTAGTGCAAGACAGCGTTTTGTTGAGTGAATGTTTAGTAAGACATCAATACAGAAGATGAGTAGCTTCTCAAATACTATCTATAGCATTTATTCCTAAATTCAGAAACAAGTTCTATTTTTGAGACTAGATCTTAACTGACAGCTGCTTGATTTTAAATACATGGTCCTCTTTTTATGGGAGCGATGTAGGCAATTACAGGTCATTTGCATCATCCTGTCCCTTGGAAAAATGTTGCCAGTTCCCACCTTCATGTGTAAACCTTCCAGGAGCTAATTTTTACCTTTGCTTTGGAAAGGAAAGTCTGTACCTTGGAAAGAAACAGGAGGTGACCTCCGGTCAATTTGGAGAGAAGGGAGGAAACAATTGCAAGCAAAATAAAATGCCAGAACAGTAAAGCAAAGTAAAGGGGGCTGGCTCTGGCTTAGAGCTAGAGGAAGAAGGAGCAAACAGGAATGATTGCCATGAATACTGAAGGGTACAGGATATGTTGATGGGAAATTATATTTATTCTTCCATTTGGTGTGGCAGTTGTTGATGGATAAGATCTGGTAGCACATCTTGTTCACTTTCTGCTTGCAGCCTGTTCCTTATCTTGTTACTGATATAGTTCTGGGGATTCCACAGTTTCTTTTGGATTATCTCATAAATGGCTGTTTTGTCTGTGTATTCAACCAGAAATCTTTATTTTTGTTGCTTTTCTGTTGTGTGGTACAGTCGCTACTCATATCCTACTCAACATCTGTCCCTCAGCTTCAGAGTGCAGGAGTAGGTTTTATATTGACATGCCGGCCTCTCATCGGCTGGGTTCCCCTTGCTCCTGCTGCTTTTTGAGCCCAGCTTCCCCAGCATTACTGAGCACGTGTAGTCCCTCCCTTTGTTTCTGCAGTCTCCCAAACACACTTTTGTCACTATTACCCACTGACAATGTGTATTAACAAACATTTGTGGAAGTTTCCCCTCTGCTTGGATCCAACCCATCTTCCTTTTACTGCTCACTTTGAAAATTGAAGACACTGACGTTCTGTTTGGCAGAGCTTTGTCACAATTTCCAGCCTTTCCTCCATCCCATCTGCTCCCCCAGCTGCTCAGTCACACCCTGCCCTCCACTTTTGAGTGCTCCTAACTGCAGCTACAGAAAATAGCCAGGAACTGTTAGTCAGGATGTGTTGCTTCCCTTCCCACCACCCCATCTGCTCCTCGCTTGCTTTCAGCTTCTCACCCGTGCTCTTGGCTTTGTGCTGCATTGCGGCTGACCCACATTCAAGGGATGCTTGAGGTGTTCACTTGTGTGTGATGGGGTGATTATCAGGGTTGGGGATAGACACTGAAGAGTTGGCCTGTCATTTCTCTAACAACAGTTCCTAAAAGAAAGCCCTTAGAAGTGTTTTCTTAACTTCTGATGCTTAGAAGTTAAGATTGACTGGTTGCTCTCTATTGCTTCTGTGGAGAGGTAAACAAATTCGGGCTGTACCCTTCAGTTGTGATGCAATGGAGGTGAAGAACAAAGTTCCCATCCATAAATTGCACTGGGTAAAGCAACACCAGCAAGGGATTAAAGCTTTTTTCCAAGCACTTACCCGATAGGCATAATGGCACCAACAGTGCCTGTACTAGCAGCAACTTTACCCACAAGCATTTTACTCATTGTCCCCCCTCCACCAAACCCTATAGAACAGATCATTGCAAAGAATATTTAGGTTTTGTGATGTAAAGGTGAGTTGACGTTACATCAGCTTTTAAGCATTGCTGCTCTAGTAAAAACCTTCAGGAAATTGAAAGGATGGAGCTTTAATAACTGTTGGAAGCACACTTACTCCGCTTGTACCCTAGGCACTGAAAGATAATGCAGGACTAGGGGTTATAGTCATAGTAGTTCATTTGCTTGCTTTCTTCAACAGAAAAAAGAGTGCATTTTATGTATCTTATTTTAAAGTTACTGTAGCTAAGTTTGCTGATAGGTTTAGGAGGAAGAGGATGAAATCCATAGGACAGTATATTTAAAAAAAGACAACTCTTCTAAAAACTATCCTAGTTTATTTTGACCCTTTAAAAACCAAAAGCAGATGAAACTCAGGATAATGCAATTTGTAGTGTTGCAGTTTGCAGTATCAAGCACGTTTTGGGTCACTCTGGCCATAGTATCTGACAGTCTTATTCCACAGTTCATACACTCCCATAAGAAATACTCAACTGCCTCTTCAGTTTTACCATACACGCTTATTTTTGCCATGTGCTTGGATTATCATATCTCTGGCAGTGTAGTTCAAGAAAAACTCAATGTGTTGAGTCCCTGTTTTACTCCATGAAGATGGCTGTGTTTTGAATTGCAGCAAATTTAATTCTCTTATATGGGACTTTGATAAAGTATTTTTAGTATGAGCAAGTTTGAGAATGTCACTGATTTTATGTAGAAGTTTTCTCTAAGCTGTCCCAGGTTGATCTTGAAGGTGTTTTCCACTTGGTTGATCCTATGATTCTCTGCCAGATCACCATGGTGTCACTGCTGTCAATAGAAAACTTGGAAGAATGGCCACTGTAGGAAGATAGAGGAGTGGGTCCTTGGTAAAACACTGGGGAATATAGTTCTGTAGGATTGCCTGATTTTGACTGCTGTGCAGCTTGATCTTGGATATCTCCTCAACTTCCACATGGGAGGGTGGACTTGCTCGGGTCAGTATTCCCCAAAGTATTTTCTCTGTTGCTGGCTAGCTAGGAGATGTAAATGCAATTAGGAAAACATTTCTGGACCCTTGACTTCATCTCTCATGCCGTTCAGTAATGTCATTGTAGACTGTCCTGTAAATCAGTGGAAATGGGATCTATTGTTGATCAGCTCTAACTCCCCTTAGGAAGAAGCTCTTTTAAGAGATGCCCTGCTGTCTGAAGCCCATTCTCCTGCCATGCTTGCTTGTTTCACACTCACAGTGGTTTAATGATCTTGCAAAAAGCAAATGAAATGGGTGTTTCCTCTCACATCCTGTCTGACTTCAAAATTCCACCCAGTCCTTTAGCTTGACTCTGAATTCTAACCCAAATGATCTATTCTGGTGCATGTTGTCCTTCATAAGCTATCTTTTCTACAAAAACAGCCATTACACAAGTTTCCTATGTCTGGCTTGGTTTGAACTCAGAAGCTAAACGTGACATGCATGTGTCACTGGAAATGGATTTAGGGATGGGTATGTTTGGACCATGCAAATCCTTTTCAAGCCTATTTTTGTCCACCCCTGTCAATCACATACACAGGTTTACTTTCCAAGGTACCCCACTACATGATAGTATCATTTACTTTTGTAGGATGACTGTGAAGGCCCAGTTGAGGGAGATCTGATGGCAGCCAATTGTGCTAGACCCAGCTGTGTGGGTTTTCCCAGCGTCCCACAGAAATGTCTTTGTCTAGAGCAGGAATTGGATTGGAATAATATCCTGCACTCCATTCAGTCCCAGGAAAGGTAGCCTGAGCCAGCCTGTATAAATCACCTCCTATGTCATGCTGCATACCTTTGGACAGTGGCTTTTGCGTGGTTTAAGTGTTACAAGGCCATTTGTTTCAGTGTGTGGGGAGGTGGGGATGTTACTAAAAGTAAAGTATGACGAAGAGTTGATGTGAGATTAAAAGTTAAGACAGAGCATGGAGGAAGGATGCAAATGTTAAGGGCTTCAGCCAGCAGCCATGGCTTCGTTGTCATTTTAACACAAGGTGCTCTTTTGCCACTCTGTCTTCTGGCTGTATTTCCAACAGGAAAAGAAGAGAGGGAAAGAGGCAGCAGTAAAATCCAGAGAATCCTTGCAAATCTATAACAACTGCTTGTACCATTGGAATGGAGCATTGTTAAGTCATTAAATAGCATAATGAACAGTTGTGGGGGGGTGAATTTTGTCTGCTTTGATGAAGCCAACTTGCTGCATACTCAGAAAAATCCATATGTGGGGAGCTATTTAAATCACAAATGTTGTTCTGGATTATCTAGAGCAGCCTCATTCATTTTCCATGGGTAAATTAATGCTTTCAGAGCATTAATGTGAGCACAATAGCTGCTCAGGTACTTTCAGAGTTAGCTTGTTCTAGATGACATGAGATGTTTAAAGCATGTTTTATTCTTTTACCTTCTTTGCAGCTGGGTAAAAACTGCATTGACATCAGGGACTCCCAGGAAAATGTGTGCTGCTTTTTGTATCAGTGCCTAGCCAAGTTAATGGAAATTAACTGCACAAAGCCCAGAAAGGATTCAGTGTTTGTCTAAACTGTTTCTGTCTTAGTCTACTCTCTTAGGCTTTATAAATGACTAAAGGCTTTTATGGTCTGTGCTGCAGTTAACTTGTCTTGTTTGACACGGCACTTTTGTAGAGAGTAATGTATTAGATGTGGCAGTTTTATTTATTTGTTTTAGTAGCTGTATTAATTTATTTTTTTCAATGGCAGAGTTTTTGTATCTGTTCGTGTTGGTTCAGTCGCATTGGTTTGGGTTGTAAAGCAGGCAGACCTCACAAACTTACTGGGTCTAATCTGTGCCTTGGTGGGGAATGCAGCCCAGCACCAGCTCTACTTCTTTCTGCAGCATTACCAGAAGAATTTTCCCTTCCTCTTAGTTAAGTAAAGCCATTTCTCTGTAGGGTTAGTGAATTAGTTTGAAAGACAAAGGGAGAGTGAAAAGTACATCCACTGATAGGCTGTGCGCTATAGATAAGCTACAGCTCAGACACAACTCATTAGCATGGTGTAAGAGGGTAAGTTTGGTGATTCTTAAACAAAAGTTCAAGTTAGCATGATCGTAACTTCTCTTTGTTTAAACTTGGTTGATAACATGGATTTAATAGCAAGATTTCAAACATTCTGTCTGTGTGCATATGCTTGTGCGTTCTTCAAGGGCACGTATTTTTCACATATGGGACCACATATTTATAATTTCAGGAGGAGACAAACTGAAGAGATCCTCTACCTGTTGTGAACTTAAGGAGAATGCTTTAGAAGTCCTTGTGCAGCACCTTTGGAGGTGCAAAGGACTAGAAAGGGGAAAACTTGTGTCACTGAGGAACTTCTGGTGTCTGTGAATGTTTATATACTTGGAGTACTGGGTGCAATTCTGGCATCTTGAACATAAGGACATGGAGCTGTTGGAGCAAGTCCAGAGGAGGCCATGAGGACGATCAGGTGCTGCAGCACCTCCTGTATGAAGACAGGCTGAGAACATTGGGGCTGTTCAGCCTGGAGAAGAGAAGCTGCGTGGAGACCTCAGAGCAGCTTCCAGTGTCTGAAGGGGGCTACAAGGATGCTGGAGATGGACTCTTCATCAGGGACTGCAGCGATAGGACAAGGGGTGATGGGTTCAAACTGAAACAGGGCAAGTTCAGGTTAGATCTAAGGCAGAAGCTGTTCCCTGGGAGGGTGCTGAGGCGCTGGCACAGGGTGCCCAGAGAAGCTGTGGCTGCCCCATCTCTGGCAGTGCTCAAGGCCAGGTTGGACACAGGGGCTTGGAGCAAGCTGCTCCAGTGGAAGGGGTCCATGCCCGTTGCAGGGGGTTGGAACTAGGTGAGCTTTAAGGTCCTTTCCAACACAAACCAGGCTAGGGTTCTATGATTCTATAATTATATATATTCTCTTCCCTTATCCTGTCATGCCCTAGTTTTCATCTAGAATTTTCAGAGAGAAATCTCAGTCCCTGTTTTCATATTTTAGTGCTTTCCATAGCATTGTCTGGAAGATTGACTGTTGCTACATTGCTCATACAGATTGACACAGAATACTTTTCCTTGAAGCTTATATCTCCCCATTTTTGTGCTGACTCAGGCTGACTCATACGCTAGATGTAATTCTGATTGGGCTAACATTCAATTTAACAGAGATTTGCTTTGCAGTAATACGTTAGAATTGAGTTTTTATGCTTTTAACTGTCATTTATTTGAAGAATTGTCACTTTCTATAATCTAGTAGTTGAAGCATTTATTTTGATGCTTACAAAACTAGCAACTTAATTGTCTGGGGATGTATTTGTAGGTTTGTTTTGAGCATGTTTGTTGTTTCAGGTGTCTGAGCATGAATTCTAGTCTGGCTGCAGCTATTAAAGATTAATTACTGGTTTGATGCTGCAGTCACAAGACTCTTCTCTGCAACATCCCTGTTCATGACATATGAAGGCTGAGCAGCTCTTCATGTTTTCCTTACTTCCCATTCCTTGCTAAATGCTCATTCCTTCACACGAAGCATTCAGTCTTTAGGAGATTCAGGCACTATGTAATGAGGCTTTCAGCGCAGGACTATGATGAACAAGACATTTTACTTCATGCAGTAATGAGACAATATTTCCTTGTGAGGTGCTATAATGCTTTGGAAATTTGTTCTAACAGCTGAATATTGGAGGAAGCTAAAACTTCTCATCCTTCTTCCACCATCTTCTTGTAGTCTTTGTGCTGCACTCACACCTCAGGTGATAATGTGAAATACAACAAAAGCAAACTAGTATATGGTGGAGAGAGACCTCCTTTCTTTGTATCATTAGAACAGCAGCAACCCAAACTTTACAACATGAGCAATAATATTTGCACTGAAAAGAAGTACTGAATATAAATATATCTTATGAAGATAGGCTGTTCAGCCTGGAGGAGGGAAGGCTGCGTGGAGACCTCAGAGCAGCTTCCAGTATCTGATGGGGGCCCATAATGATGCTGGAGAAGGGACTCTTCATTAGGAAATGTAGTGATAGGACAAGGGGTAATGGGTTAAAATTGAAACAGGGGAAGGTTAGATTGGATATAAGGAGGAAGTTCTTTGCTGTGAGGGTGGTGAGGCACTGGAATGGGTTGCCTAAGGAAGTTGTGAATGCTCCATCCCTAGCAGTGTTCAAGCCAGGCTGGACAGAGCTTTGGCTGACATGGTTTATAGGGAAGTATCCCTCCCCATGGCAGGGGGGTTGGAACTGGGTGATCTTAAGGTCCTTTCCAACCCTAACTATTCTGTGATTCTATGATTGGGATTCTGTGTGTATTTGCAACTTTTTTTTATGTGGAAGCATCTGTTTCTTAAGGCTTATTGTGATAACCAGTTCTGATCTGTCTCTAAAATCTTTCAGTGAAGTCTTATTAATCAACCAAAGCATGAATGACTTCTCAAGTTGTTTTGTACTGGTTTTTTTGTGCTATTTTTGTACTGAAGTGCTTTACTCCATATTGGAACCTAATATATAGTGTTATCCTCCCCAGCAGCATGCTGTTATTCTCTACATCCATCAGCAAAAACTCATCAAGGAGTATGTTTAATAAGAAAAGAATTAAGACATAGAACGTATAGAACTGTCTCCAGTTCTAGGCTTCCTATTACATGACAGACATGGATGTGGCTGGAGTGAGTCCAGCAAAGGACTGCGAGGGTGGTGAAGGGACTGGAGCATCTGCTGAGACTGTTGAGCCTGGACAGGAGAAAGCTCAGGGGGATCTTGCCTGTGTGTATAAATACCCAATTGTAGGGGGGAAGAAAACAAAGCCAGATTCTTCCCAGTGGTATTTAGTGACAGGACAAAAGGCAGTGAGCACAAACTGAAGTACAAGAAATTTCATTTAAATGTAAGAAAATCTTTTTTATTGTGAGGGCCATCAAACACAGGTTGCCCAGTGAGGTGGTGCAGTCTCCATCATTGGAGATACTCAAAACCCGACCAGACACAATCCTGATCCCCCACTTCTAGCTGACCCTGATTTGATGACCTTTCTAGGTACCCTCCTAGAGGCATCCTTCCAGCCTTATTCAACACCCCATTGTATCGTGAATCATAGAATCACAGACTGGTTTGGGTTGGAAGGGACCTTAAAGGTCATCTAGTCAAACCCCCCTGCAACCTTCAACTAGATCAGGTTGCTCAGAACCACATCCAGCCAGGCCTTCAATGAAGCCTTAGCCATACCTACATGGCATTGGCGAGAGTTCTGCTACATATATTAAAAGCTTTGGGATCTGGACCATAAGGATTTGAGCTTCTGTATAAAAGCTGTTTTGGTATTAACTACACTGTCTTCTTCTAATGTTGCTTGAAAAACTGCAGGGGTTGTTCAGTTCATCTACACCTTTTGTTTGCCCCTCAGGAACGTTCTTTCTTGCCAAGTATTCGCCGTCGACTTCACGCTGTCCTCGCATCTGTTAGCACTTCAATGCTGATTTTATCAAATCTAATATTTCTTGGAGGAAATCACGTTGGAAAAATCTACTGGAACAGGATCTTTATGGAAGGCAAGTTCATTTTTATGTGCTTTCTAGATAACAGAGCTTTGCAACTATTGCCTTGGGTGGGCTGAGCCTGGTTCTTCTGCAGGCTGTGTGACTACAAAGAAACATTGTCTTTCTCTCATCAAGTCTATAAAGAGAGTTATCAGGCTCCTCTGTCAGTGAAATCATTGAAGATTGAATAATAAATGTGTGACAGGTTAGCCAGATTGGATTTTTTCTTTCTGCTTTGCATTTCATGTACATTGGTAAGAACAGGCCTACTAAAGCAAACCTCATAGATTCTGTGGAAGGTTAGTGAATGAGGTCGGCATAATACAGCATAATTGAGCAATTAAGATGGTTTTTGTAGCAGGCCTATCAGGGTAGGGACCTTCTGACTGTTGAGAACAAGGCCTGGGGACAGGGGACCTTGGATGACAATGTCATCCTGTGGTGTTGCTGACTGAGCAGTGTGCAGCAGTTTGGGAGCTGACTCAGGAGACAAAGCCAGAGCTCAAGGTAAGCAGGACCAGCTTTCTTACTGCTGCCAGAGGCCCACATTGTCAAAGAAACATCTTGCAGAGGAATATTTCTTCCTCCTGAGGGAAGTTCTAGTAGGATTCTGTATCCCGGAAGAACCACCAGTGTTGATTGCTCCTTCACGCAGCATTTCCTCCTCTTGTTGCTTGCAGTGGTTTAGAGATCAGCTCTGGGGTTTCAAGGTTCTATGTAACATCTCAAATAGTGGAACTCTTTTAAGTTATATACAGAAAAGGAACAATTTATCTTCTGAGCTCAAGCAAAAAAACGCAAAACACTCAAACAGCTCTAAGAAATGTACATTTTTAGCATAAAATATAGTGAAGCTTTTTGTTAGCATTGGGCAGGAAGATGGGGTAAAATATTTGCTTGTGTTTGGGTTTTGCTCATAAAACTCAAAATGTTTGGTTTTTAGTTTCTTAAAAAGGCTTGATGTTCCCTTAAACTGTTTCTTCCCAGTTAGAAGAAACTATTGGCAAATAGTGTCTTGGAACTATTGGAAACTATTATTATATTATTATTATTGGAACTATTTTACTATTACTATATTATTATTATTGTTACTGTTATTATTATCATATTACTATATTATTATTATTATTATTATTATTGGAGCGATTATTATATTGTTATTATTGGAACTAAGTTGGAAACTCTTGGCAAATAGTTTCAGTAGAAAAAGCAAAATAGCTGAGAAAATAAGTTCATCACTTCTTTCTATCGACAACCAAAAATAGCGCTAGTAAAACTGTCCATTTCAGGTTTATATCTCGATTTTCGTCATGCAATTTGTGTATTATAAATGGAGAAAGTATGCCTTCCTCTTCAAAACAGCAGTTGGCAGCATGCTGGGGTTTGCGTCTGGTGGACAGTGTTGGAGCAAGCAGAACAGTATTTCATTAAACTAGATCAAGTGCTAATTGTTTTTTATTCCTAGTACTTCTTTAGTCTATTGCTCTGCCTATAGCTTAAGTACATGTAGCTACTTCAGTATGAGGTACCAGGTGTCTAGGATAGGAGTAGCAAATTAGTTTAGTCATTTGCAGCTTTATCTCTGTGATGTGGTAATCAAATTTACTACTTTTAGAACATAAAAGCTTTTGCTTAGTGCAGCTCATATTCTGCTGTAGAAATCTCCATGTTAAGCTTTATATGCATGTATACTTAGGTCACACAGATGACCGTGAGCATATTCTATTACTGCATGATTCTTACAACTCATATGTACAAACTGAAATCTGCTAAGATTTTATTGCATCAACACTCCTGCTCCATTGTGATTTTCCTACTATGGAACAAGTGCTGAGCATTGAAGGCCAGACAAGGACAATACAAGGACTGACAATACTGACAATACAAGGACTATTCAGAGCTATGGTCTTCAATTTAAAGTGAATGTACCTTATCTGTATCTCTGTAGGAGATGTAAGAAAAATCTACACATAGATTTGCAGAGTGCAGTGCTAAAAGGTAAATAAATCTGTGCTTAGTCTGCACTGTTTTAGTAAATCCAATTCTTCAGTATATACAGACCAAACTAAATGCTACAGTATGCACTGCAGTATGCTGCAATGAAGGGTATCTGCTTGTTCTACCACACTGCAGACTTGATGCATCAACAGCATCATTCCACTTATGACAAAAATAAACCTTACACCAAGATGCATTGGCAACACTGTAAAGTGCATAAAGTAACCTCTTCTACTGATGGTCTGAAGGTTAAAGTTATAATTTGTGCAGGTTTTGTTACTGCAATTGAAAAGAAATTATAATAATCATCTGAGAGCAACGTGATGGGAAGTGGAGGAGCCACGACGCTGAAATAAATGGCATTGTTTTGCTCTGAGAGGGAAGTATTGAGTGGGAAATAGGTACTTAGAAGTTTGTACAAAGAAAATAGTAACAAGTAACAACTATATGTCCAGTGAGGTCCAGAGAAGACAAAAAACCTCCTGTAAAATGTAACAAGGAAGCTTTAATTGAGGTAAGAGAACCTTTCAAGCTGTAAGATATGGAAAGCTTTGAAGCACTAGGTGATCCTAAGACTAGGATTGCCATCTTGGGAGAACAGTCTCCAAACAGACAAAAATCTGTCAAGCAATGTAGAAAATACTGATTTCCTCTGGGTGTAGGAAGAGCTTAGGAATGGTCTCCAGACCCATTCCAAGCCCTGTTTTCCGTAGGCATTCATCATCAGATCCAGCTGTTTACAGGGAAGAGAAATCTGCGCAGCACAGCAGGATTTTTGTTTGGATTTTGATAGTTCTCCAGCAGGTTGGGGGCGATGGGAATGTTCAAAAATGCAGTTTCAGTAACATGTTATTACGGTTTCTTTTTGAGTTTGATGATCTGGTTGTGGGGGAAAGCCCATAGTGCTGTGGCTGAGGTGCACCTTAGTGGGAGTCAAGGTGCAATTTTAAACTACTGGCAGCTGCAATCATGGACAGGTGTGAAATGTTTTGCTGTTTCATGCTTGCTCTTCTAGCATTTAGGATGAAATGCATAGTGTTGTATATGAATATTTCATTAGAGAAATTTATGGGAGCATTTAAACCCCATTGTACTATGCAAAACTAAAGCTTGTTTCTCAATGTCCAGTATTTGCTCACTCACTGAGGATGGCGAAGCGTTTATTTTGCCTCCAGTTTTCCCTTTACGATTGCTTTGAAGCAAAATCAGGTTTTATGCCGATCAGAACTCCTTTATTTGGTTAATTTACAGGGAAAAGTTTTTCTCATCACTACTAGGCATTTACCTGACCTACTTTATGGAGGCAGAAAAGCCTTTGGACTTCTTCACAGCTGTGCAGCCCTAGCTCAGATTGTGCTTCATGGGACATCTTAGACACTGATTTGCAAGCGGGAATTTCCATGATAATGGCATACGAGATTCAGAGGTTTGAGTGAACCAAGGGGTTTAGTGTAACAGGTTTCATGTAACATGCATAAATGTGGAATCTTCAGCTTGCTTTGGCAGAGACAGCCATCAAAATCTTTTTGGCATCGTGTTAATTTAACGATGCTGTTTGATAATTACAATATATCACAGTATTGAAGATTAGTCTTGGAATTCTTATTTGTTTCATTTTATATAAACCAAGTAGTGAATGAATTGAAAATGGAAAGAGTAGCAGGGTCCTTCGAAGCATCCTCCTGGACTGCTGTTATCTTCAGAAGTTTTTCCCTTGATTTTTGAAGAAGTAAAATTAGGTCCTTTCTCTACAAAAAATCACTTGTGTATTAGTGTTTAGATATGTTCCTGATCACATGCCTTATGTGCTCCAATAATAAGAATAGGAAAAACCTTTCAGGTGGATCAGCAGTTCATACAACAGCATATCTCCCTTCAGAAACTATCTGAATATTGCTAATTAGTTTGGGTAACAGATTTAACACATTTTAAGAGCTGAAGGAAACTAACAAAAAGAGTAGGAGCAAAGTAGTTAGAACTTATTATTAAGCTCCGTTATTATTATTGGCATTTTAATTACCTGGTGTTGCCAGGTCATGTACAATATTAAAATTATCTCATGGTTTGGGTTGGAAGGGACCTTCAAAGCTCCTCTAGTCCAACCCCCTGCAATGAGCAGGGACATCTTCATCTAGATCAGGAACACTGATTAGGAGCCATGTTGCACTTCAGCAACTTCTGAGATTTGTAGCAGCAATACCTTTAAATTCTTAGCTACGAAAGAGCTTAGAGGTGCAGGAGGAATGAAATCGTGCAGTGAAAGGTGTCAAAGGAGGCCACAAGACCTGTCAGCTGAGGTGTCCCGGTGGCTGTGGGATACTTTGCTGTCCTTTCTGTGCATCTCTTGCAAAGCCTTTGTTCAGATTTCTTTGCAGCTGAAAGAAAGAGGAGGGTTACTGCACTGGCTGACAGTTCAGAGTTAGTGTTTGTGTTTGCAGATGGCCCTTGTTTTGGTTTGGAAGCTTCTGCTGGACTGTAGCTGGGATGCGGTCTTCCAGTGTCCCTGTTCCTCCAGATTTTCACTCTCACTGAGAAATCCCACTGGCTGCTGTTATGCAGAAACTTAAGGTCATTTTTTTCCAATGATACGTTTCTGAATGCTATCTTGATGGGTTGCATAATTGAGAGAAATACTGCAGAGTGGCAGGAATAGTACTGAAGATGTCACATTCCCTCACATGATTCATTCCTCTTTGTGCACAAAGGAAACTTGTGTTTACAATCATTTACGTGACCTTGCTTGGTGGGTGCAGTTCATTGGGAAGTGAACTGGCAAAATACCAACAGAAATGGATTTTGGTCTGTAGTAATAAGGAGGCAGTGATTTCTTTTGTTCCCCTTTCACCTCCCAAAGGATGAGAGCTGTATAAAATAAATATTCACATGTTTAGGGGATTTCTTTAGCGCTAAAACAGTAAAGCATATTCTGCCATTTTCTCTTGAATCACTTTGGTTTGAGGTTCCATTCTGTGTGAAAACTGTTGGAGCATTGCTGTTTAAATGCAGCTGTTGCTATTGAATCTCAATAGTTTACTATTTGTCCTTACAGTCTTAGGACCTGATCCTGCAATCGTGTCAATGCAGAAAGATTCTTCTGTCTAGAAAGTCCCAGAACGTGTGCAGATACATCTGCCAGGATCAATATGATTGCAGTCACTTCTCACATACCATGTTAAAAACTTCGTTATACATATAGCATGTGCAAGTACAAAAATGCAAGGGTGTCTGTGCTGTGACTGCATGTACGGAGTTCACTGTTGTGCATTATATTGTACATGACTTACAGAGCTAAGTCGACTTACAGATCTAAGTCAACTTACACTGCTCCCAGGAAATGGGGAGTTGTTCCTACATCCTGCTACCTTCTTGGTGATCCTTTCTAAAAGACAAGTTTGCTACTGAATGAGTGTGCTGATCACAGGCAAAGTGCCCCCAGATTTCAATGACTTGGGCAAGGTTCATGGTTTTCTCATCACGGAGACATTCACATCCTGCCTGGACACGTTCCTGTGTGCCCTGCTCTGGGTGACCCTGCCCTGGCAGGGTTTGGACTGGATGATCTCCAGAGGGCCCTTCCAACAGCGATGGTTCTGGGGTTCTAATGATGCCAGTAAAGTGTAGGATGATGAGCGGCTGGTGTAGTGGGTTGGCCAAGTCCATCTTACAGCTGTAACCTTGCTGGTACCAAGGTGGTAGCGTGGCAGTTGGAATGAATGATACAGCTAAATGTGCATGTTCTGCCAGTGCAGCAGATAAGAAGGTGCTGAGTTAGCACAGTCTGTCAGAGCCTGAAGCAGTTTGGATCGGTGGAGTCTTGATGTAGTAAGCATAGTGTGAACATGAAAAAGAAAACTGGGGTTTTTTTCCTCAAAAAGCTTCAGATTGCTGTGACCTCCTGACAACTCGTCAGCTGTAATTCAGGTTGTAATTCCTATGGCAGAGCTCAGCAGAGAAGTAGGAGGGTGGGAATGGTTTCAAAATTCACAGGAGAACTCGTCTAAAGAATTAATCTTGTAACACCTCTAAAATGTCTTCTTGTTTGGGTACTTTAAGCACGTAGTGTACAATGACAGACACATGAAAAGGCCATGTAGGAATACCCTTGGAACCATGTTTTCTTTAAAGTGTTCTCTGGGAATTGCTAACAAGAGAGCAACAGTGCTCCTCGTTTCCTCCATGAGTTGTAGATTACCTGCAGGGACTGGGGCTGAGAGCTGCCAGAAGCAGCCGCATTGTTGCTTCCAGAAGCAGCCCTGGAAGACGGGAGCGTGGCTCCAGTTATGCTACATCATTCTTTTTTTATGGAGCTGAGGAACAATTCCTGCCCCAGAGGGTGCTCAGGCATTGGAACAGGCTGCCCAGGGCAGGGCTGCAGGCACCGGCCCTGCGAGTGCTCACACCCCGTGGAGACGAGGCCTCAGTGCCATGGGGCAGGGGTGGCCTTGGCAGGGCTGGGGAACTGTGGGGCTGGATGAGCTTAAAGCTCTTTTGCAACCTGGTTGATGCTGTGATTCTGTATTACCAGCAAGAGTAATTGTTGAGGACCATTAGCTTTCTTTTCCGCTCCAGGTCCTCTTTGTCCTGAGTGTTGAGGGGAGAGATACAATTCTGGCCATATCTTGCAGAGGAAGAAGTGCAATTACCCACACTGACCATGGCTGTTCCTCTTCACTGCTGTTGCATTTGCTGGCTCTTGCCATGCAAAATAGCCCAGCCAAGAACCTCAGGAGGGCAGAGGACACTCAGTTTCACCTTCCCATTCCCCTGTGGATTTGCCATATGCAGCAAAAGTCTCACAACAACTCACAGTCACTTAACCTGGTATAAATGACTTGAATTGCTGTTTTATGCTTACTATGTCACTGTGCTTATTGGGAAATTTATACATCTGTGAACTCATGGATGTGATGGCATGTATTTAATGAGCAGTAAGAGCCACAACTTCAGCTGAGACTTGCGGCCGTAGAGAAAAGTCTGAAAAATGATGCAATCTTCTGCTTTTCCCTTATTCAGAATTTCCCAGGAGTCATATAGCTGTTTTCTCCTCATTGAATCCTGTTTCTTCCTTCTGTCAGCTCCTTTCATCTGTCTTCAGCTTTGGACTGGTCCTGACTCTTGTTTCAAATGCTCATTGAGTTCCCAAATGAACTTAGCCATGGAACAGCAGGGCTGGAACAGCAGCTGTATTTAGCTTTGCAATCATCCAGACTTGCAGCCCAACTTTCGAAGTTGTTTATTTCCTGCGAAGTGATGTGAAAGCAGCATTGTGGGGTTCCACAATCGCTGCCCCTCGGAGCCTGCTGGAGCAAATTTTCTCAGCTGAGAGGGGAAAAAAAGACCCTTCTTCTCCAAATGCCAGCCCTGCCCGTCAGCTGGGCATGGGAGATTCAAGCTGTGTTCCTTCTGGCTCTTGCATCTCTAGCAACAGGGTCAGAGCTGGTCTTAACAGTTCTGTTGTGGAGGCGCATGGGCTGCAGAGGAGGCTGATCCTCCGCTGAAAGGTGTGTTGCCTGTGCAGCAGGGGTGAAAAGCAGTTGAGAGCTTATTTTTCTCCCTGAGAAGGCTTGACAGGAAGTTTTCGTCTGCTACAGCACGGTTCTGCTGTGTAAGTAGGCAACGTTTTTACACTCAGGCTGTTTTGTCTGTGATTCTGTTCTAGGTTTACAAGCAAAGACAGATGTCTCAGGCTATTACAGTATCTTTCTTTTTATATTCAAATGAATTTACTTCAACCATCCTTAAATAGCCACTGCTCTAAAGAATAGGAAAACTAAAAGTACAAGAATCCTGCAAAAAACCTCAGTGATTATTGTCTCATTGTCTTGACTGTTGGGTCTTTGGATGAGGCTTGGAGCTTGGGCTTTTATGAGAGGGAAAGCAAAACATTGTACCATATTTGATAAAATTGATAGACTTGCACCTCATAAATGCTGACCATCCTGTGAAATGTCTCCTAGCTCCTGTCATTACAACTCACAGTAACTGTGGCATGTTTTCTTGGTGCACTTGATTCCAGCCCACAGATCTGAAACTGGGCAGAGCTGAGATTTAAGTTCATGCCTGACTTGGAATGCATCAAACTTTTATGTGGACTCGATCAAATTCTGAGAAATGGCACCATATGATGCAGCAAGCTTAGCCCTCGTGTCCCTAAGGAAGCCCCACGAGCACAGGTGTGTGTCTCCTCCCTAAACAGCTGGGGTGTTTTGCTCAGCATTAGACAGCTCCTTTGGCAACCTTGCTGGTTAGTGCAGTACCTGTACAGGATGGATGAGCAGGGAAGCACCTGGCTCTGCTGCTTCTTTCGTATCTCTTTGGGCACTGTCTTTCCCTGAAAATGGAGAGGGACCTGTCAGTACCTCGTAACCCTTCAGCTATGCCTGCTGCAGAGGCTGCACCCCTGGAATGTGTGGTGTTCTCTAGTGCTGTTGTGTGGGAGACTCCTGAGGACCGCTGAATACATGGCTTAGAAGTGCACGGTCCAGGTCTGCCTGAGCTCTGTGAGACCAGATGGGGAACTCAGTGGCACAGTTCCCAGGCTTAACCTCAATAATCCTGGAGCTGTGACATTTTTCTGTTAGTGCATGTATGCGTGTGTTTAAGTAACAGACTGTATCTGAGGTACTAAATGCAGGACATACAGAATCATAGAATCACAGACAGGTTTGGGTTGGAAAGGACCTTAAGATCATCCACTTTCAACCCCCTGCCATGAACAAGGACACCTCACACTAGACCATTAATGTCTTAAATGTAGTTGTAAAGTCCGAGATCGTAGTGAACGTTCCCGGTTCTTGTTACATATTACATCTGATGCTCACTGTTCATTCTGTAGTGAAAGAGTTTTAAACTTCAGGGCAGGGAAATTCTTTGAGAACATTTCTTCTGAGAAAGTAAGGGGCTCCTAATATTAGGGTAGGTTTTATTTCTTAAATTGTCTTCCATTTTGTCTTTCTCTTTTCTCACTTATATTAGGGAATGTAGAAATAATAAGGTACTGAAACCCAGTGGTGACTTGCTAGCTGTGGCTGTCTCCCTAGGTGTTGAATTTTCCCTCTTGGTAGGTTAGCTTAAAAGCTTGCTACAAATGCCTCAGCCCTCCGTGTTTTAACAAGATCTGTTTTATTTCTCACAGTTGTTCAGACGCTTTCCACAAATCCCTGTCAAGCTGCCAGAGCTGTGTATTCCTGCCCATTCTACTAGTTAGCAGTAAATGGTGTGAATCGTTTGTAGCTGCAGAGCAGCACGCCGGTATTTAAGTGTCTTAAGCAGAAAATAGGCTTTGTTGTTCATATTTTTTTTGTTATTTTGATTTGTTGTTGTTTAAAGCTATTTCCTTATTTTTGCAGCTCACAAGTGAAAACTGATGAATAACATGATAGGGTTTTCTGTATTGTTAACGTCCGTGCTCCTAACCATATAATGGCGTTGGACTTATATTACTTCTGCCCTTTTCCATGTGGTTTTTATTAGAGCCATAGGTAAGCCTTCTATCAAATAGAATGATCCTTCTGCAAATTCTACCTTAGGCTTTGAAGCAATCGTGGGAGAAGAGTGACTTGTATTCTAATACAAGCTAACCATAAAAATTCTCCCATTTTATGTCTGAAGAAAGATTTATATCGCATCTGGATTAGACAAAACCTCTCACATCCTGGTGTTTGCATAGAGTACTGTTATGGGAAAGGGTTGTTTGTCTCCTTAGAAACAGTAGTAAGGTGTTAGTTGAAGTTGTATTGTTCAGAAGGAAAAACTTCATCTTTAGTAGTTCTTGACATTGAAAGAGAAGTGTAAGTATATTGTTCCATTACCTGCAGGTTAATTTGCAGCCCTGAAATGAGGAATAGTTTCCAACTAACTGAAAATGTTTTCAACTTGAATCTTGTGGCTATAATGCTTTGCCAGCCCCTATCTGTTATTGATACTTATAGTGAAGGCATCTTGTATTTAACAAATAGTTTGTATGTAAATAGTTAAAAACCAGCTTGTCAGAGAATCTTAATGTTGCCCCACTTGCTATTACCTTTGATTTTAGATGCTTAAAACAATGTCCTTGTTCTGGCATGTTCTGGCACATGCAGCTGGAATGTTTGATACATTCCTTCATTGCACTATGAACGAACTGCCTCAGCTACATGTTTAGTGTAGCAAATCAGAAAGGAATATATCTGTATGGAATGGGATAGCCTTCAAGATACGAGCATCATTAATTTCAGATTAAATCAGACTTGTGGATATGTTATTTTTCATTCCGGTATCAAAATAGGAGACGATTTGCTCATTCCTGCCCAAATAGCATGTTTAAATGCTCAAGAACAGTCAGTCTGGCCAAAGGTGGTAAACAAAATGGTTGAAAAGCTCGAGAGGTGCTAATGACATGTCCAGTTTTTCACCTTAGCTTTAGTCCCAGTTGTTTCCAGGTCAGGAGCAACTGGGAGTTTGTACTGTCTGATAGTTTTTTTTCCATGCCTCCGGTGTACAAACTGAGAGGAAGAGTTTGGATAAAGCTGCTGTTGTTTAGCAGAAGCTCAGCAGTATCAAGGTGGATCTGCAGACCGTTCTAGCTTGGAGACTGAACTCCTTCCCCAGTCAATAGTCTGGCCATTTGAGACCACAGCTATGGCATACAAGCTATGAAGAAAGTTAGAGATTCAGCCTTTGTCACACCCCAGGTGTACCAGAAGCAGTATTTGTGTGGCGGATTAGATATTGCTTCCAGAAGCAAAAGCAGTCTCATTCTAGCTGATCTTATTCCTAGCCTTGCTGAAGATGTCCTGGCACAACGAGATTCTCTTTTCCAGCATTTTCTGACACAGGTTGGTTAAAGCTTCATCAGATATAATAGATCTGCATATCTGCAGAAAGGAAAGTGCCCCTGTGAGTTTATGTGGAGCTAAAAGACGGAAAAACCCTCAGGGGAAGCCCATCGTTATCCCCAAAGAGCCTTTTAACATTATCTGACTCCTGAGTGCAGGTTACTCTATTAGCACCCCTTTTTCCTTTGTCCACCTGCCAGAAGCGCTCCTAGTTCTCACCGAGGTGTGTAAACAGTGTTGTGGCCAGCTAATACAGCCCTCAAAGTGGGAGCTGGCCAGTGTTGCATATGAAATCAAGGGCATGAGTAGATGATGGATTTGGGAATAATGAGACCTATTCACTGAATCCTCTTTCCGTGAAAACGTGATGGTTACAGCTTGAACTCTGTAATTAATATCTTGCTGCAGACCAGCCATGCGATACATTAGGAGTGGCTGACTTTGCCAATGGAGATGTTTCATGCTAAATAGTGAGGGTCTGTCTTCATTTTTCTGGGCTGAGCATGCAGGAGAAGCAGAGAAAGCAGTATTTGTGAGTTAGATAGGACTGATTCGGGTATCTGTGGTTAAAGACCCTCAGAAGGCTTTCCAGAAGTGCAGATATTCGTTCAGCATTGTGGCAGACGGTCACATGAACAGAGCTTTAATACATTGTCCAGTCTCAGCATACTCAAAGGTCTGTCTTTTGTGGTATAGTGTATCATACTAGCACCTACTACCAGATGCTCGGGGAAGAAATGAGTGAGGAACAGCCCTGGTCTGGAGAGTGCAGGGCAGCAAAAGCTTTAATTACAGGGAGAGCTAGTGCACACCTCAGTCTGAGCAGTGCAAGCTGTGGTGAGGCAAGGTTGTCTAAACATGGCCCTTTTGCTTCTCTTTTGATAGGCCTGGGGCACCTCTGGGCAGGGATGGAAGCTACTTGAACATCATTGAAAATCTGATTAGTGCATGTATTTCTGACTGACTACAGCAAATACCCTCCTCCATAGGGCTAGGCAGTACTGTGGGATTGCATAGAATCATAGAATCCCAGCCTGGTTTGGGTTGGAAAGGGCCTTAAAGCTCTTGCAGTTCCAACCCCTGCCATGGGCAGGGACACCTTCCACTGGAGCAGCTTGCTCCAAGCCCCGGCGTCCAACCTGGCCTTGAACACTGCCAGGGATGGGGCAGCCACAGCTTCTCTGGGCACCCTGTGCCAGCGCCTCAGCACCCTCACAGGGAAGAGCTTCTGCCTTAGATCTAACCTGAACTTGCCCTGTTTCAGTTTGAACCCATCACCCCTTGTCTTATTGCTGCAGTCCCTAATGAAGAGTCCCTCTCCAGCATCCTTGTAGCCCCCTTCAGACACTGGAAGCTGCTCTGAGGTCTCCACGCAGCTTCTCTTCTCCAGGGATAGGGCAGTACATAATGTTACACCTTCCTGAAAGAGCAGGATTTATTTACTGTCATGGAACTACAGTCATTGTTTCTTTATCTTACAAATACGTGTTTGGTCTCTGCACTCTTCTGCTGTTAGATATTTTGGCTTAAGTGCAACTAAAGCCTGAGAACAATAAAAGACAAAAGCTGATTAGTATTCTTTAGACTGCTGTTCTGAAGGAGTGGAGCTCTATTCTCTGCTCCTTTTTAAGCTCCAGTGGAAATTAAAAGACAATGACTACAAGGGAGGACAATAAAAAGGGAAAAGGAAACAAGGCACATCCAGCTGAGGCAAAAGGTCTGGCCTAAACATTTCTTCACTGCAAATTCATGCAAAATAAACACGAAGAGAGACCTGCCCTGATGCCTACTCTGTCTTTGCAGGTTTCTCCATGGCTTTCATAGGCTTTCTCTCTGCTTGGAGAAAAGCTATTGTCCAGTTCTTTTTACTGGTCTGGTTTTTGGAGCAGATAGTCCCACTGCGAAGTAGCACAAGGTACATGGATGATGTACCATGCAGTGCAAGATACCAGTGGGATCAGCACCTCGCTGCAAGAGCACATTCTGTTGAATGAATTAGTTGCACCTGCTTAAAAATGGAATGTGGACCAACACTTTCCATCTGCAAAAGCAGAGTGCAGATTCACACCTCACGGGTGGCTGCTTTAGCCTGCGTGGCTGGCACTGACACAGTCACCAGGGATAACCTGAGCAAGGTAACTGACCTCGGCACTGTACGAATGGTGGAGTAAGGGCCATTTAATTTCATTTCAGTTTGGAAATGCTGTGCAAAGGGTTAGCCACAAACCTGCTTCTGCAGCAGCAGCAGCAGAGGTCAGAGCTTCTGTTGAAGATCGAAACCTGTGAAATGATTGGCATGCCAGTACATCCAAGGAAGTGCTGTTCTGATTCTGTCTGAATTCTTGTTGAACCCCTCTCCTCTGAGGTTTAAAAGGATTCCTTTTTCATTTTCTTCTTCAGTCATTGTGGCTGTTCTGATTGGCTTTGCTGGCATCTCTCTCTTAATAGTTGATGTGTTGAGGAAATACATCAAGGCAGTCCATAGTTTAATCCCTTCCAATATGTATAACAATAAATAACCATGAATTCTAGTTAACTAATCCAATAGATATCCAAGAACACTTTGTTTGAAAGACCACTTTTTGTGTAAAAGCTTTAGTTTGGGTTAATACTGGGCTTGATGTTTGTGTTGTAGGTACTGAGAGGCCAAAGCACTGGGTGCATTAGTGTGGCTTATGAACTGCATGTATGCTGACTTTGATTTGAAGTGGAAACTGAGTATTCCGGATCACTGTTAATGTCACCTAGAGAAACAAACCCAGCCTATGAAAGTTGCTTCAGCAACCAGAGCTCTCATGTCCGTTACAGCTGGAAACAGGGTTTCTTCTTGTCCAAGATGACTCTCAAAATCACTGGATGGCTGGGAGAGAAACAAACAGCTCTTTGGTCTCTCTGGTAATGAAGACAAAGTTTTCATTGCTGGTAGAGGTTAGAGCACCTATAAGGCTTTTCCAGTTCCTGCTGAAGTCGATACCTACAGCAGCTATCAGCAGGCTGGAGGCTGCAGAATGCAGTAGATTCTACCACAGTTGAATGGAGTCCAGCTATGGTCTAGCAAAGATGCAGAGCCATCAATTCTGCTTGGGCTACCCATGACCATTGGTTCTTTTACTCTTTTGCTTTATTTCTAAGCAACAAGCAAATACATTTATCACATGTAGGGTGACTTATTTCTCTGCTGTGTCCAACATTTTGAAGTGAAACATAAAGTCTAACACCTTTCACCTGTATGTCTCTTTCATTTACCTTAGAAAGAATACAAAGGATCAAAAAGTATGTTCTTTCCTACAAAACAGTGACATCTAGAATAAAGCTCAGTCATCTGAAATGTTTCCAAATTTACACTGTCCCTGGCAATATCCCTTTCTGTATGTGCTTTCCCTAATTCCCTCAACAAACCAACAACTAGTGGGGTGAGCCTTAATTATCGTCATTATTAGCACAGCTGGCTCCAGGAAAACTTTGAGTTCATCAACACGTTTTACTGCAGTACCACAGGACATGAGTGAGGCTTTGTGCTTAGCAGACAGTGTGCTTGCAAGGCATGAAAGCAGGCACGGTGCCCTTATTTTGTTCTTTTGTTCGTATTTTAATCCTTTAAAATCCTTTCTCTTAGCCTTTTCCAGGGAAGAATGAAATGCTTGACTGGTTTTGTGACTACTTTTATTTCTGTTAATTCTTTGTCAGCTTGTTCCTTTTGGCAGTTTGGGATTTTCCTGGTGGTCATTGAAAGATACCGGAATTCACTCTGGGCTAGAGGATGTGTGATGGGTGGTCTATCACTGTAATAGTGCTCTTCAGTCATTGTCACAGATCAGTGACCATAGAGGATATCATGGGGTTTGTGGGTCATCCCCCTCCCGATCCCGGTATCACCCTGAACATGTCTTGATATAGGAGAATAGGAGGTCTGAGGACATTGAAGAGCAGACAAGTGCCTGAGGAGACTGAGTAGCGTACAAATGATCAATGAAATGCTGCATTTGGCACCACTTGCATTATTGTTTTGGAATTGTTTTCAGGAGGAAGTAAATCAGTAATGGGATTTCAGAAGAACAAAAGGAGATTTCAGTATAATGAATTACGTGCACAAAGGTGTTACCAGATATCTATAGATACTGCAGGAGCAGGGAGGATTTTTGTGTGAGCTGCAAACAGCATCCTCAGATTTTTTTAGCTCTGTGGAGCACTGGATAGGTTTCATCATTCACTCTATTCCTGCAGGGCCCTGTGTAGGTTTCCCCATGGTGCAAGAAATATCAGATCTTCTTTAGTCCTTCACTGGCTCCATGAAGAAGCTGATAACTTCATTCAAGCAAACAGCACCAATGTGAAATCTTCAAGGCCTGCAGCTTGCTAGTTCTCACAGACAGGAATTGCGCTTCCCTCTTTGCATTCTGGCTCTGGACAGTTCTTTCTGGTTTCAAAATATTTTGTTTTTCTGCTGGACTGCTTAGGGTTCTTCAGTACCTGCTTACACATCCCATTAGTGAAAGTCTTCTGGAAGCCTATACCTGTGAAGTATAGTCACTGGTATAGGCTTGGTGTTGTAATACTGATGACAGTGTTGTTATATGAAACTACGCTGCATTAATAATTGAAAATATCTGGAGAACAGTGAACCAAGAGGTTCAGTTCACTGGGTATGTATCTACCAGTCTGTGACTCTGCAGATTAAACATGCTCTTTTCCTCCTTGTTGTACACGAGTGTGTCAGGTGAGGAGAGGGAGAACCGAACTGAGTGCAGACACTCCATCACAAACCAGAAAGTGTAATTGAAAGCATGCATTGAGTAGATGGTTATAACTGCATGTGCTCTCTCTGTGTGGACTTGGCTAAATAGGCCTTGGCAGGACCTTCAAACAAATGTACTTGCTATCTGCTGCCCCAAGCAGCATGCACATCCCTTTCCTAGCTAACTTGGAGCTGGTACTTGTACAAGGTACTCCCACAGCCCTCCAGCATTGTGCTTCCAGGCTGCTCTTCAGGCTGCTGAAGCCTGCACATCCTAGCATCCTTTCTGACACAAGGAGCTCTTCTTCCCTGGCCCCTACAAGCCAGTAGGGCAGATTATTTCCTTCTGGCTGTAGGTGGCCTTTTACAGATTTGACTGCATCTCTCCATTATTTTTTCCATGTGTCTTTCCATCAGTCTTTCTTTTATGTTTCCTCCAGGTCCTTATAATTCTTACCGGCTGCTTTCCAGCATGTCCACATGCTCAGGTTAGGTAATGTAGTGATGCTGCAAAAAGACAGTATTTGTGTTTCAATAAAATCTCAGTGGTATGGTCTGGCCCAGTTACGGTGGGGTCATTTCAAGATTGATATCTCTACCCACACAGAATTGGTTTGAATGCAGCTGCCCTCCCACTAACTGAAGAAGGGGAATATGCTTGCCTGGCATCGTTGCACCACAGGCTAATTTCAGGTAATGAAGATAAACCAGGTTTATTTTATGAGTGTAGTCAGGTACTTTGTTTTGAAGAAGCTTTAGTCACAGTCCCAGAGCTGTTGTAAAGAGAGGCTTACTGAGTACTTCATATTAGCCTGAACAGATTAGGAACAGGTTTGCCTATGCCATTGTTGGCATCAGTTTTACTGGGCTAGGGTAGGAATGCTCACATGGTCATTACTGCATTTGCTTAACCAAAATGAGCTGAAAACATAATTAGACTGATACTAAGCTAGAGTTTTGGTTAGGTAAAATTAGGCATTGAATATCAGCACTGATGTAACTATGATCTAAATAGATCTATTTGGATCTATTTGTGTTTGGAAATACACAAAACCTTAACTGCCATGCAGTGCTTGTCAGACCATACCTGGAATACTGTGTTCAGTTTTGGTCCCTGCTATACAAAAGAGATAGGGACCGACTGGAAAGAATCCAGAGAAAGGCCACAAAGATGATCCAAGGACTGGGAAGCTGTATGAGGAAAGACTGAGAGAGCTGGGACTGTTCAGCCTGAAGAACAGGAGGTTCAGGGGAGACCTTGTCACCATATTCCAGCATTTAAAGGGTGGCTACAAAAAAGATGGAGACTCCCTTTTTACAAGGAGTCCCATGGAAAAGGCAAGGGTGATGGGCACAAGTTACTCCTGGGGAGATTCCCACTGGACACAAGAGGAAAATTGTTCACAATGAGAACAATGAGCCACTGGAATAATGTCCCCAGGGAAGTGGTGGGTTCCCTGATGATGGACACTTGTAAGATTGGGCTGGACAGAGTGCTGGGGTATCTAGGTTATGCTTTGCCAAGAAAGGTTTGACCAGATGCTCCTTGAGGTCCCTTCCAACCTGGAATTCTGTGATTGAAACTGAGGGAAATCTCACGAGGTCATGCACTAATTTATGCACAGCAGCTTTGAAGGGTTGATCAGGTGTCTGAGATTACCCCTGCGCTCAAGTCAGGTACAAGTTTGCTTCAGTATTGGCTGAAAATCTTTGTAATGCTCAACTTGTTAGAGAAAAGGAGTGTTTAAATGCTCAATGTGTTTGCTGAGATACCCTGAAGAAACCTTCCTGCATGTAACTTTGCTTGAACTGGATGTGCTGGCATTGCTTTTCACATTGTGTGAGTTCTGTGTTTGCTTGCTTTCTGATAGTCTGACCTCCTGCCTTATCGGTCCTTTCCAGATCTCGCATGGAGCAGTGGCCAGTGGTGATGTTACTGTGCTGCTTGCTACTTCCACATAACTTAAAGTGAAATGTTACAGGCATACTTGACGATTTCATCTTCCTTTAGGAGAGTAATTAGTTTTCTGGCTTCATCTCTTAATTTGTCATGCTACCAATTTCTGCTTCTTAAAATAAGCATTCTGTTGCAATGGTTTTAATTTCAGTGGTTCTTTACATCCCATCTGTGTAGAAATGTAATGACACAATTCCAAACTGAGGACTCAGTCTAGATTTACTAGAGAATAGACTGCTCCTGATCAGTGCTACTGAGCAGACAGCTCTCCATTCTTTGTTATATTTCAAGTGAAGCACAGACAGTGTTTGGCCTCCAGATCATAAATGTAAACTGCTTTTCTGGCAGTTGAGCTCTGGATTCTTTTAATCTAGTTCTAATAATGTGGCATTTTCCCCTTGACAAAGAAACTAAAAACAGCTTGCTGTAGACATGGCATGGAGCTTTATATCTGAACAAAGAGTTTGATATCCTGTAACACTGAAAGACACGCAAAACTGGTACATCGTAGTCAACCTGGTTATGGCAATTGAAAAAAATCACTTGACAATGTAGATGTGAGTGAGGGGCAGGTGAGGGACAGTTTGTGGGGATTCTTGAGTGTGTTTTTCCTACTAAAAAGCATGCTTTAAAATATATTTCATTAGAAATTTGGTCGTCTTTGTCACTCCATACAGAGGACAAGTATGGTTTTCTTGTAAAGCAGAGTTCTGTTCTGACTGTTGGAGCAATACTGAAGGAGCCCTATAGCTACACCACAAATGGATGCCCATGGTAATGCAGCTGGTTTGTTTGGGGGTTTTGTGGGGTTTTTCCCCCTAGACTTGCCAGCATACAATCATTCAGAATGTGGGTTTAACATAAAAACAGTTACAAAGGACTTGGGATTTTTACCTAGTTTGTACCTGTCGCACATCTGTCAGGCATGTGGACAGTCGGTGTTAGAACCTTAAGGTGTTGAAACTGCTCCCCACCAGTTGTGGTTTCAACTTTGGGTACTGTTTTCCCTTGTAGTGCAGAAAGAAGAACTTGCTAGGGGATGGGAAAAAGAGGTCGGTCCTTATGATAAATGTATCTTAAGCAAAGACTGTACACAAGAGCACGAATGTTGAAGTAAGTCATTCATTGGGGCTGTGCTTTCACTCTGTCTTCATATTGCAAGCCAGTCTGTATTGCTCTCAAAAACATAGGCTGGAAGTGCATAGCAAAAATAATATCCTGTGGTTGTTTTGTTGAGATTTTTGTTGGGTTATGGGTTTTTTTCCTTTATTTTTACTTCTAAAGCAGGCAACAGTTACTGTGAGACCATTTAAAAGCAATTAGGTACATACACCTGTATTTTTTGTCTGGCTATTCAAATTAAAATGCACAGATGAAATTGTATTGAAGCTGAAGTGAAACTGTGTTGAAGAACAAGATTTCATTCTATATCTTAAAAGAAGTAAAAATCAGTTGTTCAACTTTGCGTGCCAGTATGGTCGTTGCCATGTTAGGGTTGCTCCAGAATCATAGAATCCCAGACTGGTTTGGGTTGGAAAGGACCTTAAGATCATGCATTTCCAAAGCCCTGCCGTGGGCAGGGACACCTCACACTAGAATATTGTATTAGTATCTGAATTTTGGGGTGCCTGCCCTTTATTTTCTTTACTTAATGGCGAAATTGAAGAGGCGAAATCCACTTTCCTTGTGCTCTCATCACCATCCCTCTATTTGGTGCAGTTTTGACCTGCAATAACTAAGTATAGTTCTTTAAGGACACTTAGGAATTCTTCCTCTTAAGTTTTTGTTGTTTGAAGTCAAGTATAACCTTGTGAGGATAGTTTGACATTTCTGCAGCTGCACTCCATCCCACCATGTTTTCCTCATAGAAAGATTTAGTGACTTTCCTATGTTCTTTATCCAGAAAGAGAATAGATTTCTCTGACATAATTAGTTTGGTTTAAATCATAGCTGCTTATCACTCTTACCTTTGTCATCACAGAGGTTTTGTTATCTAAATATTTGCAGCATTCTTCTACTAACTACACATGCCAGAACTTAACAGCTGCTCTCCATTAAAATGAACCTAACCTCTCTGCAGCCACCTTTTCATCCTTTAGGAAAGACTGGTTTGTGATTTGGAAGGGGGATCAACTCGTTTGGCACCCTAGCAAGTGTATCAACTAGCTCTTTGGAAACTCAGGGCTCATGTCGATGGAGCAGCATTTGGGTATGTTAGCAAGGATCTTACTAGTCACGAGTGCATCTGAGTAATGCAGTATCTGATGAGTGGCAGGGACGGGTGCTGTCTGCATGCCTAAAAGAGAAAGCTGAGCTGATTGAGACTTTCTGATTTTCAAGGCGTTTTCCCCATATATCTCTCTGCTCATGTTATCTATCGGTACAAAGAACGCCCCGCAGATGCAACCAGTTCTGTGAATATGTTAGCTTTATTGCAAAGGTAAATGAATCCAGAAACAGGCATTGCAAAGGATTAACAATGGAGTGGATTGCAGTTATAAATAGTCACTAGGGCTCATGATTGTGAGCTGCATTTACACACCTTGCCTCCCACAAAGAGTGACAGAAATAAACTGAAAGATGACAGGAAGGTGGTGGATGGAGAGTTGATGGATGCGATTGCCTCGGTTTCTTTGAGAGCAGGGGAAGAATTGGTTTATGTTACCATCTTGCACAAAGCCCACAGCTTTCCCAAGGAGCAGGGAAAAGGGAGCACAGCTTCATATGTGCAGCTCTGGTGCTGGGGGACCAGGCAGTGCTTCGTTAGTCCATGTTGAGGAATCATAGTTCAGGGCAGAAAGCAAATTAGCTTCTATTAATTACTGCAAATCCCTTACAGCATCCTCTGTAGTGGAATTAATAAACAATTAGTCGCTGCTGGAAGGTACTGAGATTTTCAACTTCTAAAAAGTAGCGATGACTCAGAACTGCATCACAAGAGCTTTGGATTAGTGCTGAGGTCAAGGATGGCCATGAAATTGTGGCAAAATCCCACTGGCCATTTAGACAACTGCCATTTCAGACTGACATTTGTAAGAGCTGAAATATTTTTAATTCTCCTTAATTCCTATCCAGAACCAATACTGAAGGGATGAGTTTGCATTCAAGGGTGTGTTTGTCAGCTGGCTCCTGGAAAGGTTGTGCTGAATGGCTTATCTGGGCTAATGTAATTAGCTTCTGATGGCTTGCAGCCAAACTCAAAGTGAATAGGTGTTTAAGTGTGCTGCAGTGCTGCTGGGCATGCTGTCCTTGTGCTTCCTGCACGCAGCCTGGTGGGGAATGCCTGTGTCTCCATCAGCCAGTAGCTTTGTGTGGCCGGAGCAGACCCACACAGGCAGCAGTCAGCACTGAGGGTGTGCTGATTGCAGAATGCTTTCAATAGGAGCAATGAGGATGTTAACATGGGGTAACGGTCTCAGAGTGGGCACTGTAACTTAGGTGCACATTAAAAACCGCAGGCTTAAGGAGGGAAGGCTGAAGAGGATCTTTCTGCTCTCTTCAGCAATCAAAGCGGAGATGACAGGAACAGAGTCATCTTAGAGTTGTGTGGTAATAGCACAAGAGGTAAGAGTCATGAGTTGCAACAGAGGAATATCTCATTAAAAATGATGGGAAAAGGGTTCACAAGTAGGATATATAAACACTGGGACAGATTGGCCAGAGAGGCTGTGGAGAAGCAACCTAAGCTGGTGCTGCTGGCATCTGGAGCAGATGACCCTTCTGACCTAAGTTTGTCCATAGCCGTAGACCACAGCCACATATCATGCACAGTGTGCTTCATGAAGAGAAGAGGTTACTCCAGAGTGGGTTTGTTGGATAGCAGTTTTCAGCAGAGAGGAATCCGGTTCAGGCAGATCATGTCACTCTGTGACGCAAATCCGAGTGCTGTACGCAGAGGCAATGAGAGGGTTCACTTCCAAAGTGTGTATTTCCTTTTGTAAGGATTAATTTTTCAGTATTATTTTCTAAACTCCCCCTAATGCCCTGTGCCAGGAATATCCAGCACCAAGTGGATAAGTACCACTGACTCAGGATCAGATCTATTTCACATGAATCACAGGTGAAGAACTGTTGTTGCAGAACCACTCTGCGTAACAAGTCTGAAAGAGTCAGCAGTCTGCAGCAGCTTGGAAAAGCTCCAGCTTGCTTCTCATACTCATATGTCTTCATGCTGTCTGGTACTGTGATAGATTTTTGGTTCCTGAGATTCCAGTTTAGCTTTTAGATTTACTTGAGCTGCTGTAACAATGAAATGTGGCTGTTCTCTGGGGAGGCTTGCAGCTGAGTGTGGCAGATAAAAGGCTTCTCTCTCTTCTGCTGTTCTGTTCAACACTTTCAAAAGTTGCTTCTCATTTCAAAAGGGAGCAATACAGAGGATTAGCTTTGTCTTAACAAGTAGAACAAAACAGTGCAAACAGGATGCAGAGGCATCCAGGCTGAAACTCTTAATATCTGAGATACCTCAAAGATGGGTGCAGTGCAAGGATGCTGACACACAGTTCAGTGTTCCTCTTTATTCAGACCCAAATACCTGCTCTTTTGGTTATTTAATTTTGGTGGGGTTTTGGTTTCCTTTTCTATTTCCATTCTCACTTCTCCTTTTCCCTATGGACATCAGTTTTCTCATACCCTGCCCCCAGAATTTCTGATTTGCTCTGTCCTTACCTGCTCATCCTGCAGCTCTTTCTTCCTCCCCTTTATTTTTTCATTTCCTTTTTTCTGTTATCCTTCTCTGCCAGTTTTTATAACCATCATCGGCATTAACCATGCGCCAGTCCAGGTTCATCTGTACCCGTCGTTACTGTGGTACAATAGCGTATTTTCTTCTGTATTGCATTTTCAGGCATAGAAGGATGTGATTTTTCTTCTGCAGAAAATCACCACACAGACCTCAGGCCTCCTGACTCCAGGACAGGACTGAAACAGCAACAAGCACATAACCAGGGTGTGCAGGTCCTGAGGGTCTGCAGAGACTGAGGGGTCTCTGGAGCAAGGGGTTACCTGAGGCTTGTGTTGCTGAGCTTTCCTGAGCACGCCCATGCCACTCAGTAAAGCACTGTTATTGCTTCTAGGCTTTCTCTTGTGGCTGTCAAACGTGACCTGTTCCAGGAGCTCTTTCCAAAGCAGGTTTCTCTTTGTCGCCTCCGATTAGCCTGATACGAAAATGTGTTTATTCACTCTTCTGACTGCACTGATTGATTCTGATCAGTGGCAGCTTCTTTAAAGTTTAATTGCTCAGCTTCAGTTTTGCATTGTAACTTAGTTTTGTAAATGGCTGTTTGCCCGCCTTCCCCCCCCCCCCCCCAGTTTTTCATTCTCTGATCCTCTTTCTTTGGAGCACGCATCTAAATGACAGGTCAGTCATAGAACTTAGAAGAGTTATGGCTTTGGCTCCTGAACCGGGTACTTAGGAAGATGGGAGCAGGGAAGCAGAGTGTGTTCAGCTCCTGGTTTTATGGCTGTAGCTTCAGCCATGGTGTGGGATGAGTCAGGCCTGAAGCCAGTTACAATGATATTGGAAGTTTCCAGAGGCCCATCCTCACCAGTGCATGTCCTCTTCATAGTGAGTTACATGGCTTTCTAGGCTAGAAAACCTTTTTGGTTTTGACTCAAATTTCACCTGTTAAAAAGGAGAACTTGAGGAAATGTTTTATTTCCCAAGTTGCCTTATTTTCTTAATGGTAAAATCAGTGACAGAATGAACACGATTTACCTACCTTTGTCATCCTTTGTCTGCCAATGATGCATCAAGTGATGGGATGAAATTTAGAGCAGCTCTTGGTGGCATCCACCTTGCTCACAGTGGGAGAGGCTGCCTCCACTGCTAATGGAATGACCATTTCATTGATGGGTATTGATAAGCTCTGGTGTGTACTCCTGGGGCTTGTTGCACAGACGAGGTTCTCAGGAAGCAAACAAGCCATACACTGCAGTAGGTTGGCCCTGGCTGGACACCAGGTGCCCACCAGCGCTGCTCTGTCACTGCCCTCCTCAGCCAGACAGGGGAGAGCAAATACACCAAAAGGCTCGTGGGTCGAGACGAGGACAAGGAGAGACACTCACCAGTTACCAGCACAGGCAGAACAGACCCCACCGGGGGACATTAAATTATTACCAATCAAACCACAGCAGGATGATGAGAAATAACCCAAAGTTTAGAGCACCTTCCCCCCACCCCTCCCTTCTTCCCAGGCTCAACTTCACTCCCGAATCCTCCACCTCCTCCCCCTGAGTGCCCCAGGGGATGGGAATGGGGGCTGTGGTCAGTTCATCACACGTTGTCTCTGCTGCTCCTTCCTCCCCAGGGGAGGACTCCTCGCACTCCTCCCCTGCTCCAGAGTAAGGTCTCTCCGCAGAAGACAAGTCCTGCATGAACTTCAGCGTGACTCCTCCCGTAAGCTGCAGTTCTCAAACTGCTCCAGCCTGGGTGACTTCCATGGGGTGCATCCTTCAGGAACAGGCTGCTCCAGCCTGGGTGCCTTCCATGGGGTGCATCCTTCAGGATCAGGCGGCTCCAGCCTGAGTCCCCTGCAGGGTCACAGCTCCTGCAGCAAACCTGCTCCAGTACAGGCTTCACATGGGATTACAGCCTCCTTTAGGCATCTGCCTGCTCTGGTGTGGAGTCCTCCCTGGGCTGCAGGTGGAAATCTGCTCCCCCATTAACCTCCATGGGCTGCAGGTGGAAATCCCTCCATCAGCTGTGGGGCACAGCTACATCCCCATAGGCTGCACCATGGGCTGCAGGGAAATACCTGCTGCAGAACCTTCTCCCCTCCTTCTGCACTGACCCTGGTGTCTGCAGGGCTGTTTCTCTCCCATATTCTCACTCTTCTCTGGCTGCAGTTGTGCAAGGTGTTTTCTCCACTTCCCAGGTACGTTATCCTAAAGACCCTACCACCATTGCCAACTGGCTCAGCCTTCGCCAGTGCTGGGTCAGTCTTGGAGCCAGCTGCATTGGCTCTGTTGGACATAGGGAAAGCTGCTCGCAGCTTCTCACAGAATCCACCCCTCTAGGCCCCCCTCCTACCTTGGGTTTGCATCCTGGCCGTGTGCAGACTTGCTGTAAGGGCTGAAGTAATTGTAAGGAGCTGTGAGACATGGGATGATATAAATGCAGGTCTGTTATGCTGTTGTGATAGGCAGTGCCTGCTCCTGATGCTCATAGTAAGTCAGGTGCTGAGGGTAAGGAGAGAAATAGGGGCATGGTTGAAGGTGCGTAGCAGGCAAGTGTCCCTGATGTCCTATAAAGGAAGGAGCTGAGGAAAACCAGTGACACCAAGTGTCACTGTGTGTACTCTTGTAACTAATTGCTGGGAATGCTGTGTTTCTGTGCTTAGAGTCAACGGAGTGGAGGATCACTGTAGTGCAGGGCTGGAGCGCATGGTATCACCCTGTAAACATTTCTTTGAGGAGCCCTTTGTCCCTGCCTCAGTTGTGTCTTGCCCATGAGATACCACTGTAAGGTCGTAAGGGCTGTTCCACAGTTCTGACAGAGGAAATGAGCCTTGTAGAAATTGTTCCTCCTTCATAAAAAGCAAACAGGAAGATGCAGTGACAGTGTGCCTGCAGCACATAGAGTGTCCTCCTGCTCTGTCCTAGCTAGACAGGACACTGTCATCCTCAAATGGCACTCAAGCTGCAGAAGCTACAGAGGAGGAGACACTGGTGACTGTTTGAGTGGCTGGCACCTAAATGGAAGAGTTGCATCCATAAAACTCAGGGCAAAGATTACTCGTTTATTACAGAATTCACCACGTTAATGGATAAAATGGAACAAGGCCACACAATATTCAGGGTATTGAGCTCAAATTATACAGCTGATAAAAAGCAAGGAATAGGAGACTTCACTGCAGCACCTAACTAGTAAATCTGTTCTGAGAGAAAGAGTAGGAGCCACAGGAGGTTTGGTGCTGGGTTTACTACATGGAAATCAGTGGGATTCTGCTCACGCTGCTATTCAGTGACAAGAGTCTTTCATTAGGTAAAATAAGGCCATATTTTGTAGTATTCCTCTGCAGTGATGGGTTCCTGCTTCTCTTTACTCATTCCTATTTGCAGTAGTTACAATCAGTAGTGGCATACATTTGGCAGCAGTGCTGGGCTGGTGGCCATGGCACTTAGCACAACTCAGGCTTAGGAAGCAGGGACTGCTGTCCTAGTGCGGCTCTGCCAGCTCAGCTGTAGCAGCTGCCCCTGTGAAACCCTCGCTTCCCCAGCATTTGATTTCTGGATGCAAACTGCATTAGTGAGCCAAACTTCATATCTTACAGTATTTGACAGTGGCTTTCCAATAAAGTTCAGCAGATCTCCAAGTTCTTCTCTAATTGAGCAAAATGAGGCATTGGGTGGGGGGAAAAGTAGCTGTATCATGATGTACAGATGAGGTTGTCAGCTTGTCTAGTACTATTTTCATGCTGTCCTTCATTAACTCTATTACTTCTTCTTGCCATGTGGTTTTGTTAAAGGGCAGAAGGGAACATCATAGTTTATTAAATCCAGTGAAGGCCAAGTTTGAATAAATTGTAGCTAATGAGAAATTCAACTGGAAACTTGATGTGATGTAAACCAGAATTGTACAGTTCCCCTTCCCCTGTTGTTTGTCGAGTGCTTTGCCTGGTAAATGTACCGCCTGGTTTTCCTGAAGAACCACCTCTCCTTTTTCCTGTTGTATTGATGGTATGAAGTAGTTACCATGCATTTTCAGAGTGGTGATTCAAAACAAAGGCTAAAATTGCAGGGATTATGTCAGATGACTGAGGCAGTCCCCATCTACCTTCCCCTCCTTACCTGAATAAACACTATTAAATGTTAAAGGGAAGATGTCATAAAAGAACTGATATGGCCACAGATTAAGGGAGACTCATTTTACACTGGACTGTGACCTGGTGTCACTTGGAGCTTCTCAGCATTGCCAAATGTGAGTATTCAAATACTGGAGGTCTGATGACAAGAAACATGTTCATGCCTCAAGAACAGTTTTAGAGCTTTGTTCTGTTTGCGTTTTCTATCATAATTCTGATTTCTTGGTCTTTGGCTGCAGCCCAGTTGTGTTTCAGGTAGTTTTCAACAAGTCTGAAGGTTGAAAACAGTCTCTGGTTTCAATGAAAAGCTGACGTTTTTATGCAACTCCAGCACTGGGGACTTTTAAAAGAAATCTGGTTTTTCCAAGCCACAGTTTTGGATTCTGATAGCTCCAGGCAGAAGTTGAGCATTACTGTTCCTTTTTGTCTCCATCTTGGAGTTGATTTCTAGCTCAAGAAGGAAAATATGAAGTTGAAAGTAGGAGTAATCAAATCAGGAACACTCAAGTGGACTTGCAGAGGCCGTAGGAGAAATGCATTCTTCACTATGTGCCAGTGTTAAGTTCTCTTTTTCCCAAATACGTCATTTTTTAGCCGATTCCTGGTGCTATTTGAAGAGCAGGTGGGTTTCTGTGTTTGGGTGGTTCTGTTGTGACAAATACAACCTGCAAGTTTTGTTTTGCCAAAATTACTTTGTGAGTTTTAGATTGGTCATTTCGTGAGACTGCAAAAACTGCTTAATGGAGGTGGGCTCTGCATCACCTTTATTGCTCTGAAAGGCTGAGAGCCTCCAAGCCGTTACCTTCCTGCAGCTTTCAGATGTTGCTTACATGGACTTCCTGGTTTTCTCTGCTCCTACAGAGAAGTTCTGCTTAGAACTTAGACTCCATAGGGAGGTGAATGATTTGTCTTGTGTTTGCTGCCGAGGCTGGAGTGGAGCCACAAATGGAAATCAGATTCTCATTCTGGTCTAGTGCATCCTCTTACCCAGCTTTGAATTTTGCCAGTTAAGCAGTACATACACAGTATAGTGCAAATGCTTTTGCTGATCATCTATGCTGTTGGTTCAGATGAGACCTTGTTACAGAATCAGACTGATTTGGGTTGGAAGAGACCTTCAAAGCTCCTCTAGTCCAGCTGCCTGCAATGAGCAGGGACATCTCCAGCTAGATCAGGTTGCCCAGAACCACATCCAGCCTGGCCTGCAATGTCTCCAGGGATGGGGCATCCAGCACCTCTCTGGGCAGTCTGTGCCAGTGTTTCACCACCCTCATGAGACTGGCAGAGTGTAAGAGCTTGGTGCTAAAGGACTCAATAAGGGCAGGACTTTCTGAAGGTCTCAGATATCCAAAGGTGCTGATGGGTCCTTTAGTGCTAGATGATCTCCAAGGCCCCTTTTGAATTGAATAGCAGTCATGTGTGGTTTCTGTGTATGTACCTTTCTACAGATGCGCTTAGACTGAAAGAACACTTAAGGACTACGCAGAGATTGAGGTATTACCTGCTTAAAACCAAAAACCTCTTAAAGTATTCTCAAAGGTTTTCTACTAATTCTGCTTGTATCTGATTGTGTTTAGACATGATGCTCTAGTGAGGTGTTCAGTGTCTCCTTCACATAAGCAAGATGAATACTATAGGCAGTAGTAAAAGGCATGCTTATATTTAGCAGGGAATACTGGCTGACATGCAATGCATATCCTGTGGGCTGGGTCCTAACTACAGACAGCTGGATGCTGAGGAGGGCTGCTGAGCGTGGTGCTGCTGATGTATCCTGCAGGAAGGTGATGGGAGCAGGTGCTGCTGACTCACGAGCTGATGAGAGTGCTGATGCTCATCATAGCAGCTGGCTGTGAGTAACGCTGCTGCACAGGAAGCTTTGGTGTGCGTGTGGCTCTTTCATAGCAGTTTCTGTTCTAGTTTTCTCTTAAGGTCAGCTCTTCTATTTAAGGTGTTTAAAGTGCGTCTTCAAGAAAGGAATGAGGAAAGCTTCAGGTGATGAGTACATTGATCGTGCACACACCTGCATGCTTCTGGATTGCAACACTGCTCCTGTTCTTCAACAGTGGACTGTATCAGCCGGTCTCTAAGGTGTTGGTAGCCTCCTGTTCATCAGAGCTCAGCTCAGTGTGCACTTAGGTGATTGCTTATACAGTCAATAATCATACCATGCAGGCAGGCAGCCTCACTTTCTGGAAACAAAGTAAAACTGAGAGTTAGTGCATTTCCTCGTTACTCTGTCTTTGCCACTGCACTGCAGCTACTGGGAGCAAATCCTCCCAAGTCTTGTCCCCACTGAAAATAGAGTGCTCATCTAAAGGTCTCTGAATGTGAAAGACCTGTGAAAGCTGCAACACTCTGTGTCAGTTGTAAAGCTTCTGTGTCTAATTATTCTTTTTCTTTATGCTGCTAGAGCCATGTAAAAGAACTTGAAGGATTCTCAGTCCTTTTTGAGGAATCCTCGCTTCCAATCTGCTTGAGGACACAGTGTTGTCAACATCACTAAGCAGGAATTAAGTTCTCCCGTTTGAGCAGTTTAGTTCTTTGAAGAGGCACTTCTTAGTCCATCTTTAAAAGCCTGAGAGCATTTCTCCATGATAGTCTGCTTATGCAAGGACAATGCTAACAGGTTGCTTGTAAAAGCTTGTCATGTTTATTTGTACCCTTGATGTAAGCGTGCACTGCGAAAGCTTCCCTATCAGGGCTTGATGTAAGAGAAGTGAGTGAGGAACAGCTTTGAAAGAGCTGCATGATCAGTCAGGTAGCATGATTGCAACACTTCATTCTCTCTGCTTTGGCGAGTACTGAATGCTTAGCTTCTTGGAGCCTCCTTTGAGCAGCAGCAAATGTTTTGGCCTGGATGCTGGCAACCAGATTTGTAGCGGTTATCTGGACTTTTCAGGGTAGTATAAGGCTGGAGGTAACAGCCCTGAATTTTCCTCCTCCTGATAGGCAGTGGGCACTCTTTCAATTTAAATGGACAGTCTTTGGCCATTGTGTTGCACTTGTCCTAATCCAGCAAAGTCTTGGAAACCAGAGCAGGACAGAAAATGGTCTCCAAAATCTTTCCAGTCATAATGTGGGATAAAACCAGCCAAAACCCAGGTAGTTTTCCTTAGCAGTCAGATAGGGTGCAGGGAGATGTGTTTACCATAGGTTTAAATTTCATTTAGACTTGAATTGTTTTAATTGAAAAATAAATTTTTAGCTTGCATTTCAAAGCAAGATTTTTTGGGGAAAGGTTTATTTTTCTTTTCCCCTCCTGTAGGGAATGGTAAAAGGTTCTGTGGGTTTTAATGAGAAACCACGCACAAAAGGTTTGTATGAATTTGGCTTTACCTATATGAAGCTGCAGGGTCACTGTGACAGTATATTTGGGCCAGAAAAGTTCTCAGCCAGCTACCATGATAGAAACACCTTGTGTTGAATCCAGGACGTTTCAGTGGGCTTCTACTGCAACGTACTTGTGCATGTTAAGTTTGAACGTTTCTTCCTACAAGTTCAGCATCAGGTTCTTCAGAGGGAGAGAAGTTGGTCAGGATTATAAAGCATTACAAGTCCTGGATGGAGACAGCAGGCTGCAGAATAAGCAGGTCACCTATGGTCCCTCTTCCAGTTGCAGCCCTTCATCAGTCTTTGCCTCTAACCACTGACAACCAATTCAGTGTTTTTCAGCTGGTTGTAGTCTATCTGTAACAAGAGGTACCACCTTCTAATAGCTCTGTAGAAGACACAAGAATAGATATTAGTACAGTTACAGGCATATAGTGGGATATAAAAATATGTGCCTATAACTGTTTCTTATTTTCTCATACTTTGCAATGGCTGGTGTTTCCACTGTGTGCCTTCAGCTCTGGCCTGAGTAGCTGGATGATTTTTTTGCCTGTATTAAATGATCGTTGGATGAGGAAGGATTTCAGCAGATTTGAAGCTCAGTGCATTCTTTCTGATTCTTGCATCTTGTTCTCCTCCCTTTGCTAATTTTCTGGCAGACAGATGTGTTCTTTTGTTGCTGTCTGCATACAAATCTGTAATTAAAATAGGAAGCAGTAACGCTTCTCAGAGGCAGCAGTGTCCTGAGCTCCAAATGCAAAGAATCAGCTTAACAATGGCATCAAAATGCCCAGAACAGACTGTGACCTGGTCAGTAAGTCATGCTGTGCATGTGCAGCAGATGAAGGGAAGACCCCGAGCAGCATGTGTCCATCAGTGCATGCTGTAGCCTGTCTCAGGGTGACTCAGCAGCAGCCAGAGCTGTGCCTGCTGGAGAGCAAAGTGGCCGTGAAGGCATCGGGGTTTTGAAGAAACAAAGAACCTGGAAATGCTGCCAGGCTGGCCAGGCATGAGTCTCAACAGCAGAGGAGCTGTGGTCACTCACTAGTGAGTATTTCAGGGGTCTGCTGGCTCTGCTGCAGCCCTTAGCTGCTCTCCAGGCCTCTCTGATGAACCAGTGCACTCATCAGCACCATGGTCCGAACTGGCATCAAAGTACAGTTTTTCTTTACCAGAAAGCAGCACACTGCAAACTGTAGCTAAAACCTCTTTTTGATGCAGCAAAGGCAGTTTTGGTGTGTTAAGGCAACAGCATTGCATTGACTGCTGCCTTCCTCATTAGAATAGCTCAGCAAAGGATGCTGAACAGCTTCCTTGACCTGCTGCTTCCACAAGCATCCAGGCATAATGAATGTGTTGGCTTCACCAGAATAGCGTATCCCTAACAGTGACGTGGAAGAATGATGGTTCGTTTGGGGACAATCTGTTCCCTGCTGCAGATTTCATACAAATAAAATAAAAGTGAAAGGAAACAGGGAGAGAGAAAGAGAAACCCACACTCATTGACGACTAAGAGGCAAGTGTATGGAAATGGGTTTTATCATTCCTGTTTGTCATTTTTATATGTAGCTTTGAAGGAAAACTAATTAGAGTAATTGAAGTTATTTCTCTTGGTCTGGCATTCATTAAAATCCCATTGAATAGGTAATGAATGTGGTTAATACGACAAAAGATCTAAACTGAGAAGGAGGGGGCTCTTTCATCCTCCAGTTCATCCTGCTCTTGTGTGTTTGAGCATATTTTTTTTTCCTTAATGTAGTAAATAGACAACTATTTTTGGTACCGTTCTCCCTTTAGAATATAGTGTCTTATCAGAGAAGGAAAATGAAGACTTTTATCAGAGTCTTATGAGAGAAGGAAAACAAACTCTTCAGGGTTGCTGGGCATGTTTAAAACCAGTAAACATGGTTAAATGCTCTCATGTAACAGAGTATATGCAGGTATTCATGTTTAAAAGAGAATCTCCACTTGCAGGTGTACACACACTTGGATGAATTTGCTGTTAGGCAATAAAGTGCAGTATCTGATTTGGAGACGGAAAAGCTGTTTGTCTACCCAAGAGGTGCAGCAGTGCACACGCATGGTCACCCTGTTTCAAACTCAGCTGACCAGAGGCTTTCTGCACTGATGAGCAAGCAGCTCATTTCTGTTCTTTCAGCTCTTATCTGTGATGAGGTCTCATTCCAGGTAATGCTGGTTAATACCAGGTAGAGACTTTTCCTTTAAGAACTGGAGAGCATCCCTAGCTTTTTCCGTACAAAATTAGTTGGTAGATTGCGATGAGCAAAAGCTTGTAGGGGAAAGAAAGAAAGAAAAAAAAGGTCTTGATCCAGCTGCTGCTTTGGGGGTTTGTTAAAAAAATCTGATAGAAATTGAGAACACAGTTTTATCTAAAGAATGGTGTAAGGGAGGAAATACAGGTTCATGTGGCATCACATGGTATTGCCCTTTTCCTTGCTGTTGTGTGCTAGTGCGAAGAGCAGAGCATCAGTACCCCTGTCACCTCTCTGTTCCTGCCCTGCTCACTAGTTCATTTCTAATGGTGTTAATGAAAGTCTCAGCTGAAATAGAAGAGCTAAAGTAATAAAAAGCTTAACATTACAAGTGCATAGCTTGCAATCAGTCCGGTCCATTGCTCCCCAAACAGGGCAGAAATGAGTTGCAATTATTTACCAGTAATACAGTAAAAGAAAAAGCCTTTAAGATCAGCAGCCCCCTTGATTTGATTCTAGAAAAAAAGAGAAGAAAATGGTAGTACTGATTGTCTGTATCTGCTGCCACGTATTAACAACATCCACTCAGTAAGAGCTCTGCTGCTCTACGTGGCTGTAAAGTGTCTGTGACAATGAAGCATCAGGACAACGCTGCCTCCAGCAGATACTTTAATAAAAGTGCCTTAAGAGAATGTGAACAGCTGGGATAATTCATCCTTTTATAATCCTTTCAAATCCACATAATTTCTGTTCAGTGAGACAATTTAACTACCAGTATCCTGTGAGGTTTGATATTACAGTCACACAATTGACTGGCTGCAGTAATATTTATTGGTTGCCTCTGTGTATTATAAACAGCATCCTCCAGAACTGCATCAGACCTTCTGTCTGACAGGACCTCAGGCTTTTGGAAATGAAATGCTGAGCTTCAGCTTTCCAGCTGAGCTTCCTTCACATGCATTTCAGGCAGACACTGCATTGAACTGTATTAATTGGGTCAAAGAAAGAGGCAATAAGCATTGATTGTGGAGATCCACTCATTACTGAAGAAGATAGCCTTTACTTAGTGCGACTGAAACTGTCTTGAAGCAATGTTCTTAAAAGTGATGGGTGTCTGAGTGCTACATCTCAATTCTTGGGCTGTTAAATGAAAATCTAATCGTGAGTTTTAAATAACACTAAATAGTGTGCTTCTCTTCTGTAACTGAATTAAGGAGTATCCCCTATCACCTCCTAGAAGAGGGATAAGCAGGTTGCTCTTTATCGTATTGAAACAGGACTTCTTGAAATGATTTGCTGAAAAAGCTTCAGCTATTTTGTAAAACTTGAGCAGTGACACTAAAAAGGCAGAAGTTTTTTATCATCTAATATTGTTATCACGAGCACATAGGTAAATGTGTCTGAGCACTACTGATATTTTAACCACCTTCTAATCCCTTCATTACATTATTACTTACATAATTTTAATGTCTTTTCTCCTCATGCCAGAGATCGTACAGTGAAAGGAGGGCTTGTTTATCTTCCAGGTTTTGAGATCATCTCTTTTTTATCTGCTAAAACCATCTCGCCATTTTAAGGTAGTGATGGGCAGACACGAGATGTTAAAAATGGTGTGATTTTTGTGGTTTAGCACCTTGTAATCTCACAGGGGTAGGACAGATGCTTTTTACCCCTGGAAAGAGGACACAAGCTTTTTGATTTTGCATAGCTTCAAGGTTAAAACAATGTTTGGACATTGCTCCTGATCTGAATATAGCCATGTAGAAAGATTACTATACCCATGCAAGTCGTAAGACAGACTGTGTGACGCAAATAAAGCTTTCACTTCGTATCAACACTCAGAGCTTTGTTACTATTTCTTGAAATTAGGAATGGAAAAGATGCATTAAAAATTAAGGCAAATCTTGATTTAAGTGCTTTACAGAATATGGGAAGGAGGATGAGGCAATAAATTCCTTTTATGCTTCTTATCCTTGGCAAAGGAAGTTTCAGAAGTATGGGTTAACTCTCTGAAAAGCTTCTAGTGTTTTAAAACTGTAAATGTGAATACTTTTACATTGGGAAATCGACTTATTGTTTTCAAATATGCTATAGGGGAATATCAGAATCTGCTGTGCAGTGCTGACAAGCTGCACACGTTTAAATTGTACAGCTTTCTGCAGGATGCTGGAGTTCATTCCTGTTCCCTTAACACAACCTTCTGATACAGTGATTCAACTGAGTCATTGTTCCTTGGTATAATTAAAACCACGTGGCCTTTCTCAGTACATAGATTTTGACTTTGGTTTTCGGTGGGTTTGTTGCATTACTTTTTAAAGGAAATTTAGCAGAGAATGGAGGGTGTCCTGTTAAATGAATGGATTTAATTGAAGAGTGGGGGACAGTAACAGTAGATTGTGAATTTATCTATTGTTTATTCTGTGGCAGAACCAGTTTGATAGAGAAGTTTCTTAGTACAAAATCGGGTAAGGACTGCATTGAGGTCTCATTTCCTTTTTTAAAGGAGAGCTGGATGGACCTGTGAAGTCCAGCCATGGGTTCTTCAATGGATTTAGTATTGCTCTGCATTGCCACAGTAGCAGTAGTGATTGGTGCCTTGGCTGTATGTGTAGGCAGGGTTCAGAAAAGCCAGGCCTAGGGCAGCCCCTTGAAAGTCATAGGGAATGCTGCATCTTGGCAGCACAGGCTGCTGGAATCTTGGTTTATTTAACTGGCAGTCACCTGGGTGAAGATGGGGAGGTGCAGGGACACAGCAGCCCTGGCAGGAAGAACATATCAGCAGGAAGAACAGAGGACAGAGGCAGGCAAAAGTGTCTCAAAGGCATGTATTAGCAATGTGAGTGGTAAGCGGGCTCTGCTTGGGACGAAGAGTGTGAAATTCAAAGAGAGATCTCTGTGAAACATGAATATTTCTGTAGTGCTGTTAGATCTAGTGGTCATTAAGTCACTAAGTTTTCATTGGTTTTGAAAAGAAAATGGTTTACTTCAGTCCAAAGTGAGTTAATTATAGTCAGAGAGTTTCTACATCCTTGCTTGACTTGATGCTTGCAGTAGATGAGAAAGAAACTTGAGGGAATTAATTTCAACTTTATTTTTTTGCTGCATTTTCCTTTAAAAAACAGGCAAAAACCAAAAGAGAGACTCCTGATGCTGAGTAGAAAACTTCATGTTTTTCTACCCAAGCAGATAATAATGTAATGACAGTAGGAGACTTGGTGCTTAGTGAGATTTTCAATAGCACCAAAGAACCTGTCAGCATCTTTGGATATCTGAGACCTTCAGAAAGCCTGGCCCTTACTGAGTCCTTAGCACCGAGCTCTTACACTCTCTGCCAGTTTCCATTTGTGAGTAGGGAGAGGAAGATAAAGAATCTGAACTGGGTTTAGAGTCATGTTGTGTTTCTAGCTTTTAGCTGCTTTAAAGAAAATCTTCCTGCTTATCTCCTAAGAAAACGGGAACTGAAAATCAGTTTGGACAAAACTTTCTCATCTTCATGCTCCAAGTAGAAAATTCTTGCATTTGTGGTAGGAAAGTACTTAAAACAGGGCAGGAGTTTGCTCTGATACTTCTGTCACAGTATTATTTGCTGCATTATTGATAGAACTTGAATTGACATCTACAGCTCCAGCTCTTATTTATGCCATTCCTACAGTCGTATCAAATCATCACCTTTTAACTTATTAAACTCCACAGCATGATTCAGTAATACAATATTTCTCATATAAATTACTTGAGCAGATGACAAAGAAGTCAGCTCTTCAGGCAAGTCATCGTTGGTTCTTACGAAAATTTAACCAAGTTTGCTTAAAAAGCAACATGCATTAAAGCATAATTTACATGCTAAAACTTTATTTGAAATTAATTCCTTAATGTCCATCCAATCCCATCGTGCCTGCAACTATTAAAAATTACTTTCTTTGACTTGAACTTTACCAGCAGTGCCCCAAGCTTCCTGCCCATTGACACCAGCAGACGCTGATGTCCACTGGTATCAGGATCATAGAATGGTTTGGATTGGAAAGGAGCTTAAAGCTCATCAAGTTCCAACCCCTGCCATAGGCAGGGACACCTCCCACTAGAGCAACTTGCTCCAAGCCCCTGTGTCCAACCTGGCCTTGAACACTGCCAGGGATGGGGCAGCCACAGCTTCTCTGGGCACCCTGTGCCAGCGCCTCAGCACCCTCACAGGGAAGAGCTTCTGCCTAAGAGCTCATCTCAGCCTCCCCTCTGGCAGGTTAAAGCCATTCCCCTTGGCCTGTCGCTACAGGAAAGCCCCTCTCCAGATGGTGTAGGGGCCCTTTAGGTACTGGAAGACTGTTGTCTCCAGCCCTAAGTCTGAACTGCTCCTCCTTTGTGTCTCCTACTGCTCTACTTAAGACTTCTGCTGCGTTACACCTTATGCCTGCTTCCTAAGATTGCTCACATCTACCAAGGCACCAACTTTCAGTAAGAGCCTCTGGCTGCTCTCTGCCAGTGGATGTATGTGTTACACGTGCTCATTGTCTGTCTGGGTGCTCTGTATACATCCATGTGGTGCTAAGTTTTGCACACAACAATCGCTCAATCAGTTACAGAGCCTGAAGGATGTTTACAGGGAGATCTGGAGGGAGTAAGCCCCTAGGGAAGATGGAGGAAGTCTCTCAACGTGGCATATTTAAACTGGAATTACTGACACCATCATTTTATATTCCCCAAGTCTTTCATTGCAGCATATGTGAGGTCTGTAAAGCACTTTGATGGCAGAGCTGTATTTAAGTGCCAGGCATTCGTGTTTAGAATCTTTCAGGTTAAGAGGTCTCGGGGACATGGGGAGGCTGGGTTTTGTTAAGCTTTCTGGTTTCTCTTCTTCACACATGGTGTCCTGCTACCCAGACCTGGCTTAAAATGATAAAATGCAGAATTAAGTATTAAAGAAGATGTTGGGAAGGTGACCATCAGCTGTGGGTGGCTGATGAACAATCTGGACTTACCATGTGAAATCACATGGAGGAAAAATCCTCCTAACATGGAACTGGAAGAGCTCTTCTTCTTGCCAGCCTACAGCCTCCATCCAAAGAGGGGGCTGAACTAACGCATCCCTGAATTCACAGAACCAACAAGAGATGACCTCTTTTTCTCAGGAATAGAAAATACTGTTTCCGTTTTGTCTGTTACAGTATTAGTGCAGCATTAAGTTGGGAAACAACCTTGGGTAGCAGTTGTTTTGTGCGCATCTGTGGTAGTTCTGGACAAACCCTCTTTTTCTTCATTAAGAGCTATCTCTGAGTTCTGTCTGGGTTCCTGGAGCTGCTCATTTAGGAGCTCCTGCCACCTCCAGAGATCTTCTAAAGTGGAAAGAAGATTGGGAAGATTGGGGGTGGGAAGTCTTTATGGAAATTCCATGAACATATTGGAGAAGTACATCTGTGTGGCTCTGTTTTTTTAGCCGAGTTGTGTGGTTTGCATTCCAAGTGAAGGGAAAGCTGGGTTCTTGATAGTGTACGTGGTTGGTTTTTCAAGGCTGGCCAGTCTTCCCCACTGCTGTTTCCTAATCAGTGACTGATACAAGCTCTAGAGAGGCTGTAGGTTTCATCATATGGGAATTGACAGTCACTCTTTTCTTACTCAGAAATTCCTGTTCAAGTCAACTAGGGCAGTTCTGCTTTTTTTGATACATTAAGTTTATTTAACTTATTTATGGATTCTGATCTAAAACTGTCTCAGAACTGCAGGACAGAGCCTTAACACTGGTATATGCTGTGGCTTCTTTGCATCCTTCTGTCCTGCTTGTCAGTGCTTGCTGGTTTTGCACACTGGTCCAGGCAGAGATGCAACCCAGAGCAGGCACTACTGGGTTTCCCCAGAAGCTGAGCTATAAAGGAAACATGATTGTGACTTCGTCTTGATCTCTCTCTGCTTCTGGGGAAGAAGAAACCTCTGCTAGGTGCTAGGGAGGTACACGTTACTTGGCTGCTCACATCCTGTGCTAGGTGGTCAACTTTGCTGATGGTGCTGAGTATTAGTGGTAAAAAAGACACGGGGCAAGCATGAATAAGTGCAGAAAGGTCTTACAGGGTTTCGGCAGGGGAGCAATAAAATAGCAGATGAAATTTAGTTCACTTATATGTTAACTGCAGTTCACTTACATGTTACTTGTATGTTGACGGGCTGGGGGGGGGGGACAACACACAAAATCCAGTCTTCACATCTCTGAGCTGACTGTTACCATCCAGGAGAGAGCCTGGCACGAGCTTAATGACAGTTCAATGAAAACATCAGCTCAGCAACAGAAAAACCCGAACATGAGCAGTTTCTGTTCTTGAGAATGCCATTTTCCTATGGTACAAGTCTGTGCTGTGCCCACAGCTTGACAGATGCAAACTTGTCTATGACTTTATTTAGAAGAACATGCAAAAAAGCTCCAAATGTAGCATCTGTCTTGGAGGCTCATCCAGTTCCAGGCTGGGTGTCTGCAGTGCTCAAGCCTACCATATGTAAGTTCATAAAGGCATCGCATGTAAGCATTTGTCAGTCATATGTGTAAGGCTCCAACATATCTGGATTTATTGCATAGCTCTGAGTCAGCAGAGCAGACATCTGTCTGCACAATATGGAAAGTAGCGTTTGCCCTTCTGCTTTCCCACTCTGATGCTGTATTACTTTGCACCAGTCTTTCTCATTGATTTCAACATGACAGCTTTGCTATATGGGCCTGCTTTGCAGACAGTTGTTCCTCTTGGGCTATCTGCTCTGTAGACAGTTCCACCTGCATTTGTTCCTATCCCTGCCACAATTTGTCCCCTTTGCAGTGCGTTGCTTTACTTGGACTTCCTTCTGCTTCACCCTGTTGTGTTTGTCTGTCCTGGATGGGGCTTGTTTTACACACCCCTGTATTCACGTGTTAAACCCTCTAGTATTTACATTCAGGCTACTGTTGAATTCTGCAGTCCCTGCAGCCTTCCCCCTGTACATGAAAGCATGCAGCAGAGCTTGCCAGGTTTTGGAGCCGAACAGTGAGAATGATGATGAAATGGTGGAGGAGTTTCCGTGCACAGAATGATTATGCAGGTAAATAAGTTGGTAGCTGTAAGGTGACCAAATGCTGCACTGAAAAAGTTGATAGATGGAGGAGTTACAGCAAAATCTGTTCAAGTGACATTTACAGATTCAGAGCAGACACAAGTGTCACCTTCTGTTTTCTAAATGCTTTTCATGCAAGTTAGAGTAGGAGATCTAACACTTTTCACAGAAGTCTGGTAATCATGTTGAACAACTTCATTTTACACAAGTATTTTAACAAGTCCGTGCAAAATTGTGTCTTTTTTTCACTGAAGTAGATCGAAAGTTTGGAATATTTTCCTGTCTTCAACTATTTTACTAAAGGAATGCATCATTTAATACCCAAGTGTTGCTATTTATTGAGATATTAAATTCACTCGTTTTCTCAGATGGGAAGGTAGGGACGAGTTTGGGGGGATGAGATTGCTAGAGGAGGTCCTGCCATCTATTCACAGATGTGAAGGTCTTCCTTAACTTAGGAGGTGTATGTCACATACCTTTGTCACAAACAAATGCTGTATTTCCAAGGGATCAATATTTCAGCTACTTTCAAGCCAAGTCCCCCAGATTGTTGAGTGCTTTCAAATTGTGCTGAGTTGCTGCGAGTGGCTGTCACCATACACCAAAGCACATCAGCTCCCAGTAGCTTGGTCCTGTTTCCTTCACGGTTGGTGACAAAACCCTCAGCATTTTGTTGGTACCAGATTTAATTGTCCAGATCTTCTTTTCTGAAGGAAACCCATTTTCTGCAAAGACCACAGGGTTTAAAGCTGTACCTTACAGTGTAACAGGGAAATTCCAGTGGGAGCTTAGCCCAGATACGTTAAACCTTATATTTACTGCAGTCAGCCTTGTTTCTTTCACATACACTTTCATAGCCTTAGAAAACACCATCCAAGTGTTGTTCTTAAGAAGTCTTCTCCAAGCAGTGAGGCCATCTCACAGAAGGCAGACGTGAGGGAAGCTGCATGCTGAATTTGACACAGCCTGTGTTCAATACACTCACTGCTCCATGCAGGGCTGAAGATCTATAGCCTGCCTCCAAAATGAGGCCAAGTTTTGTCACATCAATTCTCTGCAGGAAGCTGCTGGTTTCAGCTATTGAGCCGCTTCAACCTGTGCGGTGGCAGTCGTGCCTTTCATCACAGAAGCCCACATTCAGTGCACATTGCCTTTTATTCTGTGTGATTCTGCAAAACAAAAACAACCTAAAAGAGACAAAAGCTATTTTATAGTTGACAGCAGCATCTAATGAACTGTGCTGCTTGGGGGAAAACTACTGATGGCTCCCTCCCAGTGGAAGGGGCAGAGGGTAGCTCTAGTTAGAGTGAGAGCCATAGTAATTAAGCTCTGGTCCACTGCATTTAGGAGAGGTTAGCCCTGAGGGATGTAGAATAACTTCCAGATGCCAGATTTCTCAAGGACTAATGACTTCCTAGAGAAATGTCTGGATTTGTGTGGGATTTCTTTGGAGGCTCATTTTTCAAAGAGGGAATAACCATGAAGGGATTGTACCAGAGGACATCTCACACAAATCCATGCTTTGTTCAGTGCAATTCTGCTCGGTCACTGAGGGCGTCGTCTCCACGGGGTGTGAGCACTCGCAGGGCCGGTGCCTGCAGCCCTGCCCTGGGCAGCCTGTTCCAATGCCTGAGCACCCTCTGGGGCAGGAATTGTTCCTCAGCTCCATCTAAACCTGCCCTGGGGCAGCTTGAGGCCGGTTCCTCTTGTCCCATCCCTTGTTCCTTGGGAGCAGAGCCCAGCCCCTCCTGGCTCCATCCTCCTGTCAGGCACTTGTAGGGAGCCATCAGGTCCCCCCTGAGCCCTCTCTTCTCCATCTGAACCCCGGAGGTCCCTCGGCCATTCCCCATCACACTTGGGCTCCAGGCCTTGCACCAGCTCTGTTGCCCTTCTCTGGACCCACAGATCCTCTCACGGCAGCCAGGGTTAAAGTCTGGTAGTAGCCTTCAGTAAGAGCAGTTAACCTCCTAGCAATAGCAATATCATTCTGTTGTTCCTAAGGCATCCTTTCCAATGAGCCAGGTGTTGACTGATGGTGACTCTGTCTTGGAGCATTGTGCACATCACTGTATGAGCTAGTGTATTTGATAGGATGCAAATTTTATATCATGATGCCATTGATTTAAATAAATAAATAGCACTTGTCTTTATTGCAGTAACACTTGTGTTGCATTGGCATCACATTGGACAAAGTTGCTCAGAAATGTCCCAAAACACCCATCTTCAGAAACCCACATTGTTTCTCCTTGCCTCTCCTGAAGTGAAAGATCATGGTTTCTTCTCCTGACATTTGAATCTACTTCGGCCAACTTTAAGGTTTCAGTAGGTTGCCAGGCTTCTGAGCAGGAAAATATGGCAGTAGTCAGGTGTGTCTCCTTTTGTGGTCCTGTACTGTATTTTTTACCTGAACAGTTGGAGAGTTGTTTTAGTCCAGTTGCTTTGCAAATAACAGAGGGAAACAGAGGCACAGAGAGACACAGCAAGTCAGTAGCAGAACTGGGATTATCTGGGCTCTCATGCCTGCTGTCAGTCCATAGTAGTTCAGCGTCTGTTCTTCCCTGGGATGTGCTTTTTCACAGCCCTGCTTAGATACCAGTTTCTTTGGGGCTTGTGAACAGTAGCACAAAAGGAAGAGCCAGAAGTGATCATGAAGCAGAAACACAGTAGTACTAGAAGATCCTTTCAGTGCATTGGTTTCTGTGCTTTTTGAGCCGAAAGTGAAGTCTTTGGTGCTAGCAATGCATGAAAAATCCACTGTATTGTCTATAGAAGGGCTTGCCCTGTATTAAGCATGTCTCAATTAGTTTGATCTATGCCAAGTATAGAAAGGTCAAGTCCTTGTTTAAAAAGTCATGATCGCTCACTAACACAGAGATGTGTTCTTTACACTGCAGTAATCATTGCTGATCTGCCTCTCAGTGAAGCTGGCTCCTGCATTACAGTCAAATACACACGCTCAATCTCATGCTTCTTTTATAAGTAATATTATTGCTGATGAGAGGTGGGAGATGAAGACAGGAGAAGCAAGGAGAGAGATTCAGCATTTACCTGCTTTGACAGTCTAGAGGAAATGGCAAAACATTCCTTGTGAGACAAGGTAGCTCTTGCTGTTCCATCCCCCTTTATATCTCCAGGATTGCTTGTCTTGGTGTATGTGCCTGCCATGCATTAAGGGTCCTTTGTGATGCTCTTGTCTTTATTAGTGGCATTATTTTCTTCCTCTGAAAATCTGCCCTTATCGGGAGTGCTAAACACAAGCTGGAAGCATCTGTAGGATGTGTTTGGTTTAGTTTCTGCCAGCTGGAAAGTCTGATTTACTTTAAACAGTTACTGGATAGAAGCAAAACATAGTCTGTGGAGCAGGAAGGGGATCTCTCTCTTCCATTCTGCTACAAGGGAGTGTGCAAGCCATGAGGATACAGAAAATCCTGTCTTTTTCATGCGGAAGTGAGCCTTAGAGCAGCTTCCAGAGGAGGCAGAAAGCTGTGCCCAGCATCCGGGGCAGCTCCAGTGCAAGCCCCCAGCAGAAGCTTCCCGGGGTGAAGTGTCTTTCCCTTTGGGAATCTAATCCAATATAATTATTAACACAGCAAATGCAACAGCTGTCGTTGCTATAACATGGTGTGCAGGCGCTACTATGAGTACGGCTACCGACAAAGTGAAAAACCAGACAAGAAAACTAAACTAAACCCAGGACACTACTGCACCCCCAGATGTCACGTCTGAAATGCTGAATCTTGAGTGTGGTTGTGAAAAAATAAGGGTGGGATTTTTTTGTCCTGCTTACACTTTGCACTTTGTGTCCCTCCACACTGCCTGTGGTGGTCCATAAAATAGCTAGGATTTCATTTCTAGTGTAGAAACCGATAAAGGTTTGCCTACAGGAACCTTCCTGTTCTTCTGTTACAATAGTAAGCGCTGACCCATCAGTTCTCTTGAAACTGAGACCATGGCAGTGCTGTGCTTAGCCAAGGACACACACTTGAAGAGCATTTTAGTCACTGACGTTAATTACATCTAGACTCTGTATTACACATAGTGCTTTGCCAAATATATATCAGTGTTGAAAGATGACACAAATTAATTACTTCTGTGATAATTTATAGCTGATTCAAAGTGAATGTATAGTGGGGCTAGATCTCCGCTAGTCAAAAATAGTTGTTATTTGGTTTGAAAGTGGTAATATTTACTCAACGCTTCTGACTGAATGTTTCTACCATCATGTGAGTTCTGTAGAAGTAATTTAATTAATAATTCAATTCAGCTTTATGTACTGCTGCCTTCATTAAAGAAGTTGACTACTGACAGCAGGGTATTTAATGTGCTCTTAAGCTTGATTGAGAAGCAAGATTAAGTCCGCTTTAATCTTCAGAGGAAGGACAATACCATTTTTGTGCAATAGTAAGATTGCAGGTATAATTAAGCTGCTGGTCAGCCTGTACCAAGCTTACAACTCTTCACTGTAGACTAGCTTAAGTCTTGAGTCTGAAACATAATTAGGCTTGAAACCCTGGACCCATTGTTGTCAGGTAAAGGCCACTGTAGTTAGTAGTAACCACAATTTACAGATTGATCATTTTTGGGGGTGTCTTTTGCCAAATGACCTTTGGTATCCATGCTGCATGTACGGGATGCATGGATGCACCAAAGGCACAAGGTTGAGCTAGCTAGTGTCCCTGTGAGACACACACATGAGCAGTGGGGAAGTTTCTGTTGACATCCTAGCTTTGTTTGCTTATGCTTGTAAGAGTAAGGATAAGCACCTGATTTGAGAAAATAAACCCCCAAACATTGTTATTTAGTATTTTGTCCTGTCTCCTAAAAATCAAGCATGGTTTAAAAAGAGAACTTGAATGTTTTATTCTCTCATAACATACTTGGTTGAGACCATTTGTTGTCTAATATAATGTATAGCCCATTCTTTGTCCATTTTCTAACTGGGCTGTTAGATCAGTACTGATGGGTTGAGGAAGCCTCATATGGCTTCTAATGTAGTGGAGTTTTTTTCAGCTCTTGCTTCCCATCTTTTCTCTGTCACTGTTTCCCTAGTTTGGTTCTCAGTCTCTCTCTGTCATTTCTTCCTTCTTACTGGAGATCCATTTGATCTCTTTGATCTTTATTTTGTCAGCCTTTGTCTAGAGTGATACCAACTCATTTGAGTCACCCTTCCGCTTCTGTCCTTCTCTGTACTTTGATTTATTGTGTTTTGAGGCCTCCAATACCAAATCAAAATGGAGATGTGCCACAGCCTCTCAAGTATTGCACCCAGCAGTTGTAACATCTGTTGCACGTTGGGTTAGGATTTAAAACAAATTATGCTTCATCACTCTAAAGAATGGAACACAATTTATTATTGTAAAGCCATAGAAGATACAGGGGCTTCAGCAAAAGGAAAGGTAGAGATGTTAGTAACTTGGTAATGACCTTGGTCCATCTGTCAGGGTAATTTTCCTGCCTTAATAATTGAAATGTATTCACGTGCAATTTAAAGGTCATCAGGGAATGCAAGCCAAAGACCTAGGCAGAGTTCCTGATCAAGACGTTAAGTATGGTGTTTGACTTTTATGAATTGCTGAAAGGTTCTGCCAAGGGGTAGATTACTCTTATTTAATCAGGCTTTTTTGTTACGTCAAACTTTGACTACAGCTGAGCTCCTCGCTTGAGTCCGGTACTCACTGAAACACTAAAGGACAGAGGAAGGTCTTTTACCCGTAGTCATCTTGCAGTTCTGCAGTAAAGGGAACACTGAGACAAATCCCAACGCAAAATAATGCTTCAAAGGGGAAATAGAGGGTCATCTGAGCAGCTAGGGCCCATATGACGAGTACAGTGTGAGCAGACGGGGAAGATGCTAAAACTTGTGTCAGAAAATTTGATCCGAAGAGTAGAACTTTCGCAATCTATACTGGGTGTGCCAGTATCCATTAAAAATATTGTACTATTAAAATAGCACTGAGTAAGGTGATATGTGGTGGCTGGACAGCCAGATTGTGCATTCCGGATTTCCAAATGGAGTGAAGAACCAATAAAACAAATGGATGCTTTTCTCTTTAAACGTCCATTTTCCTGTGCAAAAATCAGCCGCAGTCAGTAACTGTGCATAAATTTTTGAGAAGCTTTTCCATTTCATCCACAGTATGTGTTCAGCAGCAGGCACTGAGTTTTAGAAATAATTCATGTAGAACTGGTAGGAGATCCAACTGAAAACAAAGAGGGAGAGAAGAGCCCTCTATTGTCTTTGTTATATGTCCTAATTTCTTTGTCAAAGAAATTGGCATTAATCTCCTTGCCAAGATCAAGAGTAATACTGCCTTCAGGAGAAAAATAGCCTATTTCAGCAGGGTCGGACATATTCCCTTTTGGAGATTCTCCAGATAATCAGTGTAAATGGCAGACACCTTGACATCTTCATTTGGCGATAAACTTTCACCAGCAAGGGTAGCCAACCTCTACATTTGGCAAGGTTAACTAAATGAAACCCCTCCCAGTTCAGTTAACCCCATTCATTCCCATTCAACACAAGAGGGATGTGGAGCAGGAAACCTGGAGAGGGGCTTGGGACAAGGGCCTGTAGGGACAGGCCAAGGGGAATGGTTTGAACCTGCCCGAGGGGAGACTGAGATGAGCTCTTAGGCAGAAGCTCTTCCCTGTGAGGGTGCTGAGGCGCTGGCACAGGGTGCCCAGAGAAGCTGTGGCTGCCCCATCCCTGGCAGTGCTCAAGGCCAGGTTGGACACAGGGGCTTGGAGCAAGCTGCTCTAGTGGAAGGGGTCCCTGCCTATGGCAGGGGTTGGAGCTGGATGGCTTTAAAGTTCCTTCCAACCCAAACCAGGCTGTAATTTATGATTTCTGTTTTTATTGCATCCCTGCAAAATCACAGCTGCTGTTCTCAGTAGCTTTTTTTCCATGGCTGGCTTTCCTTCTGCCATCTTATCACACCCATCTAAGTGCATCTGATCTGATAAGATATTTTGTCACCTCAGATTTTAAAATAGACCTTTTTCACATTTCTTATGCCACGCTAAAAATATTAGCTGCATAGCCCAATCAGACCATTTATTGACAGTAGCGGTGACATGAGGAATGATGCTAACAGAGACACAGGCCCTTTGCTTTACCACCTGTAGAGCTGTTCCTCATGTCTTGCTCTTCCCAGCACATGCTCCATCCAGTGCCCACATGGTTGGGCTTTGGGCTGCTTGGCCAGCCCACTATAGGCAGGTTACTGCTCCACCTTGGTGATTTAGTTTAAAATGGGGATATAAGAAAGTGCTTTGACATGTAGTGATTATAAACAGAGACGTGTGATCATGGTCTGGGCCTGCTTGAGGTGTAGCATTCATTAAGCCTCAATATGACTAATCTGTGTGGCCACACCATTGCGTGTGAACTGTGAGCTTTGCAAGAAAACACATCAGCTCCAGGTCTCTTCTGTCGGGTCCTCTGAGCTGATGTGATAGTTGCCAGATGAATTAGTCATTCTGGTCAAGCGGCTGATCCTGTAAAGAAGGCGCATGCACCACGCACGCTGTGGAGAGGTTTGCAGAGATGATTGTTTAGCAGGGACTGTACATATGGAAATTTGTTCTCATTTCTTCCTTTGTGCTATCCCATTTACAAATGGAAATGACTGCTTCATAGCCAGTTCTCATTATAGTTCTCTCCCATGAGAGAATTAGCACAAGGAGAAAGCCCGCAGTGGTTGGGGATGGAGCCTGCTCTCTGCCACCAAGGCTGCTCCACCAGCACCCTGCGCAGAGGGGCAAGGGGCAGAGGCATCGTCAGCATCAACTAGAGTGAGCCAAGGGGCCAGGCAGGGCTGGGCAAGGTAGTGGTGACAAGGCAGGGCTGAGGTGGAGCTGGGAAGTCAGATCACTATCAAGCATGGTGTGCATACAGTGTAAACTATATGCTTTTATACAGTTAAATGCAATGTGGAGGCCCCTGCTAAGTCTGCTCAGGGCAATGAGAGCCTGCTGATGTCCTCATGTCCCCAGCATCCACTTAGGGCCCAGGCATGTTGTGGCGAGGGCGTCAAGCAATGCCAGCCCGTTGTACAGCTGGCTTCAGCCTATCTGTTCCTGCTTTACATCAATAGCAAACACCATCAAGGCTGTGAATCACTGAAGTATCACTTCATTGCATGCCTGGGCAAGGGGACATGAAACAAGTTGGACACTGCAGAGCTGATGTATATAAACGGGTCACCAGTTCCCTCTGGAGAGGTGCGTGTGTGTTGGTTTTGAGCAAGATGTGTATATTAGTGCTGTCGATAGTCTTGTTAAAGCAGTTTGCAGCGCTGCTTTTATTACGTTGGGTAGCAGGGCACGGGGGGGACAGAGAGTACAACAGCCATGCATCAGATCCTGCTCTTTGCTAATTTCAGTGGGCCAGGGAAGCACATAGGAAGATTATATCTCTAAGCTGCATTTAGCTAAATAAGTCACTGTAAATGTAGGCGCTAACTTTCTGGCAAGGCATAATAATGCTGGTTTGCTTGGTTATAGTTTATTGTAAGCAGATAATAGTTTGGGTTGGAAGGGACCTTCAAAGCTCCTCTAGTCCAACCACCTGCAATGAGCAGGGATATCTTCATCTAGATCAGGTTGTCCAGAACCACATCCAGCCTGGCCTGCAATGTCTCCAGGGATGGGGCATCCAGCACCTCTCTGGGCAGCCTGTGCCAGTGTTTCACCACATTCATGATAAAGATTTTTTTCCTCACATCCAGCCCGAATCTCCCTCTTTTAGTTTAAACCCGTCACCCCTTATCCTGTCACGACAAGCCCTGCTCAAAAGGCTCTACCCATCTTTCTTATAGGCCCCTTTTAAGAACTGAAAGGTGCAATAAGGCCTCATCAGAGCCTTCTCTTCTCCAGGCTGAACAACCCCGGCTCTATCAGAGAGGTGCTTCATCCCTCTGGTCATTTTTGTGGCCTTCCTCTGGTCCCTCTCCAATGTAAAGGAGCTGATGGTTGTGAAGGTATTTTTCCTTCTAGAAAAGGGAATATGCTGCTAAAGATACCATAAAAAGAGGAAGGATTTTTATATAGAAAATCTTTTTGCAGTCGTGGACGTGTTCCTTGCTCTTCTCCACCAGTGTAGCCATCTTAGCTGAAAGGAACATTGTGAGCAATCCTAGTCAGCTGCTGCTCAGGAAGCTTTCTTAAACAGGAAGGCAAGGAGAGCATCCAGGCTTAAATCTTTGCATGTACACTCCTCTGAGCAGCTGCAGAGCAAACAGCTATTGCTGCCCTCAGTGTACAGAGGAAGGAGCTTGGCCTGACACATCCATACCACACCAGTGGGTAACTCATCCAGATTTGTGCCGATCAGACTCCTTCCCCTTGGGTGGCTGCTTGCTGGCCTGAGACCATATCCTGGGAAAGCCGAGCAGGGCTCGGAAACCAGCTCCCTGTGCTTGGCAGGGCTGGCACATTGTGCGTGTTGATGTAGCTGCCTGCCTATTTCTAATCTGTGTTTTCCAGCATAGGTGATAAAGGGTTTGCTAGCTTTTGCTTCAGAGGAGCTCCACGCTCACACAGCTCACATAGACCCCTGGTTTCAGATACTCACTGGGCTCTGTGTCACAGCGAACACACTTCTCATTTACACAGGAAGCAGGGAATAAAGCTTTTCCTCCCCAGACTCACTAGGTATACTCTTGAATCCAGCATGTGCTTTCTAGGACTGTATAAGCAAATAGTCTAATTTTTACCTCGAATAAATCAATTCAATATTGATATCGTTCAAGTAATTTTCAGGTTGTGTTTTGGGGGCAGTTTTTCCTTTGTTTCAAATGGTCTTGATGGCAGACTACCACAGGCTCTTTTTTTTCCCCCAAATGAAAATGAATTTAATCTTACCCACAAACTATCTGTAATTGAACTATTTTGCTGATAATTTTTCTGTGTAGTTATTATGACTGTATGTCCTGCAGCAGACTGTGCAGGTGAGAAATGAAACAATTCTTTTATCAAAACCTGGTCAACCAAGGTTAACCCTGTGTAGCCCTTTTCCTTTTGATAACCTGCATGTAACAATTGCATTTCATGTGCTGTGCCACCAGCGTGATGGAGGTTGTTCATTGCCAATGTTTTCTGTTGGCTGATCGCTGCCTTGAGATCCCACTGTCCTTCCAGGAGTTCCTGCCTTGACCCTTTTCTTGGCTTTTTGGGGGTGCTGTGAAAATAAGACAGTAGTGGAAGGGGAGTAACTTCACAGAATCGTAGAACCAAGTGGGTTGGAAAAGCCCTTTCAGCTCACCCAGTCCAGCCGTTCCCCAGCACTGCCAAGGCCGCCCCTGCCCCATGGCACTGAGGCCTCGTCTCCACGGGGTGTGAGCACTCGCAGGGCCGGTGCCTGCAGCCCTGCCCTGGGCAGCCTGTTCCAATGCCTGAGCACCCTCTGGGGCAGGAATTGCTCCTCAGCTCCATCTAAACCTGCCCTGGGGCAGCTTGAGGCCGGTTCCTCTTGTCCTATCCCTTGTTCCTTGGGAGCAGAGCCCAGCCCCTCCTGGCTCCATCCTCCTGTCAGGCACTTGTAGGGAGCCATCAGGTCCCCCCGGAGCCTTCTCCATCCTGAACCCCGGAGGTCCCTCAGCCGTTCCCCGTCACACTTGGGCTCCAGGCCCTGCACCAGCCCCATTCATGCAGCCTGAGAGCAGCAGCATTAACAATGCCTTAGTCTTGGATCAATTGCTATAGCTCAGTAAGCAAGTGCAGGGTGGCCTGGTTACGGTTACCTTATCTGTCTGTGCACTTCCATCCCTCAGGATGTCTGGCTTTCTGTTAAGTAAGAACTTGGTTCAGTGGCCTCACTTGTAGTGCTAGCTTTACACTGGCACAGCAGTTATCCCAAATACAGTGTTCCTGGAAATTACTGATGTGTTCTCAGCCCTCCTCTTACTGCATTAAGCTCTAGCAGGTAATCCAATTTCCATTACACCCAGCATTTCAGGTACGAGAGTGCCATGATAAGAAGCTGCAGTTTGTTTATTGCCAGTGTAGCTGGTTGTAAACAGCTGTTAAGTTTGTCACACTCTCTGCTTTTTTACTTATCCTTAATGCTGTGAAGGGACAAGGCAGCACCATCAAATTACTGCAGTGCTCTGGGAACATAAGTGGCTTTGAGGATGACAAGGAAAAATTGTAGATTAAAAAGTGCGTTGCAGGTAGGAAGGGGCCTGTGAATAATTCATCCTTAAATAATCCTTCATATTCAAAAAATAAAATTATGGTCCTTTAAGCATCTTATATTCATGACCACTCCAGGGTACTTTAAGCCAGAAATCAGGTTGAGGAAATAAATTATAATACTTCACCTTTTTACCCAAATGTTTGCCTGCTGGTGATTGATGATGCCTGTCTGAATCCCTGCTTTAAATCCTCTGCTTTTCAGAGTATAAAGCCTTGATTTCTCAAGCGCTCCCAAGCACTAAAAGGCTAGAGAAAGAGGGGTTTTTTGTCTGCAAAAAGGCTGACATAGAAATCTAAATCCAAGAACCCCAATTAGATTGATACAGAAATCTTCCTGGATTTCAAGCTCTATCACTCAGCAAACAATTCCAAGTGGAAAATGTGCTAAAATATTTGCAAGTGTTATCCCTTGTTCGCTCCGTATTTAAGGAGGTTGTGCTGGGAATACCTGAGTAGACATTTAATGGTAAGGATGGTGCTGTTGTTACGCATGCCAAGCCAGACGTATGACTCCAAAACGTTTTCTTTACATAACACATTGAAGAGGTAGCTCTTTAGCCTTGTTTCTGGGAGAAGACACATCTTTATTTACAATAGTGCTTTCAAAAGCATTGAGATTTCATATTTTATGGACTTTGATTTCACATTAGCTGTGCGTAGCTCTCAACCAAAGACCTGGCAGGAAAAAGAAGCTGGCTTCTGATTTACAGGTTCACTCCTTCTTAATCTGAAAACTTCGCTGTTCTTTTCCTTCCCCATTACCAACTGTGGCAGAAAGATTCTGCCAGGCAGCTTGAAGCAGTCTTGCTTACTGACAATTCAGATTCAGCAGTAGCCTGAGTATGGTTCTTTTGATTTGAATTACTCCAGAGTCAACTTGATATGCATGAGACCAGGATTCCTGCCTAAAATCTCAGGCTTTTTTTTCCACTAACTGGCTCTGCTGGGAGAACTGGTAGAGGGTGAAGGTTCATATTAAAACATGAAGGAGAGGCATAACTCGTATGATTCTTTTGTGCTCTATACAATGTTTATGAGTAAAAATAGTTTAGGTACAATTATGGTCAGATAATGCCACAGAAAAAAAACCCAAGAAGGACAGAGTGAAGTTGGCAGCGTCATCCTGTTCATACTGTGGATACATACAGGGGAAATAACGCTCCTGATCTACATAGCACAGCACCTGGAGAGTTGCTGCTCTTGTAGTGAGGTAGCACTAAAATGAGGTTCAGGCTCCAAAGAGAACAGAGAATCCATACAGGCAGGCACATCCTGCACGGATACCTGCATCCGTGGAGCATTTACCAGCATGCGTAAATAACAGCTTTTTTTTTCCTTTCATATACATACTCCATGCAATGGAAATAGTTTGGCATCATCCTTGGAAATGTGTCGACGGGTGCTTTATAAAAGCTATAGGAAAAGTCTATCTTTTGAGCTCTACCTATGAAATTGTTTATACAATCAATAGGGAAATGTCCAGCATCCTTAGCCCTGACATAGGTTGATCTCTCATTGTGCATGAAAGCCCTTGTGAGCATGCAACTTCCCTCAGTGCTGTCAGGCATAAAAGTAAAATGGTTTTAGCTCTGCTGGAACGTGGTTCCACGCACAGGAAGAACACTGAAAAGCCACAACTTTTCTGATCTTTGTCTTCTAAGCAAAACCTATTTGCATTGTGAAAACACTAAGAGATTATAGTTGTCTGCTCTCAGTAATGCTGATCCGGGTGAGTTGCAGTCATCGTGTGTTGCACATGATGGTCTTGGATTGTTACTTCTCCATTTTCAGTTTTCCAGCAGTCAGAAGTACTCCTCAGCCAGCACAGATGTAAGCATCCTCCAGGATGCTATCATTTAAAATCCACAAGAGCAGACGCTGTGTTATACATTTGTTAATGTCTTTGGCTGGAAACTCCTTCATGTCTGCTGAGGGGGAAGCTTCTGTAGTCACTGCCTGTTCCGCCGGCTGGGGTTCAGGTTTGGACATGAAGGATTTTGTCCTTCTCAGTCTTGCTTCTAGGGACAGCCTTTGGATTATCCTCAATGAGAGGTGAGGGGCAGCTATGGGGTGTGAGCGGTGGCCATGAGGGGAGATCTTGAGGGGAGATGAAGGGTGGCCATGAGGGGTAGGGGAGGCAGCTATACAGTGTGGGTCACTATGGGGGGCAGATCAGGGGTGGCTGTGACTGGAGATTATGAAGGGCAGCCATGAAGGGAGATCAGTTTGCCCTCAATGACATGGGTTAGTGGTAGGCTAGACAGTGAACAATTGGGCTCGATGATCCTAAAGGCCTTTTCCAGCCTAGCTGATTCTGTGATTCATACCCCTGGTTTTCCTTTGAAATACCTCCTGTTGTACAGCAGTACTTTTTCTGAATATTTGGACCTTGCATACACTCGAAGCTTCAGTATCTTCAGCACCTGGAAATCTGTAGCATTAAGCAGTGTCAATGGGGAGTCTCGCAGGCTGAGCTGCTCCATGCCCAGGCTACACAGTGCATGGAGGAGGGGAAAGATGTGGGAGCTGCTAGCTGGGGGCAAATAATGGGCCGAAGTGGCATGTTGACTATAGAGACGTTGTGAGCCTGCGTGCTGCTTCAGTGGGTGGGAGGATGGAGGTACCCAGCTGGGACCCTGCTGCCTGTGCGTTTGCTGGCAGAATTTATTGCTATCTCCTCTGCAGCATGTGTGATGTGGAGGCTGAAAGCAGCAGCACAACATCCCTCTGCCGTGCCTCAGGTTAGGGCTTTGCTTGCCGTATGTGTTCTTCTGCAACCAAATTCATTATCCTCTTTGTACTACGTCTTACCTCACCATCCTCGCAGTTATCCCTGGGTGAACAGCTGGAGGTGATTTGATATCCCCGGTTTGACAACAGCCGAGAAGCCAGTTAAATGGAAGTTAAATTCTCTGCATCAGCTCCTTCTTCCAGGCTTGTTTGTTAGCAGCAGCAGTTGATGTCTCAGTAGCTGAACTGGAAGTATGCAAAAAATAAGATGCTTATTAATAAAAGCTCCCACACAAGGATACAGGCTGTGCGCAGCCAGGGATGCCTAAGTTAGCCATTAATTTGCACAGCTGAATTTAAGCACTTGAATAACACATATTAGTAGCCTCTTCATTTTACATTTTTAACCCAGAAACTAGGAGCCTTAATTAGCCTTTAGGCTAAGATTTCAAGTATTACAAGTTGTGCTGGCTTTGAAGAGGAGCAGCTTCACACACTTGTGTTTTTAAGGGCCTATCCTCAAATATGGGTTATTAAAAAAAAATAGGAAAAATAAATTGATCACCAAATGCCAGGAAGAATTTAAATAATTAGGAGATTGTTTCCCTGACCAGAGCTGTTCCTGCAGCACTTCATGCATGCAGGAGCAGTCTTTTAATAGCACTGTTCTAGAAAATACAGACTGGTGAGAAACTGCATCTCTCATCTTAATTCCCTACGTGGTACAGAGCCTGGGGAGCAGTGGGAGGATAAACTGTGGAAAAATGCTTTCGACCAGCTTTAGCTCCCTGCCTACTCTCGTCAGCTCAAGCAGAGGGTACAGAGATGGGTGGAGATGGGGCAGATATGGTTGGGGTGGGTAATTTAGATACATTAATATTCTGTCAGTCTAATTCTGTTGCTGAACCTATGGTACGGCAATAGGTGCAGATATGCTGCAGCCACACAATGTCTTCATTTAGTATTTTACATGATTATTCTTCTCTGCTTGTGGCCCTGTGACTTGATATTACAGTAAGCTTACTTTATCATAGAGAGGGTACAATTCAACCTATGCAAGAGCTTTTCCTGGCTTTCTACCAGCCCTGCTTGCATCTTCCTTTCTCTGAATTTTGTTCTTGGGATGAGCTGCACAGAAGTGCTTAGGGCAATGCTATCAGCTATTTGTAAACCACTCCAGAGCTTGCTAAGGGTGGGTCCAGCAATGTGAGGCAATGGCAGGATTTTATTAGAAACTGAAGAAGTGAGTGATAGAGAGATATATTGATAGAGATACATATAAAAACATGAGGGGTAACTACTGAATTCCAAATAGGTCTCATACTTCCATAATTGCTTCTGGTTTGTTTTCTTTACACCTGGGAATAGAGTTGTTTACTCTTATAGGTTCCAGTTTCATAGAGCTTTCTTAAATGTTAGCCTTTACTTAATGGTAAGATTACTTAAGCTGGAAAACAAAGGCTGTGCTTGGCTCTTTCCCCTCACATGATAATTGAAAATACCCAGTTTCCTGTCTGGGTTAGTTGTGAGTAAAGGGAGGCAGATAGGAAGGAATTAGTATCTAGAGGCACTTTAGAGGAGTCTATAGGAAACTGCTCTCTGTAAAGGGTGATTTTGCTGGTTAGCATCCGAGCGCTGTATTTTGAAGGGTGCATATAAGGACAAGAACATCCTTCAGAAATAGCTTTTAAACCAAGATTTGAAAATTACAATTGCTTTCATACCCTCCTTTAGTACCTTCAGAAGAGGAATGAACTCCAGGAGAAACATTCTATTCCATTTCTCCTTGTTGTAACACCAGGCTTGGTCTGTTTGAAGAAGAACAGTATCTGTGAAAGGATAGCACAACGAATATTTCTGTTCAGCTACTGCATAATGCAGTGGTACCCAGAGCCAGCCTGGAGTAGGGCTGGAATACAGTGCACCACATCCGTGTGTACGCAGCAGCTGGAAAACTGGATGCACGACACGCAGAGCAGTTTTGTGTGACCTCTGATGTGCTTTGCAGTCACCCAGTCCCACGTCTGCATGCTGAATGCTAACACAGCTGAAAATATAGAGGGTTTCCTTTCCCAAGTACCAGGAGAGTAACTGGGTATCAGACTGCACAGTGTTTGTAAGACATACTGTTGGACTTGGCCTGTTGTAATGGTCAGCAGGGCTCCACCTGGAAGGGACGCACGGACCTGCGACTAAAATTACAAAACCAGGGTTTCTCTCTGCTTCTGGGCTGGATCACAGGTTTCTTTCCACCGATCTCTAGTTCTGAATGTGGTATTTCTCCTGAAAATGTCGTTGTTTTACTGATCTTTTAAGGAAGTTTGTAATTGGAGGTAAGAGATGTCTTGGCCTCCAATGCTGGTTTGCTTTGGCTTCTTACTCTGCATGCTAAATCAGCGCCTGTTCCGCCTCCTCCCCACCGCGGTGCCTCAGTAATTCCACTGTACAGGGGAGCTGCTTCGGTGTCTTGTCACATGTGAACTTTCATGGGTAGATCTTCCTGAGTCTTGTAGCAACTTCAGTACTTTCAAATCAAAGGTAAGATGTGTGCTCCTCCAGACAGGCTTTTCAGAGGGACGACTTTTTCTGACTTCTGATTTAATCACTGCTCTGTTCTTGACGCCTTCTGAGGACTGTGTGGCCAAGTCACATCTGAAAATAGCATTACAGTCCCAAAGCTACTAAGGCAGTTTCGGGATGTGCGACCATGGTCCCTTTCTCTTACATCTCACAGGTTGGAAGGGCCAAAGGAGCATTTCCTAGTGTTTTGATGACTTTGTGAAACATAGATATGCCCAAAATATTGCTGTTGTGCTGCTTTTTCATTACGATAGGGGATTAGGAAATTTGAAAGAGCTTCCTTATGGATACATGATTAAATGTTGTTTCAAATTGTGAACTGAGGTAAGACGGACGTAACTGGTCTTTGGGGAGCAGTGATGCAGGCTGTTACTTTTGAGTAACACTCCCTTCAGAAAGCAGAGTGTGCCCAAAGCATCCAGAAGTGTTCTCGAAGACGAGATTGGAAGCTCAAAGGAAGGAGTAACTCCAAAAGCTGTTCTCTTGCAGTTAGTTTGTATTCATTCTGGCTTGACCATGTAACGAGGCGAAGTCTCCTGTTCATTGCGCTGAAAGCTGAGTATGTAACTTGTCATGATGTGGTTTAAACCAGCAGGGCTACAGGACAGTAAATCAGCTCTGTGTGACCAAGCAGGGGTCATGCTTAGCCAGAGCTGGAGACTTCTTTGATAGGAGGCTGTGTGATAGATGGATAAAGCGCTGCTGTTACCTTGCTCAGAATTCACAGTCCTCTTCACAAAGGAGTTTGTGTTTGATGTCCTGTGGAGCAGCATACCCGTATAAGCTAGAGGATTTGTTCGTGATTCCATTGATGCGTCTCGCCCGGCGTTCCTTTGTTAATAGGGAAATCCAGCTGGTTTAAGAGATTTGTGTAGGTAAAGCTGAGAAATATTGCTGGATTTGCAAAAAGCATATGAAGTGGTCTTGGATTTACAAATAGCGTATGTTAATGAATATTAATTCATTTTCCACCAAAGAAAAAAGATTGTGAAACTCCACATTGTCTCATGAAACTGGGCCTTCAAGTCTAAAATCAAATTACTTAAGACAGTCAATAAATTGGAAGTTTTAAGGTGGTACGTGACATGGTTTTGAACAGACAAACCTAACTCAGTCATTTCCTAACAGCTTAGTGCTTGTTTTGACTCCAGTGATGTTTCTAAGGGTGCATTTTGTGTATGGGACTTTGTAGAGAGACACTGATCTAGAACACAGGCATGTTCCCTGCCAAGCAGAGTCTGGTACAGCATAGGTGAGTGGGTTTGGGTGATAATGTGAAGCTGGGGAGCCACCAGAGAAAAGAGCCCCTTGAACGGTGTTTGAGAGGAACAGAATGGGAATCGGCAAAAACCAGGGGGAAGAATGTACCTGACAGTGCTGGACCAGGGCAAAAAGAGGAACTTCCTTGGAACTGCAGGTCCAAGACCAACGGTCCTGTTTGGTTGTTTGGGTTTATAAGGAGACACTGTTTAAGCAAGGAAAAGGCTCCTGAGAGCTTACCTTGCAAGAGAACATCTCATGCTGCTGTTTGATTAGAGAGGTCAGATATGGGGACAACACCCAGGTCATTTACATGCTGGGCGGAATATGAAACTGCATCCTTGCTGGATTAGCAGTGCTCAGTGTCCCCCTCCCACCGTCACCATCTGGAGACCAAGTCTGTCAGGCTTTTCAACTATTTTATATCTAATAATATAGAGGAGTGAAAACAGTTCGAAGATCCCCTGCTTGCTTCAGGCCGTCCTTGGGCCACTTCTCAGGTGTGAATGCTCTTGTGCAAATCTCTCGTGTGGACTGGAGCTAATCTGGAATTGCCCAGCATTGGAATGTGATGCCTTTGGTTCACTCACTGGCAGGGGGAGCAGCACATGCATGTCCCCACGCCCAGCAGCAGTGCCTCTGGCTCCTGTACAGCAAGAAAGGGCCGTCAAGGCAGAGGCGTCTCCCCTTTCAGTGCCCCTCACTATCTCTTACCTATGCAGCAAGAAATGCTTTGGGATCTGTGCAGCTCCTCCTAGAATAGCTGTAGCAATGATTGAATTGGAAAAATTCCCCTTTACCGTCACCTACAACGGGTCACGCTGTCTTCCCCTTCCTTTTCATCCTGATTAGGTCGGGAGGAGGTAATCTGCTGAATACAGCCCCTGGCACCTGTAACTGTACAGGAGAGGCTCCCTGTGTTCCAGGAGGATTGCCACAAGCCTGATTAGAACACATGGGAGCCCCACGAACCCAGGTTGTGGGCACTATGGAAGAATCTTATCATAAATCTAAGGCATCTAGAAAAGATTTCCAGTGCACACCTACGTATTCTGACCAGGTTCCGCCTGGGGATAGTAAGCAAGTTGGAAGGGGAGAAAATAACATTTTCTGAGCCTGTTCAGGGTGAAGTGTTAGACTGCTTGGGATGCTCAGCGCAAAGAGGAAGGGTCCCAGCACGGCTGGTCCCCTGCTGAGGGCAGGGTAATAAGCTAAGGCTCAGCTGGATGTTGGCACAATTAAACAGATTCCAGACTGGAATCAGCTTGAAGCCTGGACAAAGCCAGCCTACAAAATACCTTGTAAGCATAGCTTCAGAAAGAGCATTTTCCTCACGGAGCGTGTTGTAGAGAGGTTACAGCTTCACTCCATCCCTTCTTGAGGCCAGTGGGAGTCTCCTGGCTGCCAGCAGGGTCCTTCAGACCAGAGCTTTCCCCAGGAGGGAGCACTGAAGCTTTTCTTTCAGAAGCAGGGGCTGGTAGGTCGAGGACAGCGTACAGAAACCAGTCATAGACATAACCAAAACTCTTATGTCAACAGCAGCAACAAAAAACTCCTCAAACACCTTCGTTCCCCTTCCCCCAGCCAAAATGCAGCAAAAATCACTAGGGCCTAATGCTGAGGATCTAACCCTGTAAACTCTGTTTCGTTAATTCCATGGAGAAGAGGAATTTCCCCAGCAGAAGTTCTGTATATTGGAGGAGTCAGTCTTTCTAATTAAAAAATAATCTATCAAGAACACAACAGGCAAATAGGGCTGTCAGCTCTGCAGCAGCACAGTGGTGCTCTGACCCCTTTAGCTGTTACGGGGCTGTAGAGTGCATGCATCAGTTTTTCCATCCAGCTGCAGGGCACCCAAAGCAGCCTTAATCAGAGGTTTCCCCAGACTCTGCAGGACAGGTAACTGGATTTGGTCTGGTTTTTAATAAGCTGCATTGTGGCTTTGCATCCCTTTGTGCCTGGGAAGCACTGTAGCCAGCTGAAAGCGTCTGGGTTCGTTCAGGGAGCTGCTTCATAGACAAACCCACTACAAAGGAGGCAATTGAAACAGACCTCTTTAATTCAGCAATTATGGTTTGGAGGTGCAGAGCAGGAATAAACCTGGACCAGTTCCCTAAAACTGGAAAAGACTGAGGCTGCAGGGGGTCAGGCATCCCTGGAGCTTAGACAATCCAGATTTCCCCTCTCAAATGTGGTGGGTTGGCTTTACATCCTTCCGAGACTGAATTGCTAATAACAGTAATGAGAAGCATCGTAAGTCATCCCCAGAGTATGTCTACTCGAAGCAGTCATTAATTATTCTGACTGGGATTGTCTGTCTTTCTATTTATAGGCTGGCCATGGGCGACACTGACTGTCCTCGGGTTCCTGTACTGCTATTCGCACGTTGGAATCGAATGGGAGCAAACGTACGCTGTGAGTTAGGAATGACACAAACGAGGGATTTGTAAGGCAGGTTGATGGCTTTTCTGCACTGCAGAAGGATGTGCCAGGCCAAGCCTTTGGTCAGTGTGTTAAACACGAAGGCTCATTTAATTGATTCTGGATTGTGAAAGCAGGAATTGAACCAGAAACACTGATGGGCTGTGGCCGGGCTGGGGAGGGATTATGAAGCATTTTGAATGATTTTGATAAGACGGCATCTTTGTGACTCTGTCCATTGGCAGCAGCAGCTCCCAATGGGGATTTTATATATGCTGAAGATTGGTTTTATTTCTGGCAGTGCTTTGCTGCTTATTGTAAGACGGTGAGGAAAAGCTTTTCCCCACCTTGCAGCATCCAAAAAGCCCAATCTCCCACAGCTTCTGTTCAGGGGCACACAGGGCTGTGCCCTGCACTTACGCTACTCCCCAAAGGCCATGATGCTCATCAGTTCTTCTTGATTGCTTTCTGATACAAGCTAGAACATTTGTCATTATCACTGACTGCAGCACTTCAGCCTTAAACTACTTTTGTACCTACTGTAGCAAAGTCTGCTTTTTGTCTTTAATGTCTTCATGTAAAGTGTCACCTTAAAACAACCCCCTTTTTTCGGTACTCTTAGGAATGGTTTCTTTCAAAAGAGGGGGTCTGAAGACGTTTAGACTTCCTAAAGTTAGACATTCCCCCTAGGCCCAGTGAAAGGCCACCAGTCCTGGATAGGGCTTCTTCCAAGAGCAACTTCCTGCCCCCAAAGCTGAAGGACTCCTGTCAAAGCCTGTTCCGTGCTCCCCAATAGCCATTTCAGCCTGTTGGGGGGGCACAGTTAGAATCCTCCTGTCCATCACTCCTGCAGCTTCAGCCAAGTCTGAGATAGCTTATCCCTTCAACAAGGAAGTCAGTTGCTGTTATGACCTGAAACAAGGGGCTGCTCTGAGCAGTTAGATTCCAATTGTATGCAGGCAAAACTTCCCACTCCAATATGGCAATGACCTTGAAGGGCATCCAGACTATGCTTATTTCTGACCTAAAATCAGTTTGGGTTTTTTTTTTTTTTTTTTCAGTGCTTTATACAGCTGTAATAATTTTGTATCTTTTTCTGTTTCTATAAATAAAGCTGAAACTGAGTTTTGGCTTGAGAACTGTGTCTCAGGAAGCTACAGTTTGGTGTAAGAAAAAGAGCGGAGCACTGCTGTGAAGAAACACGGCTATGCACTGGAAGCCTGCAGGATGGGTGCAATGCAAAACTGCTCGCTTCTGTCCCTCTTGAGCACCGCTTGACACATGCGTTCCCTAATGCTGTGAGTTTAAAGAGCAAATACACCTTTTGTAGATGAGTTAAGATGAGACAACAGTGCGTGAAGCTTCTGAGAACAGTCACCAACAGTAGTAGGCAAGTAAAATGATGCTTCCCTTTAGACTATCCAGTCCAGTCAGAAGTATGAGGTGTGCTTGCACAAATTAAGAAATAGATATAGTTTTTTATAGTTTAAATATTTATCAAATGGAAATAGGTAGACTAGCAAGCACAGTGGGGTGTAGAGTCACGGAATGGTTTGGGTCAGAAAGGACCTTAAGATTATCTAGTTCCAACCCCCTGCTATAATGTAAGAGATGGGCTTTAATGGCTACCAGTAAGCCACTGTAGTCATCAAGTCTCTTGCATACGCACATCCTAACTCCCACCTTTGCTAAGAGAGCCCTCCAGCCATCACCGTTCCTGGGGACAGTAAGGTAATGCTAAGCGGCTTTTTATTTCAGCATTGATAAGAGGGAGCGAGGCTTTGCTCACGGATCTCGTTCACATCTGAGAGCTAAAAGCAGCTTAGTTGCAATAAACAGCTTACCACAGGTCAGAAGAAAACCAGCCTTAACTATGACAACCTGCAGCAATTTGATTATTTGCCATAGCAATAACGCAGGGCCTGGCCTTCCTCTTGCGCATCCGCTTTGTTTCCCCCGTCGCCACTAACCCGTGGGCCGGTTGCTGCTCCAGGAGAGGCTTTGCCTTCCTCGAGTGTGCTGGCACCGTGAGGAGATTGCTATGCATGGTCTGTCACAGCTTCTCCCGCCTGCACGTTAGAGTCCCCCCTCTTCCCCCGAGCAGCGCTGCCCGCTATTGCTTTGCGGAATAACTCTCTCAGCACGCAGCCACTTGTTAGTCAAGGCATACGTTCTAATCTGGCAGGGACGGCTGAAATACTGCTCTCCACAAAGGCTGGGAAGAACTCTGGGGCTGGAACCCCTTTGAGGAATGAGAGGAAATCTGCATTACAATAGCTTGTTTGTTGTAGTACAGGACCTCTGAGAGCGACCCACTCGCGTGGGTTTCTCTGCTGAGCCCCAGCAGATGCACGTGCCCTGAATTCAACTGAATTCAGCAGTTCCTCCTTCGGTAGCATGTAAAAGGAAGAAAAGATGAAGACCAAAGTGTTGTATGGAGATTTCCACTGCCAGAAAAAGCAGTCACATCAATTCAGTTCCGGCCAGAGCATCTGAGGGTGAGATGAATGCCAACTGTCCCTGGCACCTTATGCCTGAGATACTGCAGATGGAGCAACTCAGGCCACACATCCGCACTCTGCAGGCAAGCCCTGGCAGCTGCGAGTCTGAGAGGCTTTCAGGTATGCCACCAGTACCCAGGAAAAGGGAATGTCTAATGGATCTGACCCACGTACTTTGGACACTGCATGGGAGAGCGAGCTGAAGAGGGTCAAAGCCTGACTTTTGGGCAGCCTCAGTGCAGCTCCCTCAGGCTTTAGCAGTGTCGGTCCGCCAGCCCACATGGCACCGTTTTCCTCAAGGAGCTGTGAAGAGTGAGGAGATTGCTCTGCATGGTCTGTCTGGCCCTGGAAAGTGCTCCTCCAGGAGGAAACAGGCACTCAGCGCCCAGCACAGGTAATGATGAAAAACTACACAGTGGCGTTAGCCAGGGGAATCAAGGCCAGTTACAGATAGATGCTTAAAAATCTCCTCCTTCTTTGTGCTGGCAGTCACAAAGGCCTGGGGGAGAGCAAGTTACTAATGTCAGGCTTTAACAGGCAAATTTTGACCACAAGTTAGGCTGATCCACCTTCATCACAGCCGGAGCCAGTTCAGGTTAAGTGTAAGGAAGCCACAGTACATGCGTTCCAGCTCAATGAAACGGGCTCCCGGTGGCACGCACCTTCCCCAGCAGGAGTCAGCCTACAGGTAATGAAAGTGCGTTACTATCCACAGGGACTTAAACCCTTTCCGTACGGTTGGGTCGCTGAAGTGAATCGGTGCTGGCAAGTGCATCAGCCAACCAGTGCGAAATTAAACTTTACTGAAGAAGTAACACAGGAACATAACTTGGATTGTGACCTGTGCAGGCTGCATTGGATCAGCAGCCCCTCTAAAGCAGGGCTTTCTTGACAATAGTAATTGATTTTTATGGCCCACAGGACTTCCGTTCGTGCATCTGCGTTTCCAAAATTAGGTGGCAAAAAACAGAGCAACTGGAACTGACTGCAGAAGGCCAGAAACGTCTACGCTGTTGGGAAATGCATTTAAAAGGCAAGTGACAGGGAAAAGAAGATGCAGGTGGTGGTTTTTCAGCCTGCTGCTAGAAGGGCTGAGGTTGCTGTAAGGGCTCAGGGATGTGGGAGGCTTTACCTTATAGTGAGCCAAATTGCAGAGATAAAAATAAGCATTTATGAGACAGTTCTTTAAATGATGTTACTTCTGATTTATAGTTACAGGGTTCCTTTACTCTTGTGGCAGCAGTTTTGTGCTGAGATCGTAGTTTATGCTGAAGTTACTGCGTAATAACATTCGCCTGGTCACATCTCTGCTCCATGCTGCTTCAGCCATCTCTCAGCTGCCTTCCCCCGCCTCTTGGTACCCCTGGATCAGGTCCAGCTCTTGTGACAGTGCTGCAGACACGGTAAGGGCCCCATGCTAAAACCGCACCAGCAGCAGCACCAGCCTGTGCTGGCTCTATTTTACCTGCCAGTTGCCAGAGACCTATTGTGAATCATGCTATGAAATGGCAAAAACAAAGGGGAGAAAGAAGTGTGGGGAAAATCTTCTGCAGGGCTTGGAGACTGAAGGAGCCTTTAGCACGGCAGCTTCTGACTGCAGCTCCTGCCAGCCTGATAACAAAGGTGAGGGTTTGGGGACGCTAAGGCAGGTGTTCTTGGTCCTGGTGCCGAGCTCATAGCGACTCCCAGGTTTAATACTGCACTCAGTGTGCTACTGCTGCTGAAGAAGAATCCATAGTCCTCCTTTTATAGGAGATCCGCACGTGGAATAGATAACCCGACAGAGTTTCTTCCTCCCCAAGCTGTGTATTTCAGCTGCGATAATGAGGATGTGGAGGGACATACCCGTATGAAAGAGCGCAGCCGTCCACAGATTGACACATACGAAGTGCAGTGATGTTCACAGGGGCTACATGTGCCTTGGCAGGCCTTAACAGCCAAGCGGTGCCTTTGCCTTAATCCTCATCTGCCTTGAGCCCAGTCAAAGATAATTCTGCAAGTGAACAAAGGTAAAAAAAGGCCAAGACCTGGAACAAACACTGTGCAGAACAACAGCCTCAAAAGCAGGAGGTTGGAGGTTGCTCGCACCATCCCTACCAGGTGGGAATCTGGGAGAGAGAGGTTGGCAGTGATGGATGAATGTGAGAAAAGTGAAGCTTGTTTCAAACCTACACCTGTGACCCTTGCTGTCCTACCTGAGGGCTTGAACTTCATTAGGAAGGGGGGGAACAGGAGTGGAATAGGAAGAGGAAAGGAAAAACCCAAAAAGACAAGGCTTAAACATGTGTATTGTGCAGATACAGCTGTGCATGAGTGTCTTTCTATCTCCTTGTGAGAGATGTGTTAGGAGGTCTCTTACTCTAAGGGCTTCTTTGGAAGTTTGAGGTTTTCACTCATCCTTTCTTTCAAGAACAGGAGAGGTTATTCCCCCTAACACCACAGAAACCAACACTGAGGTGGTGGTGAGTTAGAATGAAAGGAGTAAAAATGCAGACCTCTTGGTGACAAATGCTAACTAATTGTATTTGGTCATAGTGTTTCTGTGAAGCTCTGACAGCAGTGGAGCATCAAGGTCAGTGAAGGAATACTGCTGATGTGGTGATGATGCAGAAGTTGTCCTGTCTGTGGTTTTACTGAAAGCGTCCTATTTTGTTCCACAGAAGTTGTTTCGGACGTTGTCGTATTTTTCTGCACAGAGTTCTGGACAAGCCTTCCTTCCTTCCTTCCTTCCTTCCTTCCTTCCTTCCTTCCTTCCTTCCTTCCTTCCTTCCTTCCTTCCTTCCTTCCTTCCTTCCTTCCTTCCTTCCTTCCTTCCTTCCTTCCTTCCTTCCTTCCTTCCTTCCTTCCTTCCTTCCTTCCTTCCTTCCTTCCTTCCTTCCTTCCTTCCTTCCTTCCTTCCTTCCTTCCTTCCTTCCTTCCTTCCTTCCTTCCTTCCTTCCTTCCTTCCTTCCTTCCTTCCTTCCTTCCTTCCTTCCTTCCTTCCTTCCTTCCTTCCTTCCTTCCTTCCTTCCTTCCTTCCTTCCTTCCTTCCTTCCTTCCTTCCTTCCTTCCTTCCTCTCCTTCCTTCCTTCCTTCCTTCCTTCCTTCCTA